>NC_045430.1:102534233-102841138 GCF_902635505.1 Sarcophilus harrisii
GGCTGGAGCAGAAAACCCCAGTGAGCATAACATGTATTGAGCAGGAGTATCCCAGACCTGTACCCTGGCAACAAATTCTCTTCTCTTATATGTGGTATATAGTTGTACCCACCACACTTTAAAAAAACCCAGAACATTCAGGGATTGAAATGTTCCTCTATTCTTCTCAGGAGTCCTCCCAACCTTAATGCATCATCCAGGACAAACATCCCTTGGAGCTATCAGTGGACTCTGTTCAAGGTGCTGAACAAAGATAATCTTTCAAAGATAATCTTTGAAAGGTACTATTATTTATGAATACAACCCCCAGTGGAGCACATCTGGAAAAAGTGTAGGAAGACTGACCATCAAAACTATTTGGATATAAAATGATCATCATAATTCAGGAGATACCCTGGAAATGGAAAGATCACTTTAGAATTTTTCTGGAGAAGTTAGAACATTCTATTCAATGATAAGAATCACCTCATCTGCCTCTTTCTGACTCCCTGTAAAATCTTAGCTTCCATATCATGAATCATTTTGGAGAATCAAAGGAACCTAGAAAAATTAGAGCCAGACTCAATCTAGATGTCCAATTTTCAAGACATTGTAAATTGTACTAGTTGTCCATCAGGGACCTGTACACTTTCTCTCTACTGCACCTGTTGATGGAAATGGAAGCTGTTTCATTGGCAACAGCAGAGAGGTCAAAATTTAGAATAGAAATTGCTAAGCATACATGAAAAATAAAGTATATTTGTGAAAATCAAATGGAATAAAGAAAAAGTCTGAACATACTATGAAAAAAAACTTCAGCTCTTACTGAAAGACGGACAGAGCAAAGGCAGACACCTAAAAGGGACCTAAAAACCATTGTTAGAATTCAGGCATTAGAAATATCCATTACAAAAAACTCAGTCTCAAGAAAAACAAAATACGGAGAAAAATACAATTAAACTTACCTCTTCTATTGCCACGTGACTGTAGATTGAAATAGTTTTCTGAGAAAAAAAAACAATAGAAAAGGAAAATTTCAGTTATTGACACTTTTAGATTTATGATGACACTAGAAGGTTTTATTGGGGAAAATACTAATGGTCTGAGATTGAAATGGATCCAGAATAGCGTGTGGAGAGAGACAATAACATCCTAGAAAAGGAGTATAAGGAGGCGATAGAGAGGACATGAGAGAAAAAATAGCTGAAGTCAATTGCTAGAATTAAAGCTGGAGGAGAGATGATGAGCCTACCAGGATATAATGCTGGAGGATGGATAGAGTCTTTTGAGAAGGAATATATCAGGCCTGATCACTGGCAACAAATTCTGTTGTCTCATGTGTGTGTATATAGGTGAAACCACAATGCTTAAAAACTCCCAGAATTTCAAGAGTTTCAAATATCCCCTTGGAATCACTGGTCACTGTTCAATGTCCTAAATCGTCTTTCAAAGATATATTTCCATGGTATCATTATGGATGAATACAAACAGCAATGGAGGGCATCTGGTAAAAATATAGGGGGAATAACAATCAGTTATTGGAATATAAAAGAGCCCCCATAACTTAGGAGTTATTGTGGAAATGAAATTTTTCTATACTACGTAGAACACCCTTATCAATGATCAGGTTCAACACCTGTGCCTCTTTCTCACTCCAGAATAATCTTTGTTTCCATATCATTAATCATTTAGGAATCCAAAGGAACCTAGAGCAGTCAGAGCCAGGATCAGTTCAGATGTCCAATCTTAAGACACTGTACATTTCACTAATCCCTTAGCAAGAGCCTCTACACTTCCTGGCTAAGAAATTTCAATGGCAATTGCAGAGAGGTCAAGATTTAGAAAAAAATTAGTAAACATACATGAAAAATTGAGGATATTGGCAGAAATCTAATGGTATAAAGAAAAAGATCTAAAAATACTATGGAAAAACTTCAATTCTTATTGAAAGAGAGATAGAGCAAAGACAAATAATTGAAAGGGATGTAAAACCTTAGAATCCAAGGAGTAGAGCTGCATTTTGGTCTTTTTTGTCCATTTTAGCTAAGTCAGTCTGAAGTAAAGTAAGTCAAGTTAACTTACCACGTAGAGTATTTCTCACTTGCTCTTGAAAACAATCTCTTTCTTCCCCTTGAGAAAATCAATTAAAAAACAAATTTAGGTTTTTTCTGTTATTGACCCCTTTGGATTCATAGTGACCCAGGAAGTTTGTATTCTGGAAACTTAGGAGGGTGACATAGGGAAAGTGTTTGAGATTGATGCTCAGAGTTAAGCTTAGAATAGAAAACCCCAGTGGGTACCTAAGGATGCAAAACAAGAAAATAAGTGGGGTCTTGTGAGAGGGTCCTGCTCAGTGACAAGTGAAGTTGTCTGACATTCAGTATGTGGTTGTCCTCACTGTACTAAAAAGGAAAAAAAAACTTCAGGGATTGAAATTTCCCTGCATTATTTCTAGATCTCCACCCAATCTTAATGCATGGGGTGGGCTCTAGCCTCAGGAGCTCTCAGTGGATACTCTGTAGATCAATGTCCTGAACCTTCTTTCAAAGACATATCCAACAGGTGCTACTCTGTTGGAATGCAGACAAAGAGTGGAGAGCATCAGGGGAAAGTGGAGTTGAAGAACCAATCTAGGACATTGCAATTGAATATAGCCATTTTTTTTCCCTAAAACTTGATATGAGTCAGAAAAGCTAAAATGTGATTTTTTTATGAAGCAATTGGGGTTAAGTGGTTTGCCAGGGTCTCTCAGTTAGGAAGTGTTTGGGGTCTGAGGCCCCCAAACTTAGGTCCTCTTGATTTCAGGGCTGGTACACTATCCGTGGTACCACAGTGAAGTGAAAGAGACCTAAAAATCTTTGAATCTAAAGACTAGAGGTGAGTCTTAACCTTTTCTGGTCAATTATCACTAGATTAGTCTGAAAAGACTTTTAGGAGTGACAAAAAAGTCAAGTTTACTTACGAGTGAGCGGAAAGTTGTTCCCAGAAAAGCCATAATATGCTGAAAAACAATTCAGAGAGAAAATGAGCCCACTGCGGTCATTAAACCTGCTCATGGTGACACTGAGAAACCTCCCAGAGGAACAAGAACTCCTAGTCTAAGGTTGAAAAGCATCCAGAATGTCACCAACAAGAAAATTCTGGAAAGCATATATTTGGTAAGGATCACGGGTGGCAAGCAGCCTTTTTAAGGCCTCACTTCTGAGTCTGGGCTACAGGGGAAACAGCAGTGATCATGCAAAGATATCAAAAATCAGAGTTTGTGTATCCCTCTGAGAGGGAGCATCATTATGTACCACATTTCTAGTACAGTTGCACCCATGACCCTTAGAAAAACCAGACTGACTTTCGCTTGCTAACTGGCAGAAATCCTTCCCACCCTAAAGCAAGGTCTTCCCCTGGGCTTGTCAAATATTCTGAACCTTCTTTCTAAGGGCCATCTGGCAACTGGTTTTCTGTATGAATGTGGACAACAGTGGAAGAAATCAGCAAAAAATGTGATTGGAAAAAAAACATTAAGGACATCACAATACAGAATAATCATTTATTACATATAAGCTCCCTTGTATCTAGAAAGCTACATTTTGGAACCTTTATGGATAGTATAAAACTCATGCATCCTAACTATGGATGAAACAAGAATTTATTACTCCATGGAAATCCAGAAAAACTTGACTGTTTCTGAACCTTCTCAATCCTCATGTTCTATTCAGTGACAAAGTTTTCAGACAGAGAGACATGAGTCAGATCAGTCCAGACATCCAGTTCCTGTGATAGAACTTATTAGTCCCTCAGCACCAGCCTATGTGTACCTTCTTTCTAATGGACTTGATGGAAGGTACAAGTTGGCTTTGGAGGCTGAGAGATTTCTTTGGGAACAGTAGAGAGGCCAGAATGGAGAATAAAGATTGGAAGGGATACATGAAAAGAAAGATTTTTTGTAGAGCTCAAAGGATATGCAGAAAAGACCTGGAAATTCTGAAAAACGATGTTGGCCCTTACTGAAGGACAGAGAGAGAGAAAGAGGCAGATGACTAAAAGGGCCTCAAACCTTGGAACCTAAGGACTAGACATGAATCTTAACTAAATCTCTCTTGCCTGACTATCATAAAAAAATGATGATGAAGAGCAAAAAATCAATCCATAAAAGTCAAATTAACTTACCTTCTTGACTTACAGGAGCCCTATTATTAAAATTTCCTGCAAAAAATACAAAGACAATATAAGCTCATTCTTGTCATTTACCTTTCTAGACTTGGGATCACACCTAGCAGGTTTGGGATGGGGTCTATTTGAAGAAGTATTACTGCTCTGATATTGAACATGTATCCAGAATGTGGAGAGAGGCAGGGAAATCCTGGACACTGAGGAAGAGGTAGAAGATGCAGGGAACATGGGGAAAATGGATCTAGAGAACTCTGAATATAGAAAATTAAAACTGGGGAGATTTTCAGAGAGGACATTTATTACATTCTAATTATTGACAAGACTAATCTCTGACCCCTTCAGACAGCCAAAGAATCTTCAACCATTCCAATCTATTTATGTTAATTAATCTGAAGAAAATTGGTCCAGGAATAAAAAAGGACTAAGTTAACTTACCTATTTGATGAGGTATGTTTCGAAAACACATATTTATGTCTGAGAAAAACAATTCAAAGAGAATATAAGTCATTCGTGTCATTGACATGTTTCAGCCTGCTGGCGATGTTGCAGAGTTACAGGGAACAAGAAGAAGGGCTACTGGTCTGGGGATGGGGAAAAGTGCAGTGACATCTGGAAAGGCAAAATAATCCCCCTAACTAAATATAAGCTAGAGGACTCAAGTGGCCTGAGGGAATTTCCTGAGGTAAAATCTCAAACATAAAACAGGAGAGGAAACCTTGTGAGCATGCAACTGTACAATATTGGACAATGGAAAGTCCTGAATCTTGAATACAAAAGGGAATGGAGGGATGAAAAATAGAGGACATCAGTAGAAGTCAAAGGGGAGTAAGACAAGACCAGGAAATATTTAGCGGACTAAAGCCCTCTCAGTGGGCCAGCTCTAGAACAGGAAGAAAAAACTAAGTACAACTTGAAAATGGGATGTAGATTCGAAGCACTGAAGACTGGAATCTTCAGCTTTTCCTATCAATATATAAAGTACATGAGGCTCAAGAAAAATTCTTGAGTGACTAAAGGGATGATTTAACTTACAATTATTTCTGCTGGTCTGAGCTGCTTCTGGGATATTTTGCACTGAGGAAAAAGAAGTTCAGAGAGTTAATACAAACTCATTTCTGTCATTATCTTTTCTGGCTTTATGGAGACAATGGTGAGGTTGTAGGAGAGAAACAAGGAAGAGGATTCCAAAGACTGGAAACACATCCGAAATGATATGGGAAGAGGCAGGGGAATTTTGGAAACTCAAAAGCAGCATAGGGACTGATATAACCTGGAAACATTTTCTATAGGTAGTTCTTACACTTAAGGATCCACCGAAGGACCTTGCACTTAAGGAAAAGCCCAGGATCCAGGATCCGGGCTCCAGGTAAGAAAGAAAAGTGGGGGTCCTGTGTGAGGGGGCATATCTGATCTTCTCAGGGGCAAGGACCCATGGTGTCTAACCTGAGCTCTTATTAAAGATATTTAAAGAAACAAGAATTTTCAACAACTGATATTTCTCTTTGTTTTTTCCCACAAAATGTGCCCCATCCTCCAGTTTAGTAGTATTTCAGAAACTGGCCCTTGGGAATAGTCTGGGAGGTGGGAGAAAACTGGAAATGAATGGCTGAGCCCGCCTTTAAAAGGTATAGTTGTAGATACTATTCTCTGGAATCTGCAAAGCAATGGAGGGCATCTGGGCAAAGGGAAGGCAGAAAACAAAAATGGAGAACAAACTTTTTTTTATCAACCATTGATCTAAAAGAGTAAGACTTGCCAGATTATTGAAAAAGTCTGCATCCATCTGATACCAGAAGAAAACTTAGTGATTCCTTCCTTTCTCATTAATTGAGACTGAATGACGTATAAAGGAACCAGAAAAAATAGGAATAAAAACCATGCTTAGTTCATATTTACAATTCTCAGGTTCCATTTACAAAAGCAATAAAATGGACTCCCCAGGTTCTCCTTTTTTCTTTTCTTTCTAATTTTAATTTCTAATTTTCTAATTCTCCTTCCTCTTTCTCTCTCTCCCCTCATCCTCTTCCTCCTTTCTCAAATTCTCTCTGTGTGTGTCTCCTTGTCTCTCTCTTTCTCTCTCTCTAGAGTAGAGTTCTAACTTTAAAAAGAAGACTTGAAAGGATATTTGAAAATTCAAAAAAAAACCACTTATAGAAGGTAAAAGAGATCAAGCAAGACATTACTATCTAACTCATTATGGATTGCCTAGAGGAGAAGAAGAAAATTGAGAAGAGCATAAAAATCATTTAGAATGCAAGAAATTCAAGATTTTCTAGCCATTAATAAGCCCCTCAGTTTCAATAAAAAATATCTGAATGAGAAAAGGAAAAGATTAACTTACCACCATATCCTTTGCGAACATGGGCTGTTCCAAAGATATCAAAAAGAACTGGAAAAAAAATTTCAAAGCATATGTCATTGTTTGGCAACTGTCATTGTCTCTTTTTACCTCCTGGTGAAATTGCATGCCATTCTAGAGGAATGAGAGGTACTATTAGTCTAAGATGAAGAAGGCTTCTAGGAGGACATGAGGAGATCAGGGAATTCTGGAAATTGAGTAGCAGATAAGGGATTTCATTTATATGGAGGTGTTTTCTGAGATCTACTCACAAGTAAGGCACAAGGGAAAACCAAGGCACCAAGCCCAGAAAGAAGGCAGAAGAGTAGGTAGATTAAGGTGAGACCCATCAATTAAAATAAAATTGCATGCTAAGATAAGTGAAAAGAACCCAAGATTGAGAAAAAGAGCAACTTACCATTGTCTAAGGCAAAGGCATAAGTAGAAACATGTGGGATATACTTGAAACAGTCTGGGTTCTGAGCACCAGGTACATTTTTGAAGGATACTAGAAAAAGCAAAAAGAAACCAGAAGGGATCTCATGCTGAGCAGCAAATGAAACAATTCCCCAAAATGCTTTTCCTTCATCTTTATAAACTGAAAGATACTAAACATTCCTTGAGGGATCTTTTGGTCTCATACGCTGATAATATATGTTCCTCCATTGAAGACATGGAATTTTCACAAGTAGAGAATTTAGACAGAGGGGGAAAGCTGCAACACATTCTCTAGAGGGGCTTTTCTGACACTCCAATGTTTCATCCCACTCAAGATTTTTGTTGGAGAGGTGAGAATAAAAAATCTAAGAAATGATAGTATTTTCCTAAGAATGGAGTTGGAATAGCTCAGAAGCGATATTTTAAAAAGAAAAGATATTTGTAGAATTGAAAAGGAATCAGGACAAGACCTGGGAACAAAAAGAAAGGATTCTGCCTTCAATAATAGATATTTAAACAAAAGGAAGAAAATGGAAAAAGAGTTGAAACACTGGGGTTAGATCACAAGGACTTGGTCCTCAAAGTGTAGTCCAAAGAATTGGTGGGGTCTCTGAAACACTTTCAGAGGGTCTACAAATTCATTATTATTTTTTATTTCTAATATAGTAAATAGCTATAAATATAACCCATGTGAACAAAAACTCTTTGAACAGAGCCTTGATAGTTTTTTTTTTTTTTTTTTTTTTTTAACAACATGAAGATACTGAGAACAAAAGTTTGAGAACCACTGGCTCTAAGCCTTGACTGGGAAAATTTTTTCCAAAGTCTAATCTCAGATTTGGGAAAGGGCTTCATACTCAAGACTCTATGAAGTAAAGAAGGAGTTGGTGGATTGAGGAGAGAAGAAAATGTTATGGTAAAAAAAAAAGGGGGGGGGGGAAGGAAATAATTCTTGGCTGAGAAAATCAGCAGTTCACTTTCAGTTATATGCTTATGTGGGGGAGCAAAAGTATTTTCCTCAGTCTTTGTTGTCTCCTCCTTGGCTGTAGTTTGGGGAGGATGCTGAGAAAGCCAGAAATAAAATAAAGTCATTACCATGTCTGAGCTGGAAAGGAAAAGGCCCCACAGAAATCTAAAGTTTTTTTTTTGTTGTTTTTCATATCTGCAGATCCAACATGTTTTCTCATGAATTCTTCCAGAGAGCAGCTTTGTATCCTCAGACACAAGGATTCTACACTTTGAAACATCATATCTGAAGTCTTATCTCCTATAATTATATAAATGTCATCTGCTATACCAGACTAACCTTACAGTGGCATTCCATAGTAGAATATGATATCTCAGAGTCCCTCAGATGCAACATCAAAAAGGTTTAGGTTGTTCAATTCAAAGCCTAATGGATGTGAAACATCTGACATATCTCTACTGTTTTCGAGATTGTGGTGGCTAGAAGGCTTATTATTGCCATGAAAGAGATTTCCTTCCTACCCCCCACCCCCAACACCTAAATCTCACCTTGGAAATTAAAATTAGGTTGGCTGATAAAAAAGCACAAGAGCAAAGGAGGCCATGAAAGCAATAAAGGGGGAAAACTGAGCAATGTTTCTTCTCAGTGAAAAACAACTAACTCTTCCAAATGAATTTCTAGTTTTGGCATTTTTGTAGCTATTGAAAAAATGAAGAAAATGAAAATAAGAGGAATATAATGACAAAGAGAAAAGCTGTTCTTCACTAAGTGTAGGATTTTGGAAAAATTACACAGATTTATTTGGAAGAGATTCCCATCCATTTGCCTCTTTAAAGCTAGTCTATTATTAATATGGCCTTTGGCCTTTATTAATGCCAGCAGGCAGGCAAGCACAAAAGAATGTCTCTTCCTCTCCCCAATGCTCACCCCTTCCCCCACACTCACAGCCACATACACTCATCCTTCACAGAATGTTGTATCACTAATTATTTTCCCATCAGATTCAGATTGTTATGGACACTAGAGATCATTAGTTTGATTTCCCTCATTTACAGGTGAGTAACTTAGGGCCCCCCAAAATTAAGCGTTTTTTCTAAAGGTTACACAGGTGGTGACATAATAGAATGAAGATTTTGACCCATGTCATTTATCTCTAAAAAAAAACAGTTCCCTTTCCCATTGGTTGAAAAATACACACACACAACAACTGGATTTTACCTGAAGAGAAAAGTTAGGAGAAATGGCAGAACAGTTCCTGAAATCAGGACATCACCTGCATTCAGAATCATCAGCTTACCTGGTATCAGATAAGAGTTCACCAGAGCCAACAGGCTGGCAACAAGAAGCACCTGCTTCAGCATGGTGCTCAGTGGTGCAGGTAGAACACTCAGAGAATGAAGACAAGTGCTTCTGATGTGTCTGGAAAGTGTATTTATAGTTCCCAGTCCCATAGACTTCCTCATATCCACCTCCACCCCCTCCTATCACTTCTCCCTAAGGCAACATTCCAAAATGTAGAGATAGAAAGAATGCCCCTGGAGGATTACACCTTAAGGTAAGGAGGAAAATGTTTGTAGGTAACCCATGGCTTCCTTGGTCCTGGTAAAGTTAACAGGGATGTCTCCTTTAACAGACTTCTCCTTGGATAATATCCCTTTGGAAGCACTGAAAACTTGCAAACTCCCTATGGATTTGTAAAAGCAGTAAAAGGATGTAAAATTACACAAGTGTAAAATTACACATTTCTCCAGAAATGTAGAACACTTCTACAAGTAGAACGGAGAACCCCGAATTAACATAAAACCAAAGCCAAGAAGTAGAGTGGGGAAAAGAGCAATGAAAAAAGAATCCAAGCATCAAGCACTATTATGGTGACAGGGAAGCTTACAAGGGCTTTGACTGGGGCAGCAGGTGACATAGTGGATAGAGCACCAGCCCTGAAGTCAGGAGGACCTGAGTTCAAATTGTCTCTTCATAAGTTCTCAGACACTTAACACTTCCTGGCTATGTGATCCTGGGCAGCAAGTCCCTCTCAGGGGATGGGGGGAAAGGCTTTGATGGCAGAAGCTATCAGCTTTTGTCCCTCCATTTCTACTGCTCCATGGACCTCATCATCAAGTGCCTACTCTACATCATACAAACCATAAATCAAATAGCATCAGGAGGGAGCCAGTTCTCAGGGAAAACCAGAAGGTGCAATAAGTAAATAAGGGAACGTTTTTAGATAAAAGTCAGTTTGTGAATTGTGGAACAGACATTGCAGTGACCAGTGTTGTGTCTGTCTTGAATTGGTCACTTAGAAGAAAGGATTGAGGGGAATGGGCCTAAGGGAATAGTCAGTGGGAGTGTGGACAACAAGATTTTGAATTATTGATGTGACCAGAGTGTGATAGGATGAGAATGAGCCAACTACTGAAGTCTTATTTCAGCCAGGTTTTTCGTGACTAAAGAAATGTCTGTTGAGGAATAGATTAAACTGTTCTAGGACTTCTTTTGATGTTTAAATTGGGGGTGTCAGGGGGAATATGATTTTGAGATATCTGAGATACAGTAATTCTGACTCCCATTAGGCAAAACAGGCAAAATTACAGCCTTGAAATCTGGGAAAAGAATGATGAGCTGCAATTGGAATTTGTATCAGCTGGAAATGAATTCTAGATTACTGGAAAAGACCCTAAGCAGAGCCAGAGGCCAAACATCTGAGCTGTATATCCAGGAGACATATGACACATCTCAGGAGGAGACTCAGAAGGATGCAAGTAAAGTAATTTTTTTCTTTTTTTCTTTTTTTCTTTCTTTTTTTTTTTTTTTTTTTTTTTTTTGCATATTCCATTCAAAGTTTATTGGGATTGCCTTGGATCACTGAACTCCTGAACTCCTGAGAAGAACCAAGTCTTTCATGGTTGATCATTGCACCATCTTGTTATTACTCTGTAGATATATTCCTGGTTCTACCTGTTTTCCTTAGTATCAATTCATGTAAATCTTTCCAGACCTTTCTAAATATCAGCTTGTTCATCATTTTTATAGAATAATAATATTCCACTTCTTTCATAAATCATAAATTATTTGGCCATTCCTCAATTGATGGGTATCTACTCATTTTCTAATTCTTTGCCATTACCAAAAAAAAAAAAAAGATACTACAAACTTTTTTGCATGTATTTATTTTTCCCTCTTTTTTTAATTTCCTTGGGATACAGACCCAATAGTAACGCTCCTGGATCAAAAGGTATGTACATTTTTGTAGCTCTTTGGCCATAATTATAAATTCTTCTCCAGAATGGTTGGATCAGTTTACAATGTATTAGTGCCCCAGTTTTCCTGTATCCCCTCCATCATTTATCATTATCTTTTCCTATCATCTTAGCCAATCTGAGAAGTGTGAGGTAGTACCTCAGAGTTGTTTTGATTTGAATTTCTCTAAACAATAACGATTTAGAGCATTTTTTCATATGACTATAAATGGCTATAATTTCATCTGAAAATTATCTGTTCATATTGACATTTTGCAATTGGGGAATGACTTGTATTCTTATAAATTTTACATAGTTCTTTATCTATTTCAGGCTTTTTTTTCCCCAGAAATACCACCTAAAATCAAAATTTTCTCATATTTGTACTTCCCTTTTAATCTTGTGTGTTAGTTTTGTTTGTGCTAAATCTTTTTAATTTAATGTACTCAAATTGTCCATTTTGCATTTCACAGTGTTCTCTAGTTCTTCTTTGGCCATAAATTCCTCCCTTCTCCAAAGATTTGATAGATAAATTATCCTTGCTCTCCGAATTTGCTTATGATATCACTCTTCATGCCCAAATCTTGTACCCATTTTGACCTTATTTTAGTATGGAGTGTGAAATGTAGGTCTGTGATGAATTTTTGATATATTGTTTTCCCAGCAATTCTTGTGAAATAATGAGTTCTTATTCCAGAAGCTGGAGTTTGGGGGTTTATCAAACACTAGACTACAACAGTTGTTGATTACTATGTCATGTATATCTAACCTATTGCACTGATCCACCACTCTTTTTCTTGGCTGGTTCCAAATAGAGTTGATTACTGCCGTTTTATAATAAAGTTTTAGGTCTGATACTGTTAGGCCATCATACTTTGTATTTTTTCTTCATTCACTCCCTTGATATTTTTGACCTTTTATTCTTCCAGACGAATTTTTTGTTGCTATTTTCTAGGTCTATAAAATAATGTTTTGGCTGTTTGATTGGTATGGCATTGAACAAGTAGACTATGTAGGTAGAATTGTCATTTTTACTCTATTAACTTGGCCTATCCATGAGCACTTGATATTCTTCCAATTGTTTAGATCTACCTATATTTGTGTGAAAAGTGTGTTCATACAATTCTTGAGTTTGTTTTTTTTTTTTATTTTGTCTACAGTTGTTTTTAATGGAGTTTCTTTTTCTATCTCTCGCTGCTGGGCTTTTTTAGTAAAATAGAAATACTGATGATTTGTGTGGAATTTTTTTATATTCTGCAACTTTGCTCAAACTGTTGTTTCAAGTAGGTTTCTAGATGATTCTATAAGACTGTCTATGTACACTAGCATATCATCTGCAAAGAGTAATAGTTTTATCTCTTCATTGCCTATTCTAATTCCTTTAATTTATTTTTCTTTTCTTATTGTTAAAGCCAAAATTTCTAGTACAATGTTAAATAATCATGGTGATAATGAGTATCCTTGTTTCAGCTCTCATCTTATTGGGAACATCTCTAGCTTCTCCCCATTAAAAATAATGCTTGTTGTTGGTCTTAGATAAATACTGCTTATTTTAAAGAAAGCTCCCTTTATTCCTATACTCTCTAGTGTTTTAATAGAATGGGTACTATATTTTGTTTTTAAAAATTCTGCATCTCTTGTTAGTTTTGTTAGTGATATGGTCAATTTTAGCAATAGTTTTCATGATATTGAGCCAGCCCTGCATTCCTGATATAAATCCCATTGGTCATAATGTATTATCTACCTGATAAGTGTTTGTAATCTCTGCTAATATTTTATTTAAAATTGTTGCAGCAATGTTATTTAGGGAGATTGGTCTGTAATTTTCTTTCCCTGTTTTGGCTTTTCCTAGTTTACATATCAGTATTTTGTGTCATAGAAGGAATTTGGCAAGACTCCTAAGAGGAGTAATTTCATCAAGAAATGATATAGTGCTGACTGGGATATCTTAGATGAAATAAAGAGATTACCAAATAACTAGCTAGATTCTGGGTGATTGAGATCTCTTGTGTAGTATGCTCTCTTGAGGCAGATTGATAGCTAAAGGATTGGAAATGTAAGATGTTTTCTCACCTCAGAATATATCTGCAGGCTCTTTGTGTGTCCTGTGGTATTTCCATGATTTCAGCACCTTAGAGAAGACATACTTTTATTCCTCTTCCCTTTCCAGATGTTTCATTTTCATAGATGGCATTTATGTATTTATTTACTGAAATAAAGCAATTATTGCTATAATTTCTTCTTCACTGGTGGTAAATTCACTCTTTCATTTTTGATGCTGGTAATTTGTTTTTTCTTTTCTTTTTCTATCAAATTAACTAAGAGTTTGTCTATTTTGTGGGGTTTTTCATAAAACCAATTCTTAGTTTTACTAAATACTTCAATAATTTTCTTAATGTTAGTTTTATTAATCTTTCCTTTGAGTTTCAGATTTTTTAATTTTGTATTTAATTGGAGGATTTTAATTTGTTCTTTTTCCTAGCTTTTTTTTAGATGCATGCCCAATTCATTGATCTCTTTATTCATATAACTATTTAGAGATATAGAATTTCTTCTAAGAATTGTTTTGGCTGTATCCCATAGACTTTGGTATGTTGTCTCATTATTATCGTTCTCTTGGATGAAATTATTGATCATTTCTATGATTGACCAACTCATTCTTTAGAATTAGATTTCTAGTTGGCTTTTAGTCTATCTTTCCCTGGCTCTTTATTGAATGCAATTTTCATTACATCATGGTCTGAAAAGGAAGTATTTACTATTTCTTCCTTTCTGTATTTAATTGTAAGATTTTTTTTGCCCTAATACATAGTCAATTTTTGTGTAGGTGCCATGTACTGCTGAGAAAAAGATATATTTTCTGTCCCTATTCAGTTTTCTTCAGAAGTCTTATCATATCTAGGTTTTCTAAGATTCTACTAACCTCCATAATTTCTTTCTTGTTTATTTTGTGATTAGATTTATCTAATTCTGAGAGAGGAAGGTTGAGGTCCCCCACTAGTATAGTTTTATTATCTATTTCTTCTTGTAATTAGACTACTTCATTGTCTAAGGTACCCTTTAACAACATGTAGTTTCCTTCCTTATCTCTTTTAATTAGATCTATTTCTACTCTTGCTTTATCTGAGATTAAAATCACTACTCCTGCTTCTTTTGGCTTCAGCTGAAGCATAATAAATTCTGCTCCATCCTTTTACCCATATTCTGTATGTTTCTACCTGTTCTTATAAACAACATATATAAGCATAACTCCATTTGCTTCCATTTTATGGGAGAGTTCATCCCAATTACATTCATAGTTATAATGTCTATTTCCCTCTGTCCTATTTTCTCCTCCTTATGTACTTTTGTTGTCTCTCTTCCCTCCTTCATTTGTTTCCATCCCACTTTGCCCTCAACCTGTCCTCCCTTCTATCACTCTTCCTCCTTTCTTTTACCCCTTTCTCCTAGTATTTCTACCCTCTCTTCTAACCAACCTCTCACTTTACTTTCCCATTTCTCTCCCTACTTCCTTGTAGGGTAAGATAAATTTTCATACCCAACTGAATGAATATGTCATTCCCTCTTTGAGCCAAAATTGATGAGATTAAGCCTCAGACAATGCTCATTTCCCTCCCTTCTTTCTCTCTATTGTAATAGGTCTTTTGTACATCTTCATGTGAACAAATTTGTCCCATTTTACCTCCCATTTTCTTTTCTCTCAGCACAATCCTTTTTCTGGCTCTTAATGTCTTTTTCTTTTGATATCATCACATCAGAATTCATTCATATTCATACCTTCCATCCCTGTATGCTCCTTCTAAGTGCCCTAATAATGGATACAGTTCTCAAGAGTTACAGGTATCACTTTCACATCTAGGGATGTAAATAGTTTAACCTTTAAATAATATATATTTTTCCTATTTATCTTTCTATGCTTCTCTTGAGTCCTATGTTTGAAGATCAGATTTTCTGTTTAGTTCTGGCCTTTTCGATATAAATGATTGAAAGTCCATTATTTCATTGAAGATCCATCTCCTCCCCTGAAAGATGATGCTCAGTCAGAAACCCTATTGCAAAAACTGTGAAGAAGACTGTGAGAAAAGAGGAATGAGAATCACTTAAGATAGCTATCTTAATGAGCTTAGTTATAGAAAGGGAGGTAAAATGTAGGATAATAGATGGTGAAAATGAATGCATTGAGTAATGTTGTTTTGAGTGCAAGGAAAACATGAATCTATTTGTAAGCAACAGGCAGTAGAGAAAAATTGAAGATCATATAATAGTGGCTGTAATCTGCTGTGGAAGATAGGATGATACAAGATCACTTGTAAATGTAGAGGGACTTCCTTTGTCACAGAGTAAAATCACCTCAACATGTAAAACAGGCTTGAAGTAGAAGTAGAGGAAGAATAGTGGGGAGAAACATCTGAATGATATGAATTGAGAAGAAAGAGAGAAGAGGAAACCTCTTATATTCTCTCATTGAAATTTTAGCAAAGAATATAATTTGAAAATAAGGGACATACAAAGGATATGAATAGACAATTTTGGATGAAAAAATTGAAACTATTTCTAGTCATATGAAAAGGGTGTTCCAAATCATTATTGATCAGAAAATTCAACTCTGAGATACTACTACACACCTGTCAGGTTGGCTAAGATGACAGAAAAAGATGACGGGGATGTGGGAAAACTAGGACACTGTGATGCATTGTTGGTGGAGTTGTGAATGGGTCCAACCATTTTGGAGAGCAATTTGGAACTATAGTCAAAAAGTTATCAAACTGTCCATGCCCTTTGATCCAGCAGTCATTACTACTGGGCTTATATCCCAAAGAGATATTAGAGAAGGGAAAGGGACCCGTATGTGCAAAAATGTTTATGGCAGCCCTTTTCATAGTGACTAGAAACTGGAAATTGAATGGATGTCCATCAATTGAAGAATGGCTGAATAAATTGTGTATATGAATGTTATGGAATATTATTGTTCTATAAGAAATAACCAGCAGGATGAATACAGAGAGGCTTGGAGAGACTTACATGAACTGATACTAAGTGAAATGAGCAGAACTAGGAGATCATTAGACACTTCAACAACAATACTATATGAGGCTCAATTCTGATGGACATGGCTTTCTTCAACACAAGAGGATCCAAATCAGTTCCAATTGATCTGTAATGAACAGAACCAGCTACACCCAGTGAAAGAACACTGGGAAAGGAGTGTGAACCACAACGTAGCATTTCCACAATTTCTGTTATTGTTTGCTTGTATTGTTTTTCTTCTCAGGTTATTTTTACCTTCTTTCTAAATCTGATTTTTCTTGTGCAGCAAGATAACTGTATAAATATGTATACATATATTATATTTAACATATACTTTAACATATTTAACATGTATGGGACTACCTGCCATCTAGGGTAGGGGGTGGAAGGAAGGAGGGGAAAAGTTGGAACAGAAGTTTTTGCAGCGTTCAATATTGGAAAATTACCCATGCATATGTTTTGTCAATAAAAAGCTATAATAAAAAAAAGAAAAAAGAAAATAAAGGACATAGATGAAACATGTTGAAGTTTAAGACAAATCATCATTTCTTAGTCCTTGATGACATTTATAATATCAAACACTGATCTAGAAATTCTAGCAACATACCTGTTCACCCTATTCATCTTATCTCTAATTTGTTCCAATGTATTAATTATGTATGTGATTGAAGGAAACATTCATTAAGCCATTAGTTATTGATAATGGGCTATTTATTGACCCTTGATTATTAATCTATTCATTATTAATTTCCATTGAATAATAACTGGACAGATACTGAATAATTATTCATATCAACTGGTCAGTAAAGTAGGAGGTGAGATCATATATTGAAATTGAAGGACTAGAGAATAGATTTATTGATTTAAGGTGAGAGAAGTATGAGACTAAGAAGCCTGATAATGAACAAAAGAAGAGTAAAAAGAATTCCATTTAATGGAGTAGAAGAAACAAATTTGACTCTGTGTATTTAATTGTCAGACATATTTTTAATAATAGTATAAGCCCTGGTAGGAAGAGACATCAGTTAATTTCCTCTACTAGTCAAGTGGGCTATGATTAGAGTACATGGTTCTCAGATATGATCTGCCACAATGATAAGAGGAACACTTGATATAATAAAAACATATTGTGAAAGGCAAAGGACTAGAAGAGGTAGAATGATAGAAGAATTTGGTTAAAGAGGGAAATTTCAGAATTTAGATCAGATTTCAAATAATGATAAGACCCAACTGGAGACTGTTTTAGTAGGTAACTGAAGAACAGTAAAAATGGTGATTGAAGAAAAAGAAGAATTCAACAATCTGGAAGGATAAAGTATCCAAAATGATCCTCAAAAGAATATTTCCAACTAATGGTAGAGGAAAAGTTATTTGGTCAATCAAAGTTGGTCAAATGCTATATGCCCTGAGGCATATAGCATTTGACCAACTTTGATTAAGAGGATTAAGTAATCCTCTCTTTGTTTCAGTTTCTCCATCTCTTAAGTAAAAATTACCTTAGCTACCTATGTTATGCTAAACACTGGGCTAAGTGCTAGAAGAATTGGAGAATGAGACTCTCAGTCAGTTGTCAAGATCATGGGAAAAGATGAGATGATTGATAACAATAAGGATCAATAGAAGATCAGATGGCATGAATTCAGAGATGACAACAGAGTCAACATGTAAAAGTAACTGTGTGAATAAGAACTTCACTTGTAAGTTCCCTGACTATCAAGAGAAAGAATTTTCATTTGATCTTTTAATCAGTGAAGATCAAGGGAATAACAATATCAGATGTGGCTATTAGGAGAATTACTTTGCCAGTGGTGTAAAAAATAAATTGCAAGAGAGGAGTTGGAAAGGGGATTGTTTAGTGGTTTAATGTAGTAAAGAAAAGAAGCATTAAGGTTCCTTGGATAGCCTTCCCCCACTCCTTTCCTCTATACTAGAATTATATAAGATAATTAGTTCATTTCCATTCTTCCTCCTTTTCTCCCCAAAATAATTGCCCAACTTTCCTTCATTTTTCTCCTAAGGCTTAAAAAGGAAGAACCTCCCTTTTCCAGATCCTTTGCCTATCTTCTTTAAGTTTCTCCATCTCCCTTGAGAAACAGTGAGATGGTATCTTGGATTGAATGCTGGGCTTGGAATCAGGAAGGGTCATCTTCATGAGTTCAAATCTGGCCTCAGACACTTAACTAACTGTGAGACCTAGGGAAAGTTCTTTGGCCCAGTTCCTCCTCCGTATAATGAAAAGGAAATTGCAAATTACTCTAGTATTTCTGTGAAGATAATCCCCAAATGGAGTCTTGAAGGATCAGACTCAATTGAAAACAAACAACAAAATCACCGTTGAGACTAGGGCTCTAAGAAGAGGTATTATTTCTCTCCTTTATTAGCATGTAAATGCTAATCCTCAGATTGAACTTTCTTATGAACCAAATATTTGTTCCTTTTTATACATATCTTGTTTCCTATATTTACATTTCAAAATATTTGCTGTCTTCTAGCCTTTTAATATACAGAAAAGATGATGTTTTAGTTAGATTTATGTTATAACCTACCTTGCTTAAATAATTATTTCCATTAATTTTTAGTTGAATTACTAGGATTCTTTAAGTAGAGCATCATATCATCTACAAAACCTGCTAACTCTTAAGAAATTTTGTACTAAATGAAATCTTTAATTGTCCCCTGGAAATTTTCCCCTTGCTCCTACTTTTGCCTTCTGGGATAAAGTAGAATAGGTCCAATCTCTCTTCTGTGTGACATTCCTTAAGATACTTGAAGAAATTGAGACTGCTAAGTAGAACAATAGATAGAGAGGAGGAAATGAAGTTAGGAAAACCTGAATTCAATTTCTGCCTGGGACACTTAATAGCTATATGCCCTGGCAAGTCACTCAATCCTCTCTTTGTTTCAGTTAAACAAAGAGTTTTAAAAAAATACAGTTTCTCCATCTGTTAAATGGGGATAATAAATAGCACCTACCTCCCAGAATTCTTGTGAGGATAAAAGGAACTCATATTTACAAAGCATTTTGTAAATCTTAAAGTGTTATATAACTGCTAGTTATTATTGTTTTATGTCATTGGTTATTATTATTAGCTATTCTATTTCCCCTGTCTTCCTTTCTCCATGCTAAACATTCCAAATTTCTTGAATGAGGCTCCATATGATCTAATCTCCAGGCCCTTCATCACTCTGCTTGATCTCATCTAAACATTCATCAGCTTACCAAGTTCCTTCTTAAAATATATAAATTTAAAACAATTTAAACAAAACTCATTTGAAAGGCAATCAGTTTTTTTCAGAGAAACATCTGAGATACACTTTGAATAGTTTTAAAATCATGTTTAATTTTTGTTTTCGCTACTTGTATTATTTATAGTGAAGAAATCTTCCTAGTCCTTTTCCTCCACCTTGAGGCTGGTTTGAAATCAAAGAGAGTAAACATGATATATCAAAGTAAGCTCTGGCTCATTTTGATTCAAATCTCACTTTCACTGGTTTCAAACTATAACTACAACTTTGGGTGTCATTTTAATAACCTTAAATCCCTTAATTTCCTCATCTATAAAATGAGAGAAGAATGAAATAGATGGCTTCTAAGCTCTTAGCTCTATTTTCCTATAATATAAACATTATGTGCCTTCTTAAATCTCAGTTACCCATTATAATAACATTTGACCTTTGTAATATAATATATATATAATATAATCACCCTTTAATGTTTATTGCAGCCCTTCTTCTCAGCTTCATGCTAAGTCTTTCAATTTTCTTTCTTCAAAGTTTGTCAATTATAGGCCAAGTCTTAGATCAGATTTCACCATTCTTGTTCTAAGAACCTTCTTTCTTTTTTTGTTTATCTATAACAAAATCATAAAATTATATCATTAGAATATGAAGGACCCTTGGGAATAATTGTGTACAACTAAATCAAATTTTGGTGTACATGTGAAATAGAAGACCAAAAAAATTTATTGAAGTAGTATATATTGAAGTATTTGAGTATTGAATATATTAAGACTAGCTTCAAATGGACAAAATTAAGAGAATCCCTAGGAAAGGGGATGAGTGTCACCTGCTGGAGAAGATCTGAACTGGAGAAAGAACTTGACATGATGGGTAACTGGAACAGCAAAAAGCAGCAAATATAACTGAGAATATCTTTGAAAGGAAGAGATGGCACCTGATAAGAAGCACTTTGATAGAGAGTCACATCAGCAAGGAATGGAAAATAGAAAAAATTGCCTAAGGATGGAGAATGATGCCAGATGATGGGGTCATTGCATTGAACAAAAAGTACAGGGCAGTTGGAGAAGCAAACAACTGACATACACAGAGGAACTACCAAATAGAAACTCAGGTTTGATTGCCCCAGCTGGAACTGTATGCAGAGTAGCACCATAACTCATAGATATGCAAATCTCTGGAGTAAGTTTACTCATCTTTTATGGATTCAGGTTCAAGTTCAATCTGATTTCTATTAGATTTTGTTTAATAGTTATGTTTAAGATTTGCAAGCCTGTACAGTTGCATAGGGAGCTAAGCTCAAAGCAATACTTGGGGAGTACTAAGTACTTATATTTCTTGCTTGAGATGCAGTTAATCATTTGGAGAACTGAGAAGTTTCATCAAAGAAAGCCAAGTTCTTGATGTCAAGATGAATCCTCTGACATAAAAGCTATCTATACATCACTTGATATATACATGTACATTAAAATATAAAGAAAGAACAGTGTGTTGTCTTAGTTTATCACATTTTTGTGGATAATCAATTGGAACTTCATAAGTTTTTTATTGTCATAGTTTTTAATGAAATATTTTCTTATAGTTCAGATGTAGTTTCATTTATTAAGAATGGTTTGTGTATAATCTAGCATAGATAATATGGATTATTTCATTTTTCATGCTTGAAAATCCTTGAAAGCAAATTTTTCTCCTCCTTTACTTGTTATGTTAATATACAGTTTTCATCTTCTATACATCCAAAAACTCTACCTTTATGTGTGAACTCCAAGTTGATGAAACTTTTTCAAAAGGAGACAAAGACTGAAGATAAATTTAGAGAGTAAGAATCTGAGTTTTTTCAAATGATTTCCCAAATCCATCCACTCCAGTGATTTCAGTTGATAAAATGATTGTAGTTGACATGTGATGATGTACTTGGACAAAACAATTTCTTAAGGACTCAAAATTCTTTGATTCTTTCTAAGTAGAACACAACACTTAACTACATCTAATTCATTCACACTATTTCCTATATTGTGCTAGTTATATGAATATCAGTAAGCTCAGGCCTTTTATCTAACCATCTTCAGTGAGTTACCTTTCACTAGAAATAAATGAGATCACTGGACCATGTCAAGAAAAAATAACAAAACTAACTTTATCAGATGCAACAATAGATTGATGAGCCCTTTGCCATCTTTAAATGATAGTGCAGAGGACAAAGAGGAGAAAATATTTCTGTTTTTAAAATAAATTTTCATCATTTTTTCTTATCACTTACATTCTCAATTTATCTCCCCCTCTGACTCTCAGGAGACCATCCAATAAAAAAGAGAAAAAGGAAAACTATAAAATCTAACCAATATAAAGAAAAAAATTGATATTATCTGTGTTATTCACACCTTCCAGTCCCTTGCCTCTGCAAAAAGGAAGAGAAATAAGTACCTTCTCTCTCTCTCTCTCTCTCTCTCTCTCTCTCTCTCTCTCTCTCTCTCTTCTCTCTCTCTCTCTCTCTCTCTCTTTCCCTCTTTTGAAATTTTTAAGTTCTGTCTTAACAAACAGTAGATAAAATGTATATTTCCATGGACATACTAGGAAAGAAAAAGAAAATGGCATCAAGGTCAGCTACTACACTAATGGTATATCATATAAATTGTAAAGGCTACAGGCAAAAACTAAAGTGGAGGAAGAATTGATGCATTATATATGTTAGTTTCCAGATTATTGTGTACTCAATGTAACCTCTGATGCTGAAATGAAACAAAGTATAGACTGATTCTCTGTTGCTTATGCTAATTTTGGCTTAATAAGTAATACCCAGACAACACAGGCTACCAGCCAACATCACACTATCCATCAGTTATAACAAACGGAGAAATTTTGAATACTATGCATGTATTCACTTACCTTGGCAGTATACTTTTCAGGAGTGTATACATAAATAATGAAGTCAATGTATGAATTGCTAGAGTTAGCACAGTGTTTAGGAGAGTGTAGGAAAATATAGGAGAGAAAGGATATTAGACGACACCAAAATAAAGGTCTGGAGAGCCATTGTGCTAACCTCGTTTATATATGTCTGTGAAACCTGCTTCCATTTGAATTGTTTTAGGAAGATTGTGAAAATCACCTGGCAAGATAAAATACAGGACACTGAAAACCCTTCTTAAGTTAAACTTCCAAGCATTCAGAATACTGCAGAGAATACAACTCTGATGGTTGTTCAAATGCCTAATGTGTTTGTCTAAAGGAGTATTTTACAGAGAAATCACACAAAACAAATACTTACATGGAGGTCAGAAGAAGCAATATAAGGATACTCTCAAGATCTTTCTGAAGAATTTTGGAGTCAATTGCAAGACATGGGAGATTCTAGCAAAAGAGTATCCAGCACAGCGTGCCTGCATCAAGGAAAGTACTGTGCTCTGTGAATGAAGCAGAATTGCAGTAGTTCAAAAGAAATGTGAGATGCACAAATTTAGAGATGCATCTCCATTTCAAGAGTTCACGTGGACTATTTGTGTCTGACTTTTGTTAGAGCCTGCAGAATTCTGATTGGTCTGATCAGCAACAGTCAGACCCACAATATCTTGACTCCAACATAGTGAAGTTATTTTGATCTTCTTTAAGAATAAAAGGCAACAACTATCCCACCAATAAATTTTCTTTACAATGGCTTTGCATAGAATTCTGCTCAGGGTGGACAGGTAAAAATATGTTTCTTGGATTAAACTGAACAGAAAAAAGAATGAATTTTAAACTTATCTAGAGATTAATAACAAAAAGTTCTTCTATTAAAAAAATTTGCAGTCATAAAGAAAATGAATTGCTAAAACTTAGCTTAACTATGTTACAACTGTAATAGATATATTGCACAATTTTCATTTAAGAATATTAGAGCTCTGTATATGGACTTTTTCCAGCTAGGACATGAATTGCCCTTTGTAACTGGGATATCTGGGAAATCCATTCTTCACCTGAACAAGCAATTTAGTTCAGCAAATACTGATTAAACAACTACTATATTCAACGCATGATATAATGCTTGGGATATAAACCTCAAACAAGACTCGGTCTCTGCTCTCAAGGAGCAAGAATTAGGACAAATTCTCCTAGGTATAGATAAAAGCTATAATGTGATAAGTTCATAGAAGAAATTTTAAAAATATTGTTTTGGGATAGTTTTGAGAGATTTCTACTAGCTAGTAGAAATAGGGAGAGGCTTTTTATGAGAGAGAAAAAATTTCAGAAGGTAAATAAGGCAAGATCACTCTAAGAAGAAAAGTATGGAAGAGGACAAAGGAAAGGATTAGTATTAGGAAAGAGTTGCTTCAGTTTGGGTAGAACACAAGATAAAGAGGAGGGCATGCTATAAAATTGAAAAATTAGAACCAAATTCTATAGAATCTTGAATTTCAACTTCTAGAGAATGTAATTTACTGGATAAACTTTTAACAAATAATCATTGAGCCTTTCCTTTGTACAGCATTGTATTATGAACTGTGGAGACATACTAGTAATAAGACATTGTTGTCCAATAGGAGTTCAAGATATTTCCTTCCCAAACAACCAAAGACCAAAGGAACAGCTATTGTCCCTTATTGTGCTTATGATTCTAGAAGATTCTAACCCTGGGAAGGTAGCAGCCACAATGAGACATGTAAATTGATTTCATTTTGTTGGGATGCTGTTTATTTAAGATACATCCTTGTTCACAATTTTCTCTTGCTGAATTCTTTTACCACTACTAGACCCCTTCTCCTTTGTCTAAATGACCTTGGAAAATCAGTCAATGAGAATTTCCATGGGATTCCTCTTAAACAGGTATTGGAATTTTGATGAGATTCCTGAAAAATGACATCTCCTCAGGGGAGCAATTAATATCATCTTGAAATTCTAGATTCATTAGACATTATAATATAAACTTACTGAAACTGGGTCTCCCTAATTCCAGAATCTGTTCCTACCTTCCAGTTAAGTAGGAAAGATTGAATACTTTCCCTGAAAATAGGAGTATAATACCAGCTCTGATAGTTAAAATCTGTATGAATATGGTCAAATCATCTAATCCTCTTTGGGTCTAAGATTTCTTATTTGTACAATGCAGATAATAAAAATATTTCACAACTCTATGCCACTTTAAGGTGGTACATAGATAATCATCCCCATTTTACAGATAAGGAAACTGAGCCACTACAGGATTTAACCACACAGAGATGATTTGACAGACTTGTGACCATAAATCTGATAATATTGTTTAATGTAGGATTTAAATCTAGATGTCTTGGCCCTTCTTCAAGACTCTATTCTCAACATTACAGGTATCAAGCAGGGTACACTGCAGTGTGTAACCCTCCAGGGTGACACTAGAATAAGATGAAAATTTAATAAGGGGGGAAGGTTTGGAAGGGGAGCTGAGTCAAGATGGCAAAGAGTAGGTTTTGGAGTAACAGAACCCACAAAAATTTGGGGTGTAACAAATTTCCAACAGAAGATATCTTGGAAGATATATCTTCCAACAGAAGACTTCAGGAAAGGTCTTTCTCAATCTGGCAGGGGAATATAGCCCAGTGCACACACAGCCCAAGGATGCTGAGGGCACAGAGGCCCCACACGTAGAGAATTTACTGGGAGGCCCTTGGCCAAAATACAGCAGTATTGGCTATATTAAGAAGCCAGTAGTTCAACAGACTAACTGTGAGGCCTTCAACACAACTACAACAAGTAAATAGTGAGCCCCTGAACCCAGCATAACAAGTGGGACTTGATGGCAGCATGATGCCAGGGCAGCATAAAACTCCTGTCATGCCCTATAGAGGAAGCTTGCCCTAGAAGCAGATTTCAACCTTTAAAAATGAGCAAAAAAGAAAAAAAAATCTAACCATAGATAGCTATAATGGAGACAGGGAAGAACAGACCTCCAACTTTGAGGACACTAAAGGTAACATGTCCCGAATTAAAGCCTCAAAGGCTTATATGAGTTGGTCTTTCAATCAAAAGTCTCTTAAAAAGAATTCAATAAGGATATTAAAAGAGAATTAGAAGAAAAATGGGGTAAGGAAATGTGAGCTTTGGAAAAGGAAACAGAAATAGTAGAAAACAACACCTTAAAAAATGCAATTGGTGAAAAGTAAAGAAATATACTTAAGAAAGCCACTCCTTAAAAATAATTTGGTGAAAAGGAAAAAGAAAATAATTCTTTGAAAAACAAAAATGGTGAAATGGAAAAAGAGAACAAGTTCTTTAAAAATAGGATTAGTGAAATGGGGGGGGGGGGGAAATCCATTGAAAAACCAATTCCTTTAAAAGTTCATTTGGCCAGATTCAAAAGGAGGGGGAAAAAAACTAACTGAAGAACATAATTCATTAAAAATTAGAACTGGACAAATGGAAGTGAATGACATCAAGAATCAGTCAAACAAAATAAAAAAAAAAATAGAAGAAAATGTAAAATATCTCATTGAAAAAACAACTGATTCAGAAAGTAGATCCAGGAGAGATGATCTAAAACCTGAAGTTCAGGATGAAAAAAAAAAGTCTAGAAACATCTTCCAAGAAATCATCAAGGAAAACTTTCCTGATGTCTTAGAACCAGAGGGTAAAATAGAATCCACTGATCACCTCCTGAAAGAGACTCCCAAGTGAAAACTTCAAGGAATGTTGTAGTTAAATTCCCAGATGAACCGATCAAGAAGAAAATTCTGCAAGCAGCCAGAAATAAACAATTCAAATATTGAGAAGCCACAATCAGGATGATCCAGGCTCTATCAACTTCTACTTTAATGGATGAAAGGGCCTAGAATGTAATATTCCAGAGAGTAAAGAAGCTTAGGCTGCAGCCAAGAATCAACTACCTAACAAAACTCACCATCATCTTTCAGAGAAAAAGATGAACAATCCATGAAATAAGGGATTTTCAATTATTATTGATGAAATGACTAGAGCTGAACAGAAAAGTTGATCTTCAAATACAGAACTCAAGGGAATCATAAAATGGTAAAAGGGAAATAAAAAAAAACTATGGTTTTTAAAAGTTAAAATGTTTACATCCCTCTATGGGAAGATATGTTTAACTCTTGAGAAACGTATCTTGGTGAGGAGTATACTTAGAGGGTATAGGCATAATGTGATTTCATTGTAATGAAATAAAAAAGAAACTAGGGATGGAAAGGGGATTGTTTTGGAATAAGAGGAAAGGGAGGTAAAATGAGAAAATTTGCATCATATGAATAGGCAAGAAAGACCTATTACATTTGAAGTAAACAAGGGAAAGGGAAGAGCATTGTTTGAACCTTAATGGCATAGGATTTGGCCTAAAGAGTGAATATCAGACATATTTAGTTTGATATAGAAATTTGTCTCACTGAGGACCTGGGCAAGAAGGAATCAGCACCTGGTGAGAGCAGAAGCAGTGGGGATGGGGCATTTCTGGCTGTGGGCACTTGCAAAAGGGCAGAGATCTTGGTTTGAGGTCCCTGGTCAGAGTGGAGAACTAAAGGGAAGCTTGATGCATCATCCTCTTATCACACAATTAGAGTTGCTTACACTAATACCTCTTTTTAAAAAAATGAACCAGAAAAGGAAAAAAGAATCTCACCATTGAAACATTATGAGTGGACTTCTTGGGATGGAGCCAAGATGGTGGAAAGCAGACACATCTCTCTATAACCTCCTCTAACTTTCTCTCAAACCAACAGCAGATTAAGCCACTAAACTGGTTTTAAAGTCAAAGAATCTACAAATATTTGGAGTATAACACATTTCTAGAAGATGTTACCTTGGACAAACTTCAGAAAAGGTCTGTTTCAATTGGGCAAGGGGACAGACTGCATGGGGAGACAGGGCAAGAAGCTGGAGTGGAGAATCAGAGTGCTGTAGCCTCCGTGCACCAGGAATCTTCTGTGAGCCTCTTAGGCCACTCTGTCCTGATTGCAAGTAAGTGGTTTGGCAGATCTGACCTTTGTACAAACACAAATTGTAAACCACTGAGCCCCAGAAAAATGTGGGACCTAACTGCCATTACCCAGCACTGGAAGTCAATCAGCAGAACTTCCCCAGGGCAAATTAATGCAGCTGTCATTCCTTTGCATTGAATAGACCTCAAGCCTTAAAAAAAATGAATAAAAAACAAAAAAGAATCCTAACCATAGAGATCGTTTATGGAGAGAAAGAAGACAAGACCTAAAATTCTGAGGTTCCTAAAGGCAAAGCAACTGCAGAAGAAGTCCCAAAGAGAGACATGAGCTGGTCCCCATTTCACAAGGCTTTCTTTGAAGATTGCATAAAGGATCTTAAAAGAGAGTAAGAAGAAAAATGGGGAAATGAAATGAGATCATTGCAAGAAGGAATGGGAAAAAAATGGAAAAAGAATGCAACGAACAAAAAAATTTAATTGGCCAAGTACAAAAGGAGCTTTAAAAAAAGGTAAATGAAGAAAGTAATATACTAAAAATTAGAACTGAACAAATGACTCAATAAGCCTTCAAGAGTCAAATAAAAAAAGAAAAAATAGAAGAAAACATGAAATATTTCCTAGGAAAAACAACTGACCTGGAAAGTAGATCTAGGAGAGACAATCTAAGGATTATTGGGCTTCCTGAAAGCCATGATGTAAAAAAGAACCTAGACGTTATCTTACAGGAAGTCATAAAAGAAAACTGTCCTGATATTTTAGAATCAGAAGGTAAAATAGCCATCTAAAAAATCCACCAATCACCTCTTGAAAGAGACCCCAAAATTAAATCCCCAAGGAATATCATGGCTAAATTTCAGAACTATCATACCAAGGAAAAGATATTGCAAGCAGCCAAAAAGAAACACTTTAAATACCGAGGAAACACAATTAGGATTGTCTGGGACCTAGCAGCATCCACCTTAAAGAATCGAAGGGCCTGGAATCTGATATTCCAAAAAGCAAAGGAACTAGGATTACAGCTAAGAATAAGCTATTCAGCTAAAATTAGCTTATTTTTCAAGGAAGAAGATGGTCATTCAATGATATAGGTAAATTTCACCTATTTCTAATGAAAAGACCAAAACTGAACAAAAAACTTGATCTCCAAACACAGAACTCAAGAGAAGCATAAAAAGGTAAAAAGGAAAGAACTCTTGAGAACTATATTTATGTTATGGATATACTTAGAGAGTGCAGGTATAATTTGATTTTATTATGATAATATGAAAAAGAAAATAGAGATGGAAAAGGGATCATACTAGAAAAAGAGGATAAAAATAGAAAATAAAGGAAATTACATTTCACAAAGAGGCAAAGAAAATCTATTTTAATAGAGAGAAGGAAGGGAGAGGGATGAGCATTGTATGAATCTCACTCTCATCAGATTTGGCTCTAAGAGAGAATATCAGACATATTTGGTATCACAAAGAAACTTGTCTCATTTATAAGGAAGTGGGAGGGAAAGGGGGAAAAGAAAGGGAAAGACTAACAGAAAGGAAGGCAGAAGAGTTAGGGGAAGAGTGTAAAAGGGGGAAGTTCTCTAAAGGGGGAGGACTGTTTAAGGGAGGTGGTTACCAAAAGCAAAATACTGGAGAGGAGGGAAGGGGAATAGTAAAGAAAAAAGCATAACCTAAGGTAAATAAGATGGCAGGAAATACAAAATTAGTTAATTAGTAAAAGTAAAGATAGATCTAATTAAAAGATAAGGAAGGAAACTATATCTTACTAAAAGGTATAGATATAGATAATGGATAGATAATGAAGCAATAGCAATACTAAACATACATGCACCAAGTGGTATAGCATGGAAACTCCTACAGGAGAAATTAAAAGAGATGCAAGAAGAAATAAGACAGCAAAACTATACTAGTGGGGGAGCTCTACCTGACTCTCTCAGAACTAGATAAATTGAACCACAAAATGAATAAGAAAGAAATTACGGACGTAAACAAAACGTTAGAAAAATTAGGTATGATAAAGCTTTGGAGAAAATTAAATGGAGACAGAAAAGAGTTTACTTTTTTTTCAGTGGTTCATGGAACTTACACAAAATTTGGCCATGTGCTAGGGCATAAAAACCAAATGCAGAAAGGCAGAAATAGTAAATGCATTTTTTTTTCAGATCATGATGCAATAAAAATCACATGCAATATAAGGCCAGGAGAAAACAGACCAAAAAGCAATTGGAAACTAATAATCTCATCCTAAAGAATGAATGGGTGAAACAGCAAATCATAGACACAATAATTTCACCCAAGAAAATGACAATAATGAGACAACATATCAAAATTTGTGGGATCCAACCAGAGCAGTAAAAAGGGGAAATTTTATATCTCTAGATGCTTACTTGCATAAAATAAAGAGAAAATCAATGAATTGGGCTTGTACTAAAAAAGCCAGGAAAAGAACAAATTAAAAACTCCCAAATACCAAAGGTGAAATTGTAAAAATAAAAGGAGAGATTAATAACATTGAAAGTTAAAAAAAAAAAACTATTGATTTAATAAATAAAACTAAAAGTTGATTTTATGGAAAACCCAACAAAATAAACAAACCTTTAGTTAATTTGATTAGAAAAAGGAAAGAGGAAAATCAAGTTATTAGTCTCAAAAATGAAAAGGGAGAACTTTCCATCAATGAAGAGGAAAGTAGAAAATAATTAAGAGTTACAGGGCAGGTAGGTTTCAGACACTTAACACTTCTAGCTGTGTGACCTAGGTTAAATCACTTAACCTCAATAGCCTCAGCAAAAAATAAATAAAAAAAATTAGGAGTTACTTTGCCCAACTTTATGCCAATAAATTTTGAAAACCTAAATGAAATGGAGGAATACCTACAAAAATATAGATTGACCAGATTAACAGAAGAGGAAATAAATTACTTAAATGGTCTCATTTTATTTTTTTTCACTTCTTTCTTTTTTTTTTAAATAACTTTTTATTGACAGAACATAGGCCTACGTAATTTTTTACAACATTATCCCTTGCACTCACTTCTGTTCCAACTTTTCCCTTCCCTCCCTCCACCTCTCCCCTAGATGGCAAGCAGTCTTATACATGTTAAATATGTTACAGTATATTCTAGATACAATATATGCATGAAGAACCGAACAGTTCTCTTGTTGCACAGGGAGAATTGGATTCAGAAGGTAAAAATAACCTGGGGAAGAAAAACAAAAATGCAAACAATTTACACTCATTTACAGTATCATTGTTGAAGTGTATAATGATCTTCTGGTTTTGCTCATTTCATTTAGAATCAGTTCATGTAAGTCTCTCCAAGCCTCTCTGTATTCATCCTGCTGATCATTTCTTACAGAACAATAATATTCCATAACATTCATATACCACAATTTACCCAACCATTCTCCAATTGATGGACATTGATTCATTTTCCAGTTTCTAGCCACTACAAACAGGGCTGCCACAAACATTTTGGCACGTATAGGTCCCTTTCCCTTCTTTAATATCTCTTTGTGATATAAACCCAGTAGTAGCACTGCTGGATCAAAGGGTATGCAGGGTTTGATAATTTTGGGGGCATAATTCCAGATTGCTCTCCAGAATGGTTGAATTCATTCACAACTCCACCAACAATGCATCAGTGTCCCAGTTTTCCCACATCCCCTCCAACATTCATCATTATTTTTTCCTGTCATCTTAGCCAATCTGACAGGTGTGTAGTGGCATCTTAGAGTTGTCTTAATTTGCAAAATTATCTTTTTATATTATCATTGCATATTTTTGTAGATGATATGATGGTATACTTAGAGAATCACCTAAAAAAACTGCTAAAAACAATTCACAACTTCAGCAAAGTTGCAGGATACAAAATAAATCCACATAAATCATAAGCTTTTCTATATGTTACCAACAAAACCCAGCAACAAGAAATAGAAAGAGAAATTCCATTTAAAATAACTGTACATAATATAAATTATTTGGGAGTTTTCCTGTCAAAGTCATATGAACTATATAAACACAGTTTCAAAACACTCCACATAAATAAAGGTAGAACTAAACAACTGGAAAAATATCAATTGCTCATGAGTAGGCTGAGCTATATAATAAAAATGATAATTTTACCAAAATTAATCTCCATACAAATCAAACTGCCAAGAAATTATTTATAGAGCCAGAAAAGATAATAACAAAATTCACCTGAAAGAACAAAAAATCAAAAATTTTAAGGGAATTAACAAAAAATGCAAGTGATGGTGGGCTAGCTATCCCAGAAACAGAGTACTGGATCAGTGGAATAGGTTAGGTTCACAAGACACAAAATTCAGTGACTATAGTAAGCTACTGCTTGATAAATCCAAAGACTCCACCTTCTAGGATAAGAACTTACTATTTCATAAAAATTCCTGCGAAAATTGGAAAACAGTATGGCAGAAATTAGGCATTAACTAACACCTAACACCCAATATCAAGATAAGGTCGCAATGGGTTCATGACTTTGACATAAAGGGTGATACTATAAGCAAATTAGGAAACCAAGGCATAGTTTACCTCCCAGATATGTGCAGAAGGAAGGAATTTATAACCAAAGAAGAACTATTGAACACTATGAATTGCAAAACTGATAATTTTGACTATATTAAATTTAAAAGGCTTTGCACAAACAAAACCAATGCAATCAAGATCAGAAGGGAAGCAGGGAACTGGGGGTGGGAGTGGAAATTACATCCAAGGATTCTGACAAAGTTCTCATTTCTAAAATATATAGAGAATTGACTCAAATTGCAAGAATACGAGCCATTCATTGATGCACACAACACCATATACCAAGATGAGGTCAAAATGGGTTCATGATCTAGACATAAAGAATGAGATTACAAATAAATTAGAAGAATATAAGATAGTTTACCTCTCAGACTTGTGGAGGAAGAATTTGTGACCAAAGAAGAATTAGAGATCATTATTGATCACAAAATAGAAAATTTTGATTATATTAAAAAGTTTTTGTACAAACAAAACTAATGTAGACAAAATTAGAAGGGAAGCAATAAACTGGGAAAACATTTTTATATCCAAAGGATTTGATAAAGCCTCATTTCTAAAATACATAGGGGATTGACTCAAATTTATAAGAATCCAAGCCATTCTTCAATTGATAAATCCAAAGTCAAAGGATATGAACAGACAATTTTCAGATGAAGAAATGAAATTTGCAGCCATATGAAAAATGAGTTTTCAATATCAAAAACAGCACCACAATTGAATCCTGGAGAGAAGAGGATAATGGGGAAACTGATATTTACAGGTCTGACAGAATGACTTAGTCTTGCAAGTCATGACATGAAGATTCAGAGTGGAAGCAAAATTAATTAGAGCTTTTTGAGAACATCTTCAGCAGGATGATGAGATAGAACTCAGTGGAATTAGACATGACCACACCTTATATAATCTCAAAAAGGAGTGCTGATGTTGCCTGACACCTTTGAAAAACTGGAAAATACATCTGTCAGTACAAGTTCAGGGATCGATTGGAATGGAACACTGGCTAGATTTTCATGATCTTTTTTTGTTTGAAAAACTATGTACTCTCATTTTTCTATCACTATTGATCAGAGAAATGCAAATTAAGACAATTCTGAGACACCACTACACACCCTCAGATTGACTAAGATGACAGGAAAAGATAATGACAAATATTGGAGGGGGTGTGGGAAAACTGGAACACTGATATATTGTTGGTGGAACTGTGAATGGATCCAACCATTCTGGAGAGCAGTTTGGAACTATGCTCATAAAGTTATCAAACTGTGCCTACTCTTTGATCCAGCAGTGTTTCTACTGGCCTTATATCCCAAAGAGATCTTAAAGAAGGAAAAGGGACCTGTCTGTGCAAAAATGTTTGTGGCAGCCCTTTTTGTAGTGGCTAGAAACTGGAAATTGAATGGATGCCCATCAATTGGAGAATGGCTGAATAAATTGTGGCATATGAATGTTATGCAATATTATTGTTCTGTAAGAACCAGCAGGATGATTTCAGAGAGGTTTGGAGGGACTTACATGAATTTATGCTAAGTGAAATAAAGAGAACCAGGAGATCACTATCCATGCAACAAGATTATACAATGATCAACTCTGATGTATGTGGCTCTCTTCAATAATGAGAGGATCTGAACCAGTTCCAGTTGTTCAGTAATGAAGAGAATCAGCTGCACCCAGAAAGAGAACTATGGGAAATGAGTGTGGATCACAACATAGCATTTCCACTCTTTCTGTTATTGTGTGCTTGCATTTTTGTTTTCCTTCTCAGGTTTTTTTTTTCTTTCTTTCTAGATCCGATTTTTCTTGTGTAGCAAGATTACTATATAAATATGTATACCTATATTGGCTTTAACATCTATTTTAACATATTTAACATGTATTGGACTACCTGCCATTTGGGGAGGGGATGGGGGGAAAGGAGGGGAAAACTTGTAACAGAAGATTTTGAAAGGGTTTATGTTGAAAAATTACCCATGCATATGTTTTGTAAATAAAAAGCTATAATAAAAAATACAAGTCATTTCTAATTGGAAAATGTCAAAAGATATGAACAGATAATTTTCAGATGATGAAATTAAAACCATTTCTAGTCAAATGAAAAAATGATCTCAATCAATATTGAGTAGAGAAATGCAAATTAAGACCACTCTGATGTGCCACTACATACCTCTCAAATTGGCTAGGATGACAGGAAAAGATAATGATAAATGTTGGAGGGAATGTGGGAAAAACTGGGACACCAATACATTTTTGGTGGAGTTGTGAACCGATCCAAACATTCTAGAGAACAATTTGGAACTATAACCAAAGGGCTATCAATCTGTGCATACCCTTTGATCCAGTAGTGTCTCTACTGTGTCTGTATCTCAAAGAGATTATAAAAAAGTAAAAAGATCCACATGTGCAAAAAATATTTGTAGCAGCCTTTTTTTTAGTGGCAAAAACCTCATCAGTTGAGGAATGGCTGAATAAGTTATGATATATGAATGTTTTAGAATATTATACTATCAGCAGGAGCAGCAGGATGATTTCAGAAAGGCCTGGAGAGACTTACAGGAACTGATGCTAAGTGAAATGAGTAGCACCAAAAGAACATTATACACAGTAACAAGAAGTTATGTGATGATCAATTCTGATGGACGTGGCTCTTTTCAACAGTGAGGTGATTCATCTTAATTCCAATAGATTTGTGATGTAGAGAGCCATCTAACTCTAGAAAGAGGACTATGGGAACCAAATGTGGATAACAACATAGTATTTTCACCTTTTTGTTGTTAGCTTTTTTTTTCTTTCTTTGATCTGATTTTTCTTGTGTAGCATGATAAATGTAGAAATATGTTGAAAGACATAGGTATAAGGATATAAAATTTTGGCCAAATCCACCAGGGATGTGTTTGTTACCTGTGTACTGGAGCAAGCCACTCCAATAACAATTTTCTCACCCTTGACCTTGAGGCCATCCTTCTAGATTCTAGACTTGCTCAGGAAAGAAAAGTTAGCTTTGTGGACATGTAGCCTTCTTTGTTCCTTGGGTTATTTAAGTCCATTAGGCTAATTCACAAATTGGAATCTCACCCATGGAGAGGACATTCTGCCTGGAGCCCTCCCAGTCAGGATTCCAAGATCTGCAGTGTTGGTGCTTCCCTGATTCAGTGATGTATTCTTTCTTCTCTTCTCCCTTTGCCTATGTATCACTTTGTATTATGGTAGTTATATTATGTATTATGTGTTTTTGTTGTAAGGACTGTACTGTTGATTCCTGTTATCCTTCTTTATAATTCATTATTATAAAATATTTTCATAATCATACAACCTGATATCTCAAATCTTATTATAGGAATGAGCCATTCTGTAGGAGCAAATTCATAAACCTTAACTTAACATATGTATAGAAGAATTGCATGTTTAACATATATTGTATTAGTTGCTGTCTAGGGAAAGGGTAGGGGTGAAGAGAAGGAGGCAAATTTGGAACACAAGGTTATTCAAGGGTTGTTGAACTATCAACTTAAATGTTGAAAACTATCTTTGCATATATTTTGAAAATAAAAAGCTATTATTAAAAAATAAAAAAGAAAATACAATAGGTAATAATTTAACAAAATAAAAATAAACTAGAATATATATATGTATGTGTATATATATATATATACACATACATATATATATGTGTATATATGCAATGTTTCTCTGTGGTTTCCTACATCAACATGGGGCTATAGGGATGCTTCTTTATAGCTTAGTGTGGCCATTTCTCTTTGAATTTGACAGCAGGGTTCTATGTCTCTTATGTGACTATCTTCTTCCCACAGTAATTGTGAGGGTGATAACAAGTACAAGGCCTTATAAATTTTAAAGCAAAGGATATTAATCTTTTTGTGCATCCTTGGGCCCCTTGGCATTCTGGTGAAGTCTATGGATTCTTACTCAGAAAAAAGTTTTATTTTAAAAAAAATTAATAAAGGAAGAAAATGCTAAATTTCGGTTTGTTGTTAATAAAAATGAAAATACATTTTTCTAGTACAATTATACAGATCTCCTGAAATTTATCCTTGAAACTCTTATGAGTCTTTGAACACCAGATTAAGAGCCTCTAACTAAAAATGTTGACTAGACTATCTTTTATCATATTATATTAGTTACTTCAATTTCTACCACCTTGATTTCTCAACATATTCATTCACTGTTCTTCTACCCAAAGTAAATCAGATCCTTTCCTTGTAGCAAAGAAGAGAATAAGCAGTTAAATTTCAACTGAGGTTGACTGTGTGTGCCATAAAGTCTGACTAGGTTAAAGAATAAATCATAAAAAAATAAATAATTTTATTTTTTAATTATAATAAGTCAACATACCAAAAACTATGAAATGCAGCAAAAGCAATAGATAGATATAGATGTATACACAAATCTTTGAGTATGCAATTAAAAAAACACATTAGAAAAATAAAAAATTTAAAATTTCCAATCAAACACCAAATCGGAAATTCTAAAAGTTAAAGACAAGAGCAATAAAATTAAATATAAAAAACATTGAATTAATAAATAAAACTAGGAGTTATTAGTATGATTTTTAAAAAGAGAAGAAAAGCAAATCACCCATATCATAAATGAAAACAGTGAATATACCATTAATGAAGATGACATCAATAAAATTTTTAGAAATCATTTTACCCAATTATATGTAAATAAATTTAACAATTTAAATGAGATGGAAGAATACTCCCAAAAATACAAAGCCTCCATATAAAGAGAAGATGAGATAGACTGTTTAAATAAAGTTATTTTAGTAAAAGAAATTAAATAGATCATAAATGAGCTTCCTACCAAAAAAAGGCATCAGGATCGGATGAATTACAAGCCAATTCTACCAAATATTTAAAGATCAACTTTACAAATTATTCCAAATAATTCCAAATTATTTGGGGAAATAGATAAAAAAGGAGTCTTAACAAACTCCTTTTATGGGGAAAAAAAAAGTCCTAATACCTAAAGCAAGAAGAACAAAAATAGGGAAAGAAAATTATGAATCAATTTCGTTAATGAATATGAGTGCAAATATCCTAAATAAAACACTAACTATTGCAGGAAACTGCAATAATGTATCTCAAAAATTAAACGTTGTGGCTGCTAGGAATTTATTACTAGCAATGCAAGGATAGTTTAACATAAGGAAAACTATTGACATTGTTGATTACATCAATAAAGAAATGATAAAAAAAAACATACAATTTTATCAATAGATGCTGAAACGGGTTTTGACAAAGTATAGCACTTGTTCTCATCAAAAACACTTGAAAGCATAGGTATAAATGAATTTTTCCTTAAAATGATGAGAAGCATTGACCTAACATCCTCACTAAGCATTATTTGTAATTATGATAAGCTAGAAGTCATTCCAATAAGATCAGGAGTGAAAAAAGGATACCCATTATCACCAATATTATTCAATATTGTACTAGAAATGCTAACAGTGCAATAAGAGAAGAAAAAGAAATCGAGGGACTTAAAATGACCAATGAAGTAATAAAACTATCCCTTTTTGCTGATGAAGTAATGAAATACTTAGCAAATTCTAGAGATTCAACTAAAAGACTAGTTGAAATAATAATTCTAACAAAGTAACAGGACATTTTTAAAAACAGATAATTCAACAGTATCATAATATATTACCAACAAAACCATTCAAGAAGAAATAGGAAGAGCTACAGCATAACTGCAGACAACATAAAATAACTGAAAATATACCTGCCATGAAAAACCCAGGAATTACATAAACATAATTTAAAAAAAAACTTTTTATTCAGATAACATCACATTTAAATAATTGAAGAAATATTAATTATTCACTAATAGGCAGAGCTAAGATAACAAAAATGACAATTTACATAAATTAATCTATTTATTCAATGTCATCCCAATTAAATTACCAAAATAAATTTTATTGAGCTGGAATAAATAAAAATAATTCATTTAGAAAAACAAAATGTAGAGAATATCAAAGGAATTAGTAAAAAAAAAAAAAAAATATATATATATATATATATATATATATATATATATATAGGAAAGGAGGTTTAACAGGACCAGATTTTAAACTGTGTTTTAAGGAAATAGCTATCAAAAATATCTGTTTAAGAAATAGAAAAATGGTTCAACAGAACAGAGTAGGCATACATTACATTTTAGTTAATGACTATAGTAACTTTGTGCTTGACAAATTTAAAGATTTAAGCTTTTTGAAAAAGAATTAATTTTTTAGTAAGTTTTAGTTGGAAAACTGGAAAGTAATCTGGCAGAAATCGGGGATAGATCAATATCTTACATCCTTTACAAAGATAAAGCCAAAATGGATACATGACATAAATATAAAGGGAGATATTAAAGCAAATTAGAAAAACATGGAACATTTTACCTATTAGTCTTATTAGTGGGAGAAAAATTATGAATAAACAAAAGGCAGAAAGCATTGTGAGAAATAAAATTGATCATTTGGACTACATTAAATTTAAAAGGTTTTATGTAAATAAAACAAATATAGCAAAGAACAGAAGGAAAACAGAAAATTGGGGAGGAGGAATTTTTGAGAATATGAATCATTCTCTAGGTATGTATAAGCAGTTTTCAGTGAAAAATCAAGCTTATCTACAATCATAATGAAAAAAATGCTCTAAATAATTCTTGATTAGAAAAATACAAATTAAAACAACTTTGAAGTATCATATCATACCTATCAGATTGACTAAAATGATAGAATGAGGAAAATGGCAAATGTTGGAAGGAATGTGGAAAACTTTGAAAACTAATAGTCTTTGGGGGGAATTGTAAACTGATCCAATCATTTTGGAGAGAAATCTGGAATTATACTCAAAGAGTTAGAAAACTGTCTATATTCTTTGACCCAAAAATAACACAATTAAGTCTGTATTCCAAAATGATCAGAGAAAGAAAAAAAATGCCATATATGTTCTAAAATATTTATAGCAGCCCTTTTCCTGGTGGTAAAGAACTGAACACTGTGGGGATGCCTATCAATTGGGAATGGCTAAACAAATTGTAGTAAATGATTGTCATGGAAAATTATAGTGTTATGAGAAATGATGAGCAAGTTGATTTTAGGAAAACATGGAAACTCTCACATGAAATAACAAAGAATAAATGATTGGAAGCAAGAGACTGGTGTTTATGGTAACAGTGATATTGTTCAAAGAGTAACTGAATGATTAAGGTATTTTAAGAATCAGAAATATTCAAATCCACTACAAATGACCCACGAAGAAAGATGCTATCCACTTCCAAAGAAAGAAGTGAATACTGTGGATAAGTTCCCTTATCTTAGCATTATATGTTCCAGGATAGTTAATGAGGTTGATGTACTCATTGGTAAAGTTAGTCCAGAGTGTGGGACAGAAGAGGTTAATACCTCTAATCTAATACCTCTAATAGGCTAACAAGCAAAATGAAGGTCTATAATGCTAAAAACCTCCTTTTTGTATGCTTGTGAAATCTAGACAGTATATCAACAGCATTCCAGGAGGACTCTCACAAAACAATGAAAAACAAAATGAGCAGAATTAAGAAAACACTGTAAAAAAAATAACAGCAATATTTCTTTAAGAGCTATATAGGGTTGTATAAGGACATGTGAAGAAAGATGCTATCTTTGGTAGACATCTGGGAAGGGAGAGAAAAGGAATTTACATGACAATATTGTTGTATGTTTGAAAAGCATAGTTAGTGTGCACAATAAATTTGCAAGTTTCATGTGCAATCATCGTTTTATGGTACTTTATCATGGAAATACTTCTTTTATTTCATAAATTTAAAATAAAAAATAAAATGTAAAAAATACAAATTAAAATTTTAAAATGTAAAGTCAGGAAAAGCAGTAGGCAATGATGACAAAGAAGAACATTCCAGGCATCTAGAACAGTCAGAAAAAATACTTAAATTCAAATGATGGAGTATCTTGGGTTGTGGAACAGCCAAAAGTCCAGTGTCACTACATTGAAATGTATAGTGAGGAGTAATATATATACATAGATAGATAGATAGATTTAGATATCTATAGATATATAGATTTATATAGATATAGATATCTATATAGATATATAGATATTGAATACTATGGTTACATGGTTAGAACTGTGTCATAGGAAAATCATTCTGCTGGCTGAACAAAGGGGGATGGAAGCAAGCTGACTCACCAAAATGCTACAGCAATAATTCAGACATCAGGTGATGAGGGCCTAACCTAAAAAATCGACAATGTCAGTGGAGAGAAGAGGGCATATGCAATGGCTTAGATGGGGAAGGAGAAATTAAGGAGAGTTCCCAAGGTTTTAGTTGGAAGGAATGAAAGGATGATCTTGCCCAGAACAACCCAACCACAGCTAAAGGAAAAATTTCTATGTCCATTTCTTCTCTCCTTCATTGTCTCAATTTCTTATTCTTTCTTCTCCCCTATCACCTTCTACTTCTGTGGGCTTTCCTCTCTGCCTACTTCACAGAAAGAGTAAATTGAAACTCAGCTTTCAATGAGCCAAAAGTCATAATCAATAAGCAATAAAACCAGTATCATTTGAACGTCCAAATTTTCATCCAGTATTTTCTCCAAATTACTCTGAAAATTGAAGACTTCATTTATCCCAGCTGGAGGAAAATCATTTCTACATTTTATTTTTAAAACCAACAATTCTTCTGAGACTAAAGGGATTGTTTTAATTTCTCTGAGTTGAATCATTAAGGTGCACTTGAACAAAAGATAAAATAAATTGTAGAATTTCTGAGAAGAGGTGAGGTCCCTTAAGAGCCCAGGAAGAATTGTCTCACTACACTTCTACTACACTAGAGGTCAGATTAAGTAAAAGCCAAATTGAAAGGAAAAGAAATGTACTGGCCCAACAAAAAAGACTGCTGATGGGAACAAATTGAGATTCCTAGTATACAGCTTTGGTTTAAATGTCAGTTTTGATGGGCTAAATTTCAAAAGTGCTTAGAGGACAGACCCAATTAGCAAATATTCGTTGTTTAAATGGACTTGGGGGATGTAGTCTGTCCCAATAAAGAAGGTGGTCAGGAAAGTTCCTATGTTGCATGAGTAACAATTGAATTGATTGATCAAATTACATGGGATTCTCTCCTTCTTGACTGAGGGATAGATAGAGTTGGTGAAAAAGAAAAAGAAATTAATCAGGGTTCTTCTGGATTTTCACTTTTAGAGAGAAAATGAGAAATGCTAAACTCTCCTCAGGTCACTGAAGAGAGACTCTGGGAAGAAGCTTATGTGGGAAAAGTCGCCAGTGTCTAACAAGTCCTTTTCCCCAACTTGCCACTCTAGACACTTGCAGAATTTGGGTAGAATGTTAGACTCCCTCTCTCTATCCTTCCCTTCCTTTCTCTGGGGGGAGGAGGGGAAGCAGGCCAGAAGGAGAGGGCAAATCCCCAAATTAGAGGGTATTTAGTCTTCAATAGAACGGAAAGTGATTCATCCAACACAAAAATCACAAAAGATGATTGTTTTTCTTCCACAATTTATACAGAGACACAGAATCTGGTACCAATATACTCCCACACATGCAGATTCAGACTCATTAAAATACCCAAAGCCAGGGCTGTTCCTAAGGATCCAGCACTGAGGATCAAATTCAACATCCCAAAATAACTGGGAGATAAATTTTTGGACTGAGAGACAGGAACACCTACTCTTATTATGCCCTCTAAAGAATCCAGCAGAAGACCGCTAGGTAGAGATAAGAAAGAAAAGCCAATCTCAAAGAATAGAATATTTATTGTTAATAAGATTACATTGAAATCAAAATCATCACAAGAAAACAAAATTTATTGCAAAGCAGGTGAAATGAGAGGCATGGAGGATTGAGGGTTGGTGTGGACTGAGAGGATTGTCTTGTGAGACCACCTTGGGAAACTGGAGCTGGAATTCAGTGGCCTCTGAAATGTAAGAAGAAATGGACTGAACCAGATCTTGAAAAATGATTCATTCTTCTCCAAGACAGTGAGCTAAGCAAAACTTCTCAACTGATATTGATGGGTTTGCAAATACTTCTGGTTCTGAATCCATGATACTATCATTTTATGAGCCATCAAATTTGAAATGATAACCTATTAGAGATCTCCATTTAGACAAAAATCTTCATTGGTTTGTGCAATTCTGTGAAAATGGGTCTGTTCTGAAGTTCAGGATCTGCTGGGATTCTTATTGAGTTGCTGGGGAAGAGGCTCCAATTCTCAGCATGGTAAGCCTGATTTGGTTTCACTTTCTAAAATGAGAAAGAAATCAGAGTTAAGATGTTGGGTATCTGAGAGTTAAAGGAGGTATTTCCTTTGATCTCCCTTTGAGTAGCATTCTTTACTTCAAATTCAAAATTGCTGTTGAAATGATCATGCCAGTGATGAACTTATGTAGAGTTGAGTAAGACATTCCTTATTTCTGGACAGGGAGAAATGAGCCTGAATATCTGAAAAGAGTGGCAATGTCACAAATGAAAGTGAGAAGAGAAAGCAAGAGATGCATTTCTTCAGCAAACTTAGAGCATTGTTCCATTTCACCAGCCTGTTAAATGCAACTCCCCACATCACTATGCCCACACTGATCATATAGTTGTATCAAATCCAAAGAATCAGGCCTGACAATATTGGAGGATCCTAAGGAATATATATAGGTTGTCTTCTGCCTAACATTAAGTCAGCCTCAATCATTATCTTATGATTTGAGAGATGTGCCAAAGCTCCCCTCATATAAAGAGACCTCCTTTGTCTCCCAAGGAATACCTCCCAAATTGACTTACACACTACTTTCAGTCGTTTCTTCAGACTTTTCATACTTTGGATAAAATACATATCCCCTGAGTAGCAATTTGCCTGCAACTTAGCTTTCTCTGTAATTTGTACTTAAGTGTAAAATCATTTATTAACAAATTCTTTCCTCAGAAAGTAGTTTTTTTTTTCCCACAAAGACCTTGAGGGCACAATATTTGGTGCTGAGAAATTACTATTTACTGTCAAAAAAGAAAGTTTGCATTAAATGGGGGAACCACCAAAGACAGTTTTTCTCATTTCCCCATATTACTCAGAGCTATCATTGGCTGGCCAACCCATTATTGTTATCCAAGCGTCCTTTCTTTTAGTTTTCCATGGAACTCAGCCATGCAACCAATGTGATCGCCAACAAGCAGCTTCCTTAGCACTCTTGTCCAACTCAAAGTTGAAAAGGAAAGATATCCATGAAATTTCCTCATATAGCATTAGCAATCCTGTGCAGGTACAACACTTCATTCACTTGGAAAAAGAGAGCAGTGGGTAGAATGCAAAACTACCCTCACGACAAAGAGACGTGAGGGATTTGTCATCTCCTGACTCTGAGATAGGAAATAGAGACATTTTAAAAATCCAGACCAGAACTCACAGGAAGATATAAAGGCACACTTTCAATGTCATTCCTTTTAAAGCTATACAATGACTCTAATATGATAGAAAAAATAACATTAATTAAATTTTCAAGCACTTTTAAGCACTTGCTCTGTACCAGAAATTAAGATAAGCACAGGGTTTCCAATACAAATCATAAGGATATGAAATGAACATTTAAAATATTCTTTGTGAATATTAGTCAGTATTGGGGCTTTCTTCTTTCTCATTTCTATTCTGTTGGTCTGCAGATAACTCTTAGAGTAGACAGAGAAGTAGCTATACTTTAGAGGATCCCTACTTAGTGGTATCCAAATCATCTAGAGTAGAAACAGAAGGGGGAATCTGAAGAGATCTGTACATCTTACCTGGTGAAGTTGTTGAGCTTTTAGAAGTGATAGCAAATACTGCAGGCTAGAAAGAAGAAAATTCAAAGATAAGACTTAAGGAAATAAAATTTCTACTACAATGAAAATGAGAGTTCCTCAGTTTTCAGTATTTCAGTATAAACAGGGCCACAATTGAATCCTGGAGAGAAGAGGATAACGGGGAAACTGATATTTACAGGTCTGACAGAATGACTTAGTCTTGCAAGTCATGACATGAAGATTCAGAGTGGAAGCAAAATTAATTAGAGCTTTTTGAGAACATCTTCAGCAGGATGATGAGATAGAACTCAGTGGAATTAGACATGATCACACCTTATATAATCTCAAAAAGGAGTGTTGATGTTGCCTGACACCTATGGAAAACTGAAAAATACATCTGTCAGTACAAGTTCAGGGATCGATTGGAATGGAACACTGGCTAGATTTTCATGATCTTTTTTTGTTTGAAAAACTATGTACTCTCATTTTTCTGTCTTGAGTCTTAACTTACATATAAATAGAGGATAGTTATGCTATTGCATTCACATTTGATTGCAGTAAAATGACTGGAAAAATAAATCTAAATGCAAAACATATAAACCATCAAAACAATGGTCATTTAAATCTTTTATACATCAGACAAAGAGAGTATAAAAAACAATATATATTTTGGACACAATACAGAGGATGTTTAGTAAAAACTTGCCTGTACTGACAGAAAGTAAAACTAGAACTGAAAACAATTTCTACAATGACAAAAACAATGACAAAGAATAGCAAATGAAAGATTTCAAAAGCTAAACACCTCATGACTTCATGAATCCTATGACTTCAAACTTGCCAGAAAGTCAACAAAGTTCCTGTTTTTATGTAAATAAATGCTTAACTCTAAGAGACAAATTTTGCCCTTAAGCTGGGTTGCTTTGCTTAATTTTGATTCTTTTTTATTAGGATTCTACTGGGAACCAGTTTTGGAGTGTCATTATAGAAACAAATGAGACATACAAAAGCATCAATCAAACATTTCCAAAGCAAAGATCCTTTGTGAAATAATGGATTCTTTAATACTGAACAACTGAGTCAAGCCATTTCAAGAATATTGCTTGTGTAAAATATAATTTAATATCCCTTCCTTAGAAAGGGAAAAAATAAAACCAACAGAAAGAAAACAATGGACCTTCAAATATGAAAGGCTATAATTTGTCAAGTGTTGTGATGGATCTGGAAAATTCTCATTATGGGGAATTCTTAGCTAAAACTTCATGTGACCTTTGGATATTAGACTCAGTGTTTCCCTGTATTTTCAGTAATTAAGACTTAATCATTTTCAAGTTTCCAAAACTAAGAAGAATCATATCCAGGAATAGTCCAGATAAAAATATCTCTAAAGTTGGATTCCATACGTGAAAACAATGAGATCCTCATTAGGCACCCATGCAGGCTCTCTCAGCAGTAACAGTGGAGATTTCTGAATATGTGGCACATGGACATGAAAGTAAAGGATCTTTGTAGAAATCAAAAGGCATGAAAAGAATAATCAAAGATATTATGAAAAAACTGGAGGCTTTTAAAGAGAACAAATAACAATGAAAAGAAATTATAATTATAATTACTGAAAGAGATCTCAGAAATCTTCACTGGAATTAAAAGAATGAAAATAAATCTATATTTATTCTTGCCCATTTGAAACAATACAATATTAACAAAAATGGTAAAGAGTCAATCAAAGGGTCAAGTTAACTTACCATTATTGTTTGATTGTGCTGTGTAAGGCAGATTAACAAAGCCATAATTCACTAAAAAGGAAAATTTCATTAGAAAATGAGCACATTATCATCTTAAACTCCTGCCTCAATGGTAACACTAAGAGTAATGCTAGTCTGAGATTGGAATTGGACTCAGATTGGCATATGGACTGAGGCAAGCAGAGTTGGGAACTGAGCAGTAGGTACAATACTCAGGCTATTAGAAGAGAGAATAAGTATATTAATCTACCACAAATATTGAAGTTAAAATTTGGGATTTTTCAGAAAGGATAGAATAGCACATCTATCCTTATGAAATTCAGACCAGCCTCTCCTGGCACTTTCTGCTTACAGAAAAATCTTCATATTTCTATGCTTTCACATTAATTGAGAATTTATCCTTGATGAGGCCAAAGGAACCCACAGAATCAGAACCAGTTGCAGTTCAGATGTCCAAATCCCAAGGCATGATGTAATTTGCTAGCCCCACAGCAGCACCCAAACATAAATACTCCCTCTTTGCTGGATGTGATAGAGAGGACAGAGTGGGCAGGCAGACCAAGAGGTTTCATTTGTAATAATGGAGAAGTCAGAATTTAGAAGACAGAAAGGTAATCATACAGAAGAAATAAAAGTTATTTGTAGAAGAGAAAGGGTATAATGAAAAAACCTGTAAATACTATGAAAGAACTTCAATTCTAAATGAAGTACAAATAGAGCAAAGACAGATACTTGAAAGGGACCTAAAAACCTTAGTTAGAATTCACAAAGTAAAGATGTATTTGGAGCCTTTCTTGATCATTATTTAAAAAAAAATCTGAAGAAAAGTAAAGTGTGGGGGAGAGTCAAATTGAACTTACCTTTTCTAAAGCACTCGGCTGGTGAGTTTAGATTAAAATAGTTATCTGAGGAAAAACAATGACACAAAATAAGTCCATTTCTGTTACTGACCCTTTCAGATTCATGATGACACTGGAAGGATATAGGGGAAAATATTAATGGTATGAGATGGCAATAAAATCTTAGAAATGAAATAGAAGGGACTAGATGTAGGGGACATAGAGGAAATAAATAACTGAAATCAATTCCCAGAATTCACACTTCAGGAGAAAGCCCTTGTGAGCATACCAGGATATAAAATGAGAGGATGCCTTGAGTATTGTACCAAGGAGTATATCAAGTCTGACCACTGGCAACAAATTCTGTGGCCAATGTGTAGTGTACAATTGTATCCAACGCCGTTAAAAAAAAAAACCCAGAAGATTTAGATTTAAAATGTACCTGGATTTTTTACAGGAGTCCACCCAACCCTAGTCCATCATGCAGGACAAACATCCCTATGAAATCTCTCCAAAGTACTGAACCATGTTTCAAAGAAAACAGGTACTATTATGGATGAATACAAAGAGCAATGGAGGGTATCTGGAAAAAGTATAGGGGGACTAAAAATCAAAGTTATTGGAATATAAAATGATAATAACTAGAAGTTACTATGCAATCCTTCAGGAGAGGATAGAGTATCCTAATCAATAATCAGAGTCACCATCTCTACCTCTATCTCTACCAAGAAATGTCCCTGGATTCTTTGAAGGAGTCTATCCAGCCTTAATGCATCATCCTGGACAAACATCCCCTTGGAACCATCAGTGGACTCTGTTCAAGGTGCTGAACTACCTTTAAAAGATATATTTGGCAGGTACCATTATTGATGAATATAAACACCAATGGAGCACATCTGGGAAAAGTGTAGGAATACTGAATATCAAAGCTGTTGGATATATATATATATATATATATATACATATATATATAGGACCATCATAATTTAGAAGTTACTGTGAAAATGGAAACATAACATTGGAATTTTTCTGGAAATTATAGAAAATCCTAATAAATGATAAGACTTGCCTGCTTTCTGATTCCAGAGAAATCTTAGCTTCCTAAGATTATTAATTAATTAATAATTTACAATTATTATTACTAATTATTTACAAGTTCCAAAGGAACCTAGAAAAATTATCATCAGATTCGCTCCTGATATCTACTTCTCAAAACATTGCACATTTTGCTAGTCCCTCAACATGGTCCTATACAGTTTCTCTTTGCTGCATCTGATTATGGATATGTAGGCTCAAACATTTCAATGGCAACAGTAGAGAGGTCAGAATTTAGAACATAAATTCCTAGGCATATGTGAAAAATAAAAGATATTTGTAGAAATCAAATACAATAAAGAAAATGTTTGAAAATATGATGAAAAAACTTCAACTCTTACTGAAGAACAGATAGAACAAAAGAAGATAGGTTAAAGGGATCTAAAAACACTAGAATCTAAGGAGAAGTTGGGGTATTTCCTGTCCATAACAGCAAAAGTCAAGTTTGAAGACAGCTAAAGTGAAAGGAAGTAGAGTCAATTTGAACTTACATTGTGGCCGTGGATGTGGATAGATGTAGTTATCTGACAAAAAAAAACAATGGAAAGGCAAAATAAATCCATTTTGATTTGATTCTTTTAAATTCATGATGACACTGGTAGGTCATATTGGGGAAGATACCAATGGTCTAAGATGGAAAAGGATACAGAATAGCATGTGGAGAGACTAAAAAAAATTCAGGAAACGGAGTTGAAGGGAGGAGGTTCAGGAGACAACAAATAGTTGAAATCAATTCCTATAAGCTGCAGAAGAAAACCCCAGTAAGCATAACATGACATGGGCAGCATTATCCCAGACCTGGCCACTGGCAATAAAGTCTCTTCTCTGATATGTGGTATATAGTTATACCCTCCACACTTAAAAACCACCAGAAGATTCAGGGGTTGAAATGTCCCTGGATTCTTTGCAGGAGTCTACCCAATCTTAATGCATCATCCTGGACATACATTCCCTTGGAACCATCAATGGACTCTGTTCAAGTTCCTGAACTACCTTTAAAAGATATATTTGGCAGGTACCATTATTGATGAATTTAAACACCAATGGAGCACATCTGGGAAAAGTGTAGGAAGACTGAATATCAAAGATGTTGGGATATATATATATATATATATATATATATATATATAAATAGGACCATCATAATTTAGAAGTTACTGTGAAAATGGAAAGATAACATTGGAATTTTTCTGGAAATTATAGAAAATCCTAATAAATGATAAGACTTGCCTGCTTTCTGATTCCAGAGAAATCTTAGCTTCCATTTCACTAATTATTTACAAGTTCCAAAGGAACCTAGAAAAATTATCATCAGATTCGGTCCTGATATCTACTTCTCAAAACATTGCACATTTTGCTAGTCCCCCAACATGGTCCTATACAGTTTCTCTTTGCTGCATCTGATTATGGATATGTAGGCTCAAACATTTCAATGGCAACAGTAGAGAGGTCAGAATTTAGAACATAAATTCCTAGGCATATGTGAAAAATAAAAGATATTTGTAGAAATCAAATACAATAAAGAAAATGTTTGAAAATATGATGAAAAAACTTCAACTCTTACTGAAGAACAGATAGAACAAAAGAAGATAGGTTAAAGGGATCTAAAAACACTAGAATCTAAGGAGAAGTTGGGGTATTTCCTGTCCATAACAGCAAAAGTCAAGTTTGAAGACAGCTAAAGTGAAAGGAAGTAGAGTCAATTTGAACTTACATTGTGGCCGTGGATGTGGATAAATGTAGTTATCTGACAAAAAAAAACCAATGGAAAGGCAAAATAAATCCATTTTGATTTGATTCTTTTAGATTCATGATAACACTGGTAGGTCATATTGGGGAAGATACCAATGGTCTAAGATGGAAAAGGATACAGAATAGCATGTGGAGAGACTAAAAAATAATTCAGGAAACGGAGTTGAAGGGAGGAGGTTCAGGAGACAACAAATAGTTGAAGTCAATTCCTATAAGCTGCAGAAGAAAACCCCAGTAAGCATAACATGACATGGGGAGCATAATCCCAGACCTGGCCACTGGCAATAAAGTCTCTTCTCTGATATGTGGTGTATAGTTATACCCTCCACACTTAAAAACCACCAGAAGATTCAGGGGTTGAAATGTCCCTGGATTCTTTGCAGGAGTCTACCCAATCTTAATGCATCATCCTGGACATACATTCCCTTGGAACCATCAATGGACTTTGTTCAAGTTCCTGAACTACCTTTAAAAGATATATTTGGCAGGTACTATTATTGATGAATATAAACACCAATGGTGTGCATCTGGGAAAAGCATAGGAATACCAAACATCAAAGCTATTGGGATATATACATGTGTATATCTGTGTGTGTATAGAAAGGTAGCATTAGAATTTTTCTGGAAATTATAGAAAATCCCAATCAATGATAAGACTTGCCTTCTCTGCCTCTTTCTCATTCCAGAAAAAATCTTAGTTTCCATATCATTAATTATTTAAAAGGTCCAAAGGAACCTAGAAAAAATAGTCGTCAGGTTCAGTCCAGTAATCTAATTCTCAAGACATTGTACATTTTGTTAGTCCCCTAGCATGGGCCTATACCGTGTCTCTCTCCTGAATCTGATTATGGAAATGAAGGCTCAAACAGTTCAATGGCAACAGCAGAGAGGTCAGAATTTAGAACAGAAATTGCTAGGTATACGTGAAAAATAAAGGATATTAGTAGAAATTAATTTCCAAAAATACTATTTAAAAATTTCAACTCTTACTGAAGGACAGATAAAACAAAAGAAAATAGATTAAAGGGATCTAAAAACACTGGAATCTAAGGAGAAGTTGGGGTATTTCCTGTCCATAACAGCAAAAGTCAAGTTTGAAGACAGCTAAAGTGGGAGGAAGTAGAGTCAAATTGAACTTACTTTGTGTCCATGGATGTGGATAAAAGAAGTTATCTGACAAGAAACAATGGAAAGGCAAAATAAGTTTATTTTGGTTTGATCCTTTTAGATTCATTATGACACTGGGAAGTTATATTGAGGAAGATACCAGTGGTCTAAGATGGAAAAGGATACAGAATAGCATGTGGAGAGACTAAAAAAAATTCTGAAAACGGAGTTGAAGGGAGGAGGTTCAGGAGACATGGTGGAAACATATAGTTGAAGTCAATTCCTATAAGCTGGAGGAGAAAACCCCAGTGAGCATAACATGACATGGGCAGCATTACCCCAGACATGGCCACTGGCAATAAAGTCTCTTCTTTAATATGTGGTGTATAGTTGTACCTACCACACTTAAAAACCACCAGAAGATTCAGGGGTTGAAATATCCCTGGATTCTTTACAGGATTCTACTCAACCTTAATGAATCATCATGGACAAACATCCCCTTGGAGTCAACAGTGCACTCTGTTCAAGGTGCTGAACCACTTTTAAAAGATATATTTGACAAGTACTATTATTGATGAATACAAACACCAATGGAGCTCAACTAGGAAAAGTGTAGGAGAACTGAACATCAAAGCTATATATATATATATATATATATCCATCCATCATAATTTAGAAGTTACTGTGAAAATGGAACATCAAAGATATATATAGATAGATAGATAGATAGATAGATAGATATATACACACATATATGTGTGTGTGTGTATACACACATCATAATTTAGAAGTTACTGTGAAAATGGAAAGGTAATAATGGAATTTTTCTGGAGATTATAGAAAATCCTAATCAGTGATAAGACTTGCTTGCTCTGCCTCTTTCTGATTCCAGGAAAATCTTAGCTTCTATATCATACATTATTTAAAAGGTCCAAAGAACCTAGTAAAAATGTCATCATATTTAGTCCTGTTATCTAATTTTCAAGACTTTGTACATTTTGTTAATCCCCCAGCATGTTCCTGTACAATTTCTCTCTGCTGCATCTGATTATGGAAATGGAGGTTCAGATATTTCAATGGCAACATAGAGAGGTCAGAATCGATAATAGAAATTGCTAGGCATATGTGAAAAATGAAGGATATTTGTAGAAATTAAATAGAATAAGAAAATGTCTGGAAATACTATAAAAAAAATTTCAACTCTTACTGAAGGACAGATAAAACAAACAAACAAACAAAAAAAAAAAAGATGGATTAAAGAGATCTAAAAACACTAAAATCTAAGGAGAAGTTGGGGTATTTCCTGTCCATAACAGCAAAAGTCAAGTTTGAAGACAGTTAAAGTGGGAGGAAGTAGAGTCAAATTGAATTTACTTTGTGGCTGTGGGTGTGGATAGAAGTTATCTGACAAAAAACAATGGAAAGGCAAAATAAGTCTATTTTGGTTTGATCCTTTTAGATTCATTATGACACTGGGAGGTTACATTGGGGAAGATACCAATGGTCTAAGATGGAAAGGGATACAGAATAGCATGTGGAGAGACAAAAAAATTCTGGAAACAGAGTTGAAGGGAGGAGGTTCAGGAGACATGGAGGAAACAAATAGTTGAAGTCAATTCATATAAACTGGATAAACCACACTTAAAAACCACCAGAATATTCAGGGGTTGAAATATCCCTGGATTCTTTGCAGGAGTCTACCCAACCTTAATGCATCATCCTGGACATACATCCCCTTGGAACCATCAATGGACTCTGTTCAAGGTCCTGAACTTAGCAGGTACTATTATTGATGAATTTAAACACCGATGGTGTGTATTTGGGAAAAGCATAGGAACACTAAATATCAAAGCTATTGAAATACATACGTGTGTGTGTGTAGAAAGGTAACATTAGAATTTTTCTGGTGATTATAGAAAATCCCAATCAATGATAAGACTTGCCTTCTCTGCCTCTTTCTCATTCCAGAAAAAATCTTAGTTTCCATATCATTAATTATTTAAAAGGTCCAAAGGAATCTAGAAAAAATAGTCGTCAGGTTCAGTCCAGTAATCTAATTCTCAAGACATTGTACATTTTGTTAGTCCCCTAGCATGGGCCTATACAGTGTCTCTCTCCTGCATCTGATTATGGAAATAAAGGCTCAAACATTTCAATGGCAACAGCAGGGAGGTCAGAATTTAGAACAGAAATTGCTAGGTATACGTGAAAAATAAAGGATATTAGTAGAATTCAAATGGAGTAAAGGAAATGTCCAAAAATATTATCAAAAAACTTCAACTCTTACTGAAGGACAGATAGAACAAAAGATAGATTAAAGGGATTTAAAACTAGAATCTAAGGAGAGGTTGAGGCATTTCCCATCCATAATAGCAAAAGTCAAGTTTGAAGACAACTAAAGTGGGAGGAAGTAGAGTCAAACTGAACTTACTTTGTGGCCGTGGATGTGGATAGAAGACGTTATCTGAAAAAAACAACAATGGAAAGGCAAAATAAATCCATTTTGGTTATTGACCTTTCTAGATTTATGATGACACTGGGGAAGTTATATTGGGAAAGATACCAATGGTTTAAGATAGAGAGGAATACAGAATAGTATATGGAGAGACTCAAAAAAATTTCTGGAAACAGAGTTGAAGGGAGGAGGTTCAGGGGACATGGAGGAAACAAATAGCTGAAATCAATTCCTATAGGCTGGGTGCGGGGAAAACCCCAGGGAGCATAACATTATGTGAGCAGAATTATTCCAAATCTGGCTACTGACAAAAATTCTCTTCTCTGATATGTGGAGTATAATTGTACCCATCACACTTAAAAACTACCAGAAGATTCAGGGGTTTAAATGTCCCTGGATTCTTTACAGGACTCTACTCAACCTTAATGCATCATCATGGACAAATATCCCCTTGGAGTCATCAGTGCACTCTGTTCAAGGTGCTGAACCACGTTTAAAAATATATTTGACAAGTACTATTATCGACGAATACGAGCACATCTGGGAAAAGTGTAAGACGACTGAACATCAAAACTATTGGGATATATATCCCAATAGTTTTGATGTTCAGTCAGTTCAGTATATATATATACACATACACATCCATCATAATTTAGAAGTTTTTGTGAAAATGGAACATCAAAGCTATTGGGATATACATATATATATATATATATATATATATATATATCATAATTTAGAAGTTACTGTGAAAATGGAAGGGTAACATTGGAATTTTTCTGTAGATTATATAAAATCCCAATCAATGATAAGACTTGCTGCTCTGCCTCTTTCTGATTCCAGAAAAATCTTAGCTTCTATATCATAAATTATTTAAAAGGTCCAAATAACCTAGTAAAAATGTCATCATATTCAGTCCTGTTATCTACTTCTCAAGACATGGTACATTTTGTTAGTTCTCCAGCATGTGCCTATACAGTTTCTCTCTGCTGCATTTGATTATGGAAATGGAGGCTCAAACAATTCAATGGCAACAGTAGAGAGCTCTGAATCTATAGTAGAAATTGCTAGGCATATGTGAAAAATAAGAGGATATTTGCAGAAATCAAATAGAATAAGAAAATGTCTGGAAATACTATGAAAAAACTTCAACTCTTACTAAAGAACAGATAGAACAAAAGAAGATAGATTAAAGCGATTTAAAAACACTAGAATCTAAGGAGAGATTGGGGCATTTCCTGTCCATAACAGCAAAAGTCAACTTTGAAGACAGCTAAAGTAGGAAAAAGTAGAGTCAAATTGAACTTACTTTGTGACTGTGGATGTGAATAGAAGAAATTATCTGAGAAAAAACAATGGAAAGGCAAAATAAGTCCATTTTGTTATTGACCCTTTTAGATTCAGGATGACACTGGACATTTATATTGGGGAAGATATCAATGGTCTAAGATGGAAAGGGATGCAGAATAGCATGTGGAGAGACTCAAAAAAAATTCTGGAAACAGAGTTGAAGGGAGGAGATTCAGAAGACATGGAGGAAACACATAGTTTAAGTCAATTCCTATAGGCTGAAAGAGAAAACCCCAGTGAGCATAACATGATGTGAGCAGCTTTATCCCAGACCTGGCCACTGGCAATAAAGTCTCTTCTCTGATATGTGGTGTATAGTTATACCCACCACACTAAAAAACCACCAGAAGATTCAGGGGTTGAAATATCCCTGGATTCTTTGCAGGAGTCTACCCAACCTTAATGCATCATCCTGGACAAACATCCCCTTGGAGCCATCAGTGAACACTGTTCAATGTCCTAAAATGTCTTTCAAAGATATATTTGCATGGCATCATTATGGATGAATACAAACAGCAATGGAGGGCATCTAGTAAAAATATAGGGGGAATCACAATCAGTTGTTGGAATATAAAATGGCCCCCATAACTTAGGAGTTATTGTGGAAAAGGAATTTTTCTATGCTATGTAGAACACCCTTATCAACAATCAGGTTCAACACCTATGCCTCTTTCTCACTCCAGAATAATCTTAGTTTCCATATCATTAATCATTTAGGAGTCCAAAGGAACCTAAAGCAATCAGAGCCAGAATCTAGTTTAGTTTAGTTTTCCAATTTTAAGACACTGTACATTTCACTAGTCCCTTAGCAAGAGCCTCTACACTTCCTGGCTGAGAAATTTCAATGGCAATTGCAGAGAGGTAAGGATTTAGAAAAATAATTAGTACATGAAAAATTGAGGATATTGGTAGAAATTTAATGATATCAAGAAAAAGTCTAAAAATACTATGAAAAACTTCAATTCTTACTGAAGGAGGGATAGAACAAAGGCAAATACCTGAAAGGGACCTAAAGCCTTAGAATCCAAGGAGTAGAGCTGCATTTTGGTCTTTCTTGTCCATTTTAGCTAAATCAGTCTGAAGTAAAATAAGTCAAGTTACTTACTCTGCAGAGTATTTCTCACTTGCTCTTGAAAACAATCTTGTTCTGCCCCTTGAGAAAATCAATTAAAAAAAAAATTTAGTTCAGTGACTCGCCCAGGGTCACACAGGAAGTGTTCAGGGTCTGAGGCCATATTTGAACTCAGGTCCTCCTGATTTCAGGGCTGGTGCAGTATCCACAGTACCACACCTGACCCAAGATGTGAATTTTTTCTGGACAAGATAGGACAATGGATTAGGAGTTTTAATAAGGAATGAGACTAGTTTTTGCTGCATCTTCCTGACCCTCCCAAAATCTTAGTATTTCTATATTTTCACCTTCAGTGAACATTAATCATTTCCATTACAGAAATATAGTGAAATGAAAGATAAGTTCACTCCAGATGTTCAGTTCCTAAGCCATCATAACATGTATTAGTCCCTCAACAGGGACCTGGATGCATTCATTAACTGCTGGTTTTGAGGAGAAGGAGAGGGGCGAGGTATGATATTTGAGACATTTTAATAGTAACAAAGGAGATGCTGGGATTTAGAATAAAGATGGGCAGGAAAGAGGAAAAATAAAAAACTATTTGTACAAATCAAAAGTAAGAAAGGAAACTCCTGGAAATACTAGGATTTGAGTTCTTACTGTAGAATTAATAAAAAAGAGTAAGCCAAGTGAAAGAGACCTAAAAATCTTTGAAACTAAAGACTAGAGGTGAGTCTTAACCTTTTCTGGTCAATTATCACTAGATTAGTCTGAAAAGACTTTTGGGAGTGACAAAAAAGTCAAGTTTACTTACGAGTGAGCTGAAAGTTGTTCATGGAAAAGCCATAATATGCTGAAAAACAATTCAGAGAGAAAATGAGCCCACTGTGATCATTAAACCTGCTCATGGTGACACTGAGAAACCTCCCAGAGGAACAAGAACTCCTAGTCTAAGGTTGAAAAGCATCCAGAATGTCACCAACAAGAAAATTCTGGAAAGCATATAGCTGATAAGGGTCACAGGTGGCAAGCAGCCTTTTTAAGGCCTCACTTCTGAGTTTGGGCTGCAGGGGAAACAGCAGTGATCATGCAAAGATATCAAAAGTCAGAGTTTGTGTATCCCTGTGAGAGGGAGCATCATTATGTACCACATTTCTAGTACAGTTGCACCCATGACCCTTAGAAAAACCAGACTGACTTTTGCTTGCTAACTGGCAGAAATCCCTCCCACCCTAAAGCAAGGTCTTCCCCTGGGCTTGTCAAATATCCCGAACCTTCTTTCTAAAGGCCATCTGGCAATTGGTTTTCTGTATGAATGTGGACAACAGTGGAAGCAATCAGCAAAAAGTGTGGTTGGAAAAAAAAACATTAAGGACATCACAATACAGAATAATCATTTATTATGTATAAGCTCCCTTGTATCTAGAAAGCTATGTTTTGGAATCTTTATGGATAGTATAAGACTCATGCATCCTAACTATGGAAGAAACAAGAATTTATTACTCCGTGGGAATCCAGAAAAACTTGACTGTTTCTGAATCTTCTCAATCCTCATGTTCTATTCAGTGACAAAGTTTTCAGACAGAGAGACATGAGCCAGAGCAGTCCAGATAGCCAGTTCCCATGATAGAACTTATTAGTCCCTCAGCACCAGCCCATGTGCACCTTCTTTCTAATGGACTTGATGGAAGGTACAAGTTGGCTTTGGAGGCTGAGAGATTTCTTTGGGAACAGTAGAGAGGCCAGAATGGAGAATAAAGATTGGAAGGGATACATGAAAAAGAAAGATTTTTTGTAGAACTCAAAGGATATGCACAAAAGACCTGGAAATTTTGAAAAATGCTGTTAGCCCTTACTGAAGGACAGAGAGAGAGAAAGAGAGGCAGATGACTAAAAGGCCTCAAACCTTGGAACCTAAGGACTAGACATGAATCTTAACTAAATCTCTCTTGCCTGACTATCATAAAAAATAATGACAAAGAGCAAAAAATCAATCCATAAAAGTCAAATTAACTTACCTTCTTGACTTACAGGAACCCTATTATTAAGATTTCCTGCAAAAAATACAAAGACAATATAAGCTCATTCTTGTCATTTACCTTTCTAGACTTGGGGTTACACCTAGCAGATTTGGGGTGGGGTCTATTTGAAGAAGTATTACTGCTCTGATATTGAACATGTATCCAGAATGTGGAGAGAGGCAGGGAAATCCTGGATACTGAGGAAGAGGTAGAGGATCCAGAAAACATGGGGAGTATGGATCTAGAAAACTCTGGATCTAGAAAATTAAAACTGGGGAGATTTTCAGAGACGACATTTATTGCATTCTAATTATTGACAAGACTGATCTCTGACCCCTTCAGACAGCCAAAGAACCTTCAACCATTCCACTCTATTTATGTTAATTAATCTGAAGAAAATTGGTTCAGGAATAAAAAAGGATTAAGTTAACTTACCTATTTGATGAGGTGTGATTTGAAAACACATATTTATGTCTGAGAAAAACAATTCAAAGAGAATATAAGTCATTCGTGTCATTGACATGTTTTGGCCTGCTGGTGATGTTGCAGAGTTACAGGAAACAAGAAGAAGGGCTACTGGTCTGGGGATGGGGAAAAGTGCAGAGTGACATCTGGAAAGGCAAAATAATCCCTCTAACTAAAAATATAAGGTAGAGGATTCAAGTGGCCTGAGGGAATTTCCTTAGGTAAAATCTCAAACATAAAGCAGTAAAGGAAACCCTAAGAGCGTGCAACTATACAATATTGGACATTGGAGGGTCCTAAATCTAGAAAACAAAAAAGAACGGAAGGATGAAAAATAGAGGACATCAGTAGAAGTCAAAGGGAAGTAAGACAAGATCCGGAAATATTTAGCCGACTGAAGCCCTCTCAGTGGGCCAGCTCTAGAAGAAGAAAAAACTAAGTACAACTTTAAAATGGGATGTAGACTCGAAGCACTGAAGACTGGAATCTTCAGCTTTTCCTGTCCATATATAAAGTACATGAGGCTCAAGAAAAATTCTTGAGTGACAAAAGGGATGATTTAACTTACAATTATTTCTGCTCATCTGAGCTGCTGCTGAGACATTTTGCACTGAGGAAAAAGAAGGTCAGAGAGTTAATACAAACTCATTCCTGTCATTATCTTTTCTGGCTTTATGGAGACAGTGGTGAGGCTAAAGAGAAACAAGGAAGAGGATTCTAGAGACTGAAAGCACATCCAAAATGATATGGGAAAAGACAGGGGAATTTTAGAAACTCAAAAGCAGCATAGGGACTGATATAATCTGCAGACATTTTCTGGAGGTGGTTCTTATACTTAAGGATCCACCTAAGCATCTTGCATTTAAGGAAAAGCTCCAGGCTCCAGGCAAAGAAGGAAAGTGGGAGTATTGGTGGACCCGTGTGAGGGGGCAAGGACTCATACTTTCTAACATGAGTTTCTACTAAATATACTTAAAGAAACAAGAACTTTCAAAGGCTGATTTTTCTCTGGTTCTCCGGCACAAAATTTGCCCCATCCTCCAAGTTAGTAGTATTTCAGAAATTGGCCCCTGGGAATAATCTGGGAGGTAGGAGAAACCTGGAGATGAATGGCTAAGGCTTCCTTTAAAAAGTATAGTTGCAGGTACTGTTTTTTGGGATCTGCATAACAGTGGAGGGAATCAGGGCAAAGGGAAGGCAGAAAATAAAAATGGAGGACAGAAAATGACCTTCATTTCCTTTTATCAACCATAGATATGAAAGGGTGAAACTTGCCAGGTTATTAAAAAGGTCTGTATACATCTGACACCAGAAGAAACCTTGAGGATTCCTTCTTTTCTCATTAATTGAGATTGAATGAAGTATTTAAAAACCAGAAAAGACAGGGATAAAAGCCAGGTTCAGTTCAGATCTACAATTCTCCAGCTCCATTTACAAAAGCAATAGAATGGACTCCCCAAGTTCTCCTTTTTTTCTTTTCTTTCTCACTCTTCTTCTTCTCCCCCCTTTCCTCTTCCTCATCCTCTTTCTTTTTTTTTCCTCATCTATCTTTCTCAAATTCTCTCTCTCTCTCTCTCTCTCTCTCTCTCTCTCTCTCTCTCTGTCTCTGTGTGTGTGTGTGTCTGTGTGTGTGTGTGTCTCTCTGTGTCTCTGTGTGTGTGTGTGTGTCTCTCTCTGTCTCTGTCTCTCTCTCCCTCTGTGTGTCTCTCTCTCCTCTCTCTTTCTCTCTCTCTCTTTGTCTTCTTCTCTCTCTTTCAAGCTCTGACTTTAGAAAGAACACTTGAAAGGATATTTGAAAAGTAAAAGACATTTACAGAAAGTAAAATAGATTAAGCAAAATATGGAAATTCTAACTAATTCATTATGGATTGGCTAGAGGAGAAGAAAATAGAGAAGAGCCTAAAAATCAATTAGAATGTAAGAGATTCGATATTTTCTAGCCATTATTAAGTCCCTCAGTCTCAATAAAAAAATTTCTTAATAAGAAAAGGAAAAGATTAACTTACCACCATATCCTTTGCGAACATGGGCTATTCCAAAGATATCAAAATACACTGGAAAAAAATTTCAAAGAATGTCATTCTTTGACAACTGTCATTGTCTCTTTTTATCTCCCAGTAAAAATGAGTGCCATACTGAAGGAATGAGAGGTACTATTAGTCTAGGATGAAGAAGACATCTAGGAGGACATGAGGAAATAAGGGAATTCTGGAAATTGAATAGCAGATAAGGGATTTCATTTATATGGAGGCATTTTCTGAGGTCTACTCATAAGTAGGGAACAGGGGAAAACCCAGGCACCAAGCATAGAAGGAAGGTGAAAGAGTAGGTAGACTAAGGTGAGACCCATCAGTTAAAAAAAAAAAAAAATTGCATGCTAAGAAAAGTGAAAAGAATCCAAGGTTGAGAAAAAGAGAAACTCACCATTGTCTATGGTAAAGGAATAAGTAGAAATATGTGGGATATACTTGAAACAGTCTGGGCTCTGAGCATCATGTTTCGTTTTGGGAGATGCTAGAAAAAATAAAAAGAAAGCAGAAAGGATCTCATACTGAGCAGCAAATGAAACAATTCCCCAAAATGGCTTTTCCTTCATCTTTACAAACTGAAAGAAGCAAGGGGGTGATACTAAACATTCCTTCAGGGATCTTTTGGTCTCATACACTGATAATATATATTCTTCCATTGAAGACATGGAATGTTCACAAGTAGAGAATTTAGACAGAGGGGGGAAGCTGCATCACATTCTCTAGAGGGGCTTTTCTGCCACGCCAATGTTTCATCCCACTCAAGATTTTTGTTGGAGAAGCGAAAATACAAAATCTAAGAGAAGAAAGCATTTTCCTAAGAATGGAGTTGGAATAGATCAGAAGCTATATTTTAAAAAGAAAAGATATTTGTAGAATTGAAAAGGAATCAGGACAAGACCTAGGAACAAAAAGAAAGGATTCTGCCTTCAGTGAGAGATATATAAACAAAAGGAAGAAAACAGAAAAAGAGTTGAAACACTGGAGTTAGATGGCAAGAATTTGGAGATAAGAGTCTAAAACTTGACTGGGAAATTTTTTTCCAAAGTGTAATCTTAAATTTGGGGAAGGACTTTATACTCCATAAAGTAAGGGAGGGAGTTGGTGGATTGAGGAGCGAGGAAAATGTTATGGTAAAAAAAAAAAAAAAAATGACTCTTGGCTGAGAAAATCAGCAACTCACTTTCAGTTGTATTCTTAGGTGAAGGAGTAGAAGTCTTTGTTGTCTCCTTCTGGGCTGTAGTTTGGGGGGATTCTGAGAAAGCCAGAAAGAAAATAAAAGTCATTGCCATGCCTGAGCTGGAAAGGAAATGGCCCCAAAGAAATCAAAAGATGTTTTTGTTTTTCACATCTGCAGATCCAACATGTTTTCTCATGAATTCTTCCAGAGAGCAGCTTCATATCCTCGGACCATTCTTTTTCTCCCACAAAGGATCTACCTTTGAATCATTATATCTGAAGTCTTATCTCCTACAATTATATAAATGTCATCTGCTATACCAGACTAACCTTACAATGGCATTCCATAGTAGAATATGACACCTCAGAGTCCCTCAGATGCAACATCAAAAAGGTTTAGGTTGTTCAATTCAAAGCCTAATGAATTGAGCCTATTGTTTTCTAGGTTGCAGAGCTATTAGAATGAGCACAGACAATTCTAATTCATGGTGACTAGAAGGTTTTTTATTGCCATGAAAGAGATTTTCTTCCTGCCCTCCACCCCCATCACCTAGATCTCAGCCTGGAAATCAAAATTAGGTTGGCTGATAAAAAGCAAAGGGCAGAACAGGGCATGAAAGCAATAAAGGGGAAAACTGAGCAATGTTTTTTCTCAATGAACTAACCCCAACAATAGAATTTCTAATTTTGGCATTTTTGTAGCCATTGAAAAATGAAGAAAGGGAATATCCTGGCAAAGAGAAAAGCTGTTCTTCACTAAGTGTAGGATTTTGGAAAAATTACACAGATTTATTTGGAAGAGATTCCCATCCATTTGCCTCTTTAAAGCTAGTCTATTATTAATATGGCCTTTGGCCTTTATTAATGCCAGCAGGCAGGCAAGCACAAAAGAATGTCTCTTCCTCTCCCCAATGCTCACCCCTTCCCCCACACTCACAGGCACATACACTCATCCTTCACGGGAAGTTGTATCACTAATTATTTTCCCATCAGATTCAGATTGTTATGGACACATATGGATCATCAGTTTGATTTCCCTCATTTAAAGGTGAGTAACTTAGGGCCCACAAAAATTAAGCGTTTTTTCTAAAGGTTACACAGGTGGTGACATAGTAGAATGAAGATTTTGACCCATGTCATTTATCTATAAAAACAGTTCCCTTTCCCATTGGTTGAAAAATACATACACACAACAACTGGATTTTACCTGCAGAGAAGAGTTGGAAGAAATGGCAGAACAGTTCCTGAAATCAGGACATCACCTGCATTCAGAATCATCAGCTTACCTGGTATCAGATAAGAGTTCACCAGAGCCAACAGGCTGGCAACAAGAAGCACCTGCTTCAGCATGGTGCTCAGTGGTACAGGTAGAACACTCAGAGAATGAAGACAAGTGCTTCTGATGTGTCTGGAAAGTGTATTTATAGTTCTCAGTCCCATAGACTTCCTTATATCCAACTCCACCCCCTCCTATCACTTCTCCCTAAGGCAACATTCCAAAATGTAGAGATAGAAAGAATGCCCCTGGAGGATTACACCTTAAGGTGAGGAGGAAAATGTTTGTAGGTAACCCATGGCTTCCTTGGTCCTGGTAAAGTTAACAGGGATGTCTCCTTTAACAGACTTCTCCTTGGATAATATCCCTTTGGAAGCGCTGAAAACTTGCAAACTCCCTATGGATTTGTAAAAACAGTAAAAGGACGTAAAATTGCACAGGTTGGGCCAGAAATGTATCCCTCCCTACAAGTAGAACGGAGAACCCCGAATTAACATAAAACCAAAGCCAAGAAGTAGAGTGGGGAAAAGAACAATGAAAAAAAAAAAAAATCCAAGCATCAAGAACTATTATGGTGACAGAGTAAGCTTACAAGGGCTTTTATTGGGGCAGCAGGTAACACAGTGGATAGAGCACCAGCCTTGAAGTCAGGAGGACCTGAGTTCAAATTGTCTCTTCATAAGTTCTCAGACACTTAACACTTCCTGGCTGTGTGATCCTGGGCAGCAAGTCCCCCTCAGAGGATGGGGGGAAAGGCTTTGATGGCAGAAGCTTTTGTCCCTCCATTTCTACTGCCGCAGACCCCCATCAGGTGCCTACTCTACATCACACAAACCATAAATCAAATAGCATCAGGAGGGAGCCAGTTCTCAGGGAAAACCAGAAGGTGCAATAAGTAAATAAAAGAACGTTTTTAGATGAAAGTCAGTTTGTGAATTGTGGAACAGACATTGCAGTGACCAGTGTGTATCTGTCTTGAATTGGTCACTTAGAAGAAAGGATTGAGGGGAATGGGCCTAAGGGAATAGGCAGTGGGAGTGTGGACAACAGGGTTTCGAGTTATTGATGTGAGCAGAGTGTGATAGGATGAGAATGAGCCAACTACTGAAGTCTTATTTCAGCCAGGTTTTTAGTGACTAAAGTAATGTCTGTTGAGGAATAGATTAAACTGTTCTAGGACTTCCCTTGATGTTTAAATTAGGGGGATCAGGGGGAGTATGATTTTGAGATATCTGAGATACAGTAATTCTGACTCCCATTAGACAAAAACAGGTAAAATTACAGCTTTGAAATCTGGGAAAAGAATGATGAGCTGCAATTGGAATTTGTGCCAGCTGGAAATGAATTCTAGATTACTGGAAAAGACCCTAAGCAGAGCCAGAGGCCAAATATCTGAGGTGTGTATGTAGGAGTAATGTGGACCTCCATAGGAAGACTAGGAACACAACTTAGGAGAAGACTTAGGAGGACCCAAGAGAAGTCATTTCTTGGGAGGGAGGGGAATGTTTTCCATCCAAAGTTTATTAAGATTGCCTTGAACCACCACACCATCTTGTTTTTACTGTGTACACTGTATTCCTGGTTCTACTTGTTTTGCTCAACATCAGTTCATGTTAATCTTCCCAGGCCTTTCTATAATCAGTTTGTTCATCATTTTTATAGAACAACAATATTCCTCTACTTTCATATACCATAAATTATTCAATCATCCCCAACGGATGAGCACCTATTCATTTTCCAATTCTTTGCCACCATAAAAAGAGCTGCTACCAATATTTTTTCACATGTGTGTCCTCTTCCCTCCTTTATGATTTTCTTTGGAAATAGACCCAGTAGTAGCACTGGTGGGTCAAAAGGTATGAACAGTTTTGTAGCCCTTTAGGCTTAGTTCCAAATTGTTCTCCAGAATGGTTGGATCATTTCACAGCTCCACCAACAATGTATTAGTGTCCCAGTTTTCCCATATTCCCTCCATCATTTATCATTATCTTTTCATGTCATTTTAGCCAATCTGAGAGATGATAGCTCAGAGTTGTTTTATTTTGCATTTCTCTAATCAATAGTGATTTAGAACATTTTTTCATATGACTATAGATGACTAATTTCATTTGAAAAATTGTCTCTTCATAAACTTTTCCCCATTTCTCAATAGGAGAATGACTTATAAATTTAACACCATTCTTTATATATTTTTAAAATGAGGTCTTTTCCAGAAATGTTGGTGTTAAATTTTTCCCCAAGTTTGTATTTTCCTTTTAAACTTCTTTGTGTTGATTTTATTTGTGCAAAAAAAATTTTTAATTTAATGTAATCAAAATTATCCATTTTTATTTCATAATGTTCTCTAATTTTTCTTTGGCCATAAATTCCTTCCTTCTCCAAAGATCTAATAGATAAACTATCCCTTGCTCTTTTAATTTGCTTATGGTACACCTTTATGCCCACATCATGTTTCCATTTTAACTATTTTAGTATGGGATGCAAGACATAGGTCTATGCCTAATTTCTGACCTATTGTTTTCCAGAGTCCCCACAATTTTTGTGAAATAGTGAATTCTTATCCCAGAAAGTGAAGTTTTGGGGTTTATCAAATACTAGATTACTATAGTCATTAATTACTATAGTAATTAATTCAGTCATTTGTATTTAATCTTTTCCACTGATCCATCACGTTATTTCTTGGCCAGTTCCAAATGGTTTTGATGACTGCTGCTTTATAATATAATTTTGGGTCTGGTACTGTTAGGTCATCATACTTTGTATATTTTTTCATTAATTTCTTTGATATTCTTGACCTTTTGTTCTTCCAGATGAATTTTATTATCATTTTTTCTAGCTCTATAAAATAATTTTTGGTAGTTTGATTGGGATGGCACTGCACAAGTAGACCAGTTAAGATAGAATTGTCATTTTCATTATATTAGCTTGGCCTACCCATGAACAATTGATATTTTTCCAATTGTTGAAATCAAACTTTATTTGTATGAGAAGTGTTTTAATTGTGTTCATATAGTTCCTGATTTTGTCTTTGATAAATAGTTTTTATTTTGTCTAAGTTTTTTAAATGGTTTCTTTTCTATTCTTTAATGCTATACTTTTTTAAATAATATATAAAATTGATGATTTTTGTGGGGTTTATTTTATGTCCTAAATTTTAAAGTTATTTTTTAAATAGTTTTGGATTAATTTTAGGATTTTGTTATCATTTGCAAAGAGGGAAAGTTTTTATCTTTTTAATGTATTTTAATTCCCTGTAACTTTTTTTTTTTATTTTAAAGCAAATTTCTTTAGTTTAAATAGTACTGGTGATAATAGGATTCTTGTTTCCTTCTAATCTTACTGGAAATATTTCCAACTTTCCATTAAAATAATCTTTTGGGTGATTTTAGATAAGTTTTTTATCATTTTAAGGAAAACCCTCTTTATTTCTTTCTAGTGTTTTATTTCTTTCTAGTGTTTTTTTCATAGGAATGGGTGCTGTTTTGTCAAAAGCTTTTTCTGCAACTATTAATATTATCATATGATTTCTATTAGTTTTGTTATTGATATGGTCAATTATGACAATAATTTTCATGATATTAAATCAGCTGTGCATTCCTGGTATAAATTCCATTTGGTTATAGTGTATTATCTTGTTGATAAGTTGTTGTAATCTCTCTGCTAGTATTTTATTTTAAATTTTTGTATCAGTATTAATCAAGGAGATTGGTCTATAATTTTCTTTCTCTGTTTTGGCTCTTCCTCAATACCATATTTGTATCAAAGAAGGAATTTGATAAGACTCTCAAGAGGAGTAATTTCATCAAGAATTGATGTAGGATCTGGAATATCTTAGATGAATTAAAGAGGTCACCAGATGACTAGCTTGATTCTGGGTGATTGAAATCTCTTACATAGTATGCTCTCTTGAGGCAGGATGATTGCTAACAGGTTGGAAACCTAAGATGTTTTCTCATCTCAGAATACATCTCTAGGCTCTTCATGTGTCCTGCAGTATTTCCATGGTTTCAACACGTTAGAAAAGACATACTTTCATTCCTCTTTCTTTTCCAGATAATTCGTTTTCACAGATGACATTTATGTGAAAAGAAAGACTTTCAAGAAGACTCTTCAGAATCTTTTTCAAACAGGGTACTTCCACAGATGCAACAAATTAAACCTTGGAAAGCAACTTCAAAAGTCATCTTAGCTTCCCCTTATATGAGAAGAAATCCCATACATGATATCCCTGACTTTCCATTCTTCTTGGCCAATTTCCTCTTACTATTATGGGAATGAGATCCTCGTTTGCAAAAAAAAAAAATGTTTTTGAAAGACATAAGTTTATGCACATATGATACATCGTGGTTATAAAATGTTTGGAAAAATTAAACTTTAATGACGAGGTGAACATGTGACCAAAACACACTGTAAATCATATATTAAAATCTACAATATAAAAATTTCAAAGCACTATGATTTGGTTTTAATCTTTGACATCACCATCATCATCTGTGACACTATTCTTAAACTGATTTTGAGTTTCCACTCAATAATTTCATAATTCCTATTCATGGAAAAAAAAAAAAAAACAGGGGCAGCTAGGTGGTACCAGCCCTGACATCAGGAGGACCTGAGTTCAAATGTGATCTCAGACACTTAACATTTCCTAGCTGTGTAACCCTGAGCAAGTCCCTTAACCACAATTGCCTCAGGAAAAAAAATTCAAAAATTAACAAAACTAATATGAAAATCTTTTCAAATTTACCTTTTAGGTAATGGAAAAGTGAACAAAAGTGTTTTTGCCAAACTTCCCCAGTACCTTTCCATCGCATCAATCTGGAAAATGCTCCAAAAGGAATTCTGGCTAGGAAGACCAAGAAAAAGGCCCAATGAGTCATTTTTCTCACTCAAGGGAGATGAGTTAAGACAAAAAAAGAACTCTGAGGGTACTTGGGCAGGATCTGGCCACTAGGTGGCAAGGAAGTCAATCATGGCAGGAAGCATTCCAGCGCCAAAGCTAGAAAGACATGAGACAGAACAATGGGGCAGAAATGATCAAAGTAGAAGGAAATCATAGGGAATATTTGACACAGCACTGATGACAGCCTCTCCTAAGTGAATAAGAGATAATTTCCAAAAACATAGCTCTGAGCTATGGACTCTGAGCATAGGACAAAAGCAGTGGAAATTCAGTCCTAGGCTTTAGTCTAGACTTTAAGTTTTCAGTGGAAGGAACAGTGCAGGAATCCCATACTAAATGGGATCAAGCTGTTCAGTCTCTCTGAACCTGCAGAAACTCCTGCCAGGCTAATAGTGACTGAGTCCAGCATCAGTGTACTGAAATTCAGTCGTGTACAAGCCAACAGATCCAAAACTGGGTCAGCAATTTCCAGAGCTCAAAGTAGGAAGGCAGTAAACAAAGCTCTCCCTGGCTAATGCCATTTTCAAAGCACAGAAAACTTGCAAGCCCCCATTTGGAGCTGTAAAAGCAACAGAAGGACATAAAATGACACAAGTTTAGGCCAGGTATATACCGCTCCCCCCAAGAAGAAAGTAGAATTCTGACTTAACATAAAGCCCAAAATCAAGAAATAGGGTGAATGAGCAATGAAAAAAGAATTTAAGTATAAAGAACTACTATGATGACAGAAACACTAAAGGAGAGAATGATTTGTAAATATCTACTAGCCAAACCTCAAAGGAAAATGTAGGTTTAATATAAACCCAAGAATTCCAAAAAGAAGTACAGAAAGCCTTTTTTAAAAGTTAAAAACCAAATGAGATTTAGAAAAGAAAGATTTTAAAAGAATTAATAATTCAGTTTAAAAAAATAGGTACACATTTTTCCTGAAGAAAATAACGCCTTAAAAATTAGAATTGTCAGGGCAGCTAGAGGGTGCAGTGGACAGAACACCTACCCTGAAGTCAGGAGGACCTGAGTTCAAATCTGGGCTCTAACACTTAACACTTCCTAACTGTGTGACCCTGGGCAAGTCACTTAACCCCAATTGCCTCAGGAAAAAAAAAAGATTGTCCAAATGGAAAGGCATTGTTCTATAAAATATCAAGAAATATTTAATCAAAATCAAAAGATTAAAAAAATAGAAATGAATGTGAACTATCTCTTAAGTAAAACAACTAATCTGGAAAACTCCTCAATGAGGAGAAATAATTTGACTATCTAAAAGGAAGGAAGGAAGGAAAAAAGGAAGGCAGTGATGGGAGGTAGGGAGAGAGAGAGAAAGGAAGGGATAAAGGAAAAGAGGAAGGAAGGAAGGAAGAGAGAGAGGGAGGAAAGGAGGGAGGAAGGGAAGGAAGGAGGGAGGAAGAGAAAAGGAAGGGAGGAAGGGAGAGAAAAGGAAGGAAGGAAGGAAGGAAGGAAGGAAGGAAGGAAGGAAGGAAGGAAGGAAGGAAGGAAGGAAGGAAGGAAGGGAGAGAGGAAGAAAAAATAGTTAAAGTACTATGGAGCCCCAGTCAGGATAACATAAGTTTCACAACCAACACTATAAAGGAATTGAGAGCTTGGAAAATTATATTCCTGGGGGCTTACAATTAAAAGCAACCTATCAGCAGAACAAAATATGATCTTACTGTGGATGGCAGGGACAGGAGAGAGATGAACCTTTAATAAAAAAAAAAAAAAAGTCCTTCCAAATATTCCTAATGAAAAAATCAGAACGAAATACAAAATTTGATCTACCAAAATAGCAAACAAGAGCAGCACTAAAAGGTAAATGTGAGCAAATAATAATAAAATAGTAAACAAGGTTAAACTGTTACTCAGAAATATTTTGCCATAGCTAGAGTCTACAAAGCAATTATTTTGCTGTTTTGGTGATCTCAAAAGAAGAAAGGAAAGGTTGCTGAAGAAAACCATACCAGAGGGGGAAAAGAAAAAGAATAGAGAAAATTGTTTCACATGAATGAAGTCAGCAGGAAAGAATTTATACAGCAGAAGAGATAGGGGAAAGGATTGAATGGGACCTAAACTTCACACCTGAATTGGTTAAAGGAGGGAAGAACACATATTCAAACAGGCCTACCTACAGAAAAACATGTCACATAACAGGAAATGAGGAGCAAAGAAAAGATAAAGAGGGAAAAAGCAGAAAGAAAAATCATAAGTTAAAGAAACTCTTAAAGGGTAGTAGGAAAGAAAGAAAAGTAGAAGAGAAATATGTAGTTGAAGCACTTATATAGTAATCATAACTGTCAGTGTGAATTGGATGAAAGAAGAGAACAGAATGGAATAGAAACTAGAATCCAACAATATTGTGTTTATATGGGTCACACTTGAAAGCAAAAGGTGCACACAGAGTTTAAATGTGGGGGGAGGGGGTTAGAGCAGAATCTATTAGGTTTCAGCTAAAAGAAATAAGAGAAGGTTAGTAGTCATAATCTCAGTCAAAGCAAAAACAGCATTAAGCAGTGGCACTATGGACAGAACTTGACCATCTGACTACAAAAGAACCAATATTTGCATTTTTTTTCTTTGTGGTATGATGTTCCAACATGGGAAAGTATATGAATGGGGGAAGGGAAGAAGGATAATAGATAAGATATGTAATGAGCTAGTATTATATCAAGGACAATAAAAGAGGGGGAGGTAGATCCCTTGATATCAGAAAGAAAAGAGGCTACCAGGGAGTGGAAGAGGAAGAAGATAGAAAGATTTAAAAATGGAAGGAAGAAGACCATACTTCAGTAATAAGAGGGTGTTCCACTGATGAATGCTCCAATGGTCTGGGAAGGGAGATGGGAACCTTATGCTGAGTATGACATGGGGTATTTGGTGCTTAAAATGTCTACTTGTTCCACTTTGGGAAGGAGTGATATTGGAACCCCTATGGGCACCTGACCCCTGGTGCAGTAGGAGAATATGACTTTGAGACAAATGTGGGGGAAAAAGATATCCCAGAATTTAATATGAATTAGTATTGGACTCATTAAAAAGGGATGTAGTGAGGAAGTGGTTCTACAATGAGGTAGTATCCTCTTTATTGTTCCACTAATTGGCATTAATCTGGTATTTAGGCATAATAAAAAAAAGGGGAATCCACTGGGCAGGCTTTACAAGCCATAGAGATACACATACACCACTAGAAGTTGGTTTAAAAAAACCCTAACAAAAAATAGACATCCAAATAGAAATTTCATGATGAAATCCAAAATAATAAGTGAGTCAAAGAGCATTGGTTAGTTGTTGTCCTTCATTCCCGAAGAGGACCAAAATAGCATCACTCTGTTAGAGTTGAGTTACAGTGTGTCTGATTGTGGCTGATCAGACCAATATGAGCTCTGCCACAAGTTGGGCACAAATAGTCCCTATGAACATTTGGGGCAGCTTCTCTAACTTTGTGCATCTCAGATTTCTTCTGAGCTAATTCAATTCTGCTTTGCTCAGAGCACAGAGCACATTTATTTTTGTTTAATAACATAGAAAAGATCTTTCTAAAACTAAAGGCAAGCATCATATGTAGTAGAGATACAGTTAACCTTTCCCTTTAGGTTTGTGAGTGAAACAAGGATGTCCATTCTCCCCATTGTTTTTATATAGTTTTGAAAATGGTAGCAAGAATAATAAGAGAAAGGAAAGAAATTAAAAGACTAAAGATAGGTAAAGAAAAGACAAAAATATCCCTGTTTGCTGATATGATGGTTTACAGGGAAAATCCAAGGGGATAAGCAAAGATACTCATTGAGAAAAATGAAAGTTTTATCAAGATTGCAAGCTACAAAATAAATCTTCAAAAATCAGTAGCAATTGTATATAGTAATAACAAAACACAAAAGGTAATAATAAAAAGGGAAATATCATTCCCAATAACTAGAAAATGCATCACCTATCAGGAGATTGATCTACCAAGATATACCAAAAAAGTATATAGATTAAATTACAAAATATTATTTAAAGAATTTTTTTTTAAAAATTTAAATAGCTGGAGGAACATTTAGTGATCATGTCAAGGCCATGCCTATACATATATATATATATATATGTATATTTATGTATATATATAATTACAATACTACCAAAATCAATATACTTGTAATACTATAACATTCAAATTACCAATGAGATATCTAATAGAACTTGATAAAATAACAAAATTCATCTGCTAAATCAAAAAATCCATAGTATCAAGGGAAATGAAGAAAAGAAGTAGTAACAAACTACATTTAAGGAAACATTAAAACCATTTGGCATGGATTAAAGAGTAGAGATAGATCAATGGAACTGACTAGACAAGAAATATTCAGAAACAATAAAATTCAGGTAACTTAATTGATAAAGCGGAACACGCAAAACTTTTATTTGATAAAAAGTAGCATGACAGAAATTAGAAATCATATTTTGTAATGCATTTATAACATATCTTAAATGGGTTTAATAATAAAGATAATGCTACTTCTAAGCCATTGAGAGATAGACAATTGTAAAAGATCAAAAAGATAATTGCTGACTTGAAAAGCTTCTATATAGACAAAAATAATGTACAAGGATAAGAAGAGAAGGAATCAAAGAAGAAAAAAATTTTTTTATCAAACTTCTCTGATAAGAGTTTGTCATCCAAGATAAATAGAAAGATAGACATAGATATATAAAGAGATAAATATATATAGATATATATATATGTCTATATACACATATAAGTAACATTTCTTTCAGCAGGGAAGTATTCTATTATATCAATGTGCCATAAGTTGTTTAGCTATTCCTCAATCTATGCTTATCTACTGTATTTTCAATTCTTTCCACTACCAAAAATGATACTATCAATATTTTTGTATGCAGTGGAACTATTTTTAACTAATGTTCTTCTCAGAGTACATGCCTAGGAGGAAATTTTGACAAAAGTAATGGTTTAGTCATTTATTTCAATGGATTTCAGTACCATTTAGAATTCCCTGTTGTTGCTGAGAGAGGAAACCTGAATCGATAAAAATTTAAGGTAAGGCACCATTTAGGAGAAATGATTATTAGTATATATTTGAAATGGCCCTTCACCGATGCTTGCTGGAATGATTGAGTAAAAAATAAGGCAAGGACTGGAGGGCAGAGGGAGAGGCAGAGGAGTTGGCGTGGACAAGGAAGGGAGAGGCTGAGACCCTTGACCCGAACCAGGAGAGCTCTTTGGCCCCTTGTGGCAGCTTGCCTGCCTCCTTCACTTTCCCCTAAAGAACAAGGGCTTTATGGAGCCGATGGCGGAGAAGACAACAGTTTCCTTCTTACCCTCTTTAAAAACAGCCCCAAAAAATAGTCTTGACTGCACAATTTAAAGATAAGAAGGAACAACCCCACCGAAAAAAATCTGCAGTCCGCCAAAAAGGTTCCGGGGCCAGGGGGGAGATCGAGACTGGGGAGAGAAATTAGGCCAGGAGATCCAAACCGAGGGTGAAGGCACAGATCTCACACAGCGCCCAGCCCCAACCGCAGGGGCTTTTCCTTTGGGGAGGGATCCTGCACGGGAGGACGGCCCGGGTTACCCTCCAATTGGGAGGGGAGTCTTTATGGTTTTTTTCCAGGGCCGGATCAGGCAGAGACACTGGGCAGAGTTTGTCGCGTTCCAGCCAGCGCTAAACCAAGTCCCAAAGGTTGGGGTGACACTTCACCACTTGTCCCCCAGCAGGGCAACGAAATCCACCAGCCCTCAAAGTTTGATAGTTGGAGGCTGAACCACCTCCTTTGGGGGAAGGAAAACCCACAGAGCACCCCAACCTTGGGCCAAAACCTTACATCTCCCATTCTGGGCAGAGGAAGCTGGAACCCCTGTAGGGAGACCACCCCTAAAGGTTTAAAACATGAAAAAAAAGATGAAAAGAACGATCGACAGTTCTTGCAGAAAAAGAGCATAGCAAACCTGAAGAGACCCCAAACAGCAAAATGCATCAGATGTCCTCCTTTTACAGAATGCCTCAAGAAGAGGCCTAAAAACCAAAAAGAAAGAAAAAAGGGAAAGGAAAAGCCCTTACAAGAGAGCAACAACTTGAAAAATAATTGGAAAAAATAAAGAATTACTAAAAGTAGGATTTGGATTTGAAAAAGACAAAGAACTCAAGAAAGTAGGATCCATGAATTGAAAAAGACAAAGAACACGAAGAAAGTAGGATCTGAATTGAAAAGAAATAATCACTAAAAAAAAATTAGTGAAATGGAAAAATTCCAACCAAAACAATACATTCAAAAACTCAATTGACATATACAGAAAGAAGTAAAAAAGCTATTGAAGAAAATAATTTTTAAAAATTAGAACTGAAAAAATTGCTAATGATTCATTGAGAACAAGAACTAAGAAAACAAAAATGACAAACTGAAAACCACGAATTATCTATTCAAAAGAAGACTTGGAAAATAGATCTAGAGATAATCTGAGGATTATTGGACCCTTCTGAAAACTAGATGAAAAAAGAGCCAGATACTATTTTTACAAGAAATCAAAAAGGAACTGCCAGAAATAGAATGAAGGAAATAGGGCATTGAAAGAAACGAACACCTTCTGAAAGAAACCCCAAAATAAAAACCCCAGAATAGTCTTTAAACCATAAGATTAAGGAAAAAATTTTACAAGACCAAAAACCATTTAAAACAGGTACAATAAGGGATCACCAAGATCGGCTTCACATTAAAGGAAAGAACCTGAAATATCTAAAGGCACAAGAACTTGAGATGGGCCCAGAATCACCCAGCTGTTACATTTTCCCAGGGAAGAAGATGGAATTTAATGAAAAAATGAATTCCATTTGTTTCGAAGAAAACCAGAACTAAACAAAAATTTGATCTCCAAGAATAGAACTCAAGAGATGCAGAAAAGGTAAAAATAACTCTTTTGAGAATTGTATTTGGGGATATACAAAAAGAAACATGTATAATTTGATTGTACTGATATAAATAAAAAAAGGAAGAGATATGGTAAAGGGATGATGGCAGAATGGTGGAAGGAGGGATAAAAAGGGGAACCACATCCCACAAAGAGGCAAGGAAACTTATCATCTGAGGGAATTTAGAGGGGGAGGAACAGTGGAATCTTACCTCATCAGAGTTGGCCAAGAAAAAAATAATTGACATTTGTTTTAGAGAAAATTTCCCCGCCCCTATTAAAAAACGGGGGAGAGGAAAGGGGAAAAAGAAATAAGGGAAGGAAGGGGAAAGACCGGGGGAGGAGGATTTAAAGGGGATAAGTATCGTGAACAAGAGGGGGTTAATTTAAAAGGGGGAAAGAGGGGTTGGGGGAGGCAAGAAAAGAAAGCACAACTGGGGGGTTATTAGGATGGCAGGAAAAGATTTAGTAATTCAACTGTTTAAGGGATGAACTCCTCAAAAGAGGAGGCAGAAGCAGACTGGATAAAAGTCGAACCCAAAATTTGTTTACAAGAAAACACATTTAAAGAGGGGATGAAGAGTAAAAAGAAAAGGCTGGAAAAAATCTATTATGCTTCAGGTGACAAAAATTAGGGAATCCATCTCAGATAACAAAAGAAAATTGATCTAATTAAAAAGAGATAAGGAAGGTAATACATCCGCAAAGGGAGCATAAACAACGAAGCAATATCAATATTAAACATATATGCACCAAGGGTATGGCACTCAACTTCCTAAAAGAAGTTAAGAGAGTTAAGAAGAAAAGACAAATAAAACTGTAATAGTAGGAGATCTCAACTTGCACCTTCAGAATTAGACAAACAAACCACAAAACAAATAAGAAAAAATTAAAGAAGTAAATAGAATATTAGAAAAAGGTATGTTGGATCTTAGAAATTGAATGGGAGATAGAAGGAAAATTTTTTCCTGCGTTCATGGAACCTTCAAAAATTGACCATATTTAGGACATAAAGACTTAAATTAAATGAAGAAAGGTAAAATGTTTTTCAGATCATGATGCAATAAAAACTACATTCAACAAAAGTTAGGGGAAATAGACCAAAAGTAATTGGAAATAAAAATCTCATCTTAAAGAATGATTGGGGAAGCAGCAAATTATAGATACAATTAATAATTTACTCAAGATAATGACAATGATGAGACATCATACCAAAATTTGTGGGATGCCAAAGGGTAATAAGAGGGAATTTTTAATCCTTAGAGGTATTGAATAAAAACAGAGAAAGAAAAGAAGAATTGGGTTGCAACTAAAAAAACTAAAAAAGACCAAATTAAAACCCCCAATCAAATTAAATTGGAAATTTAAAATTAAAAGGAGAAATTAAAATATTGAAAGTAAAAAACATTGAACTAATTAATAAAACTAAGAGTTGGTTCCCATGAAAAGCCAAAAATAGATAAGCCTTTGGAAATCTGATTAGAAAAGGAGGGAGGAAAATGAAATTAGTAGTCTTAAAAATGAAAAGGGAGAACTTTCCACCAATGAAGAGGAAATTAGAGAAATAATAAGGAGTTATTTGCCAACTTTTATGCCAATAAATTTAAACCAAGGAAATGGATGACTACCCCAAAATACAGACTTCCCAGATAAAGAGGAAGAAGAAAATTTTGTAGTCCATTTAGAAAAAGAAAAGCAAAAAACAATCCCTAAGAAAAAACCCCAGGACCAGATGGATTTAATGGAATTTTACAAACATTTAAAGAAAAATTTCCAATGCTATATAAATTATTTGATAAAATAGGGGAAAAGGAGTCCTACCAAATTTTCTATGACAAAGACATGGTACTGATACCTAAAAGGTAGGTGAAAAACAGAGAAAGAAAATTATGAAATTTATGAAATTGGAAAATTTAAATAAGAATTAAAAAAGACTACAGAAAATCATCTCCAAGATAATACACTATGATCAAGAGGATTTATACCAGGAATGCAGGGTGGTTAATATTAGGAAAACTTTAAATAATTGGCCATGTAATAACCAAATTAAAAAAACCATATGATATCCTAAAGATGCAGAAAAAGCATTTGATAAAACCAAATCCATTCCTATTAAAAACACAGAGAGTATAGGAATAAATGGACTTTTCTTAAAATAATAAAGACTATTTAAAACCATCAGTAACATCATATGTAATGGAGACAAACTGCAAACCATTCCAAAAAATCTGGAGGAAAAAGGTTGCCATATCACCGATTTATTTAATATTGTATTAGAAATTTAAAAAGAGTGAGAAAGAATTAAAGGAATAAGAATAGCAATAAAAATTATTTTGCTGATGAAGATGGTATACTTAGAGAACCCCAGAGACCTTAAAAAATTATTAGAAATAATCCAAACTTTAGCAAAGTTCTGGTTATAAAATAAACCAAAGTCATCAGATTTTATATATCACTAAAAAATCAAAATCAGAGTTACAAAGAGAAATTCCATTTAAAGTAACACTGATAATATAAAAATTTAGAATCCATTCCAAGGGAAAATCAGAAACTTTATAAAATTACAGACCACTTTTCACACAAATTAAGTCAGATCAACCAATTGAAAATATTAAATGCTCTTGATAGGGGAGAAATATAATAAAAGAAAAATAAACTAATCATTTATTTAGCCCATACCAATGACCAAAAACATTTTAATGACCTAAAAAAATAACAAAAAGTTCATATGGAAAACAAAAGGTCAAGAATTTCAAGGAATTAATGAAAAAATCAAATGATGGTGGCTTAGCTTAAATTAAAATATACTATAGAGCAGCATTACCAAAACATTTTAGGCTAAGGAAAGATTAGTTGACGTGGAATAGATTAGGTCTGGGATAAAAAGCCCAAATTAGAACATAGTCTTTGAAAAACCCAAAGATCCCAGCTTTTGGGAAAGAACACTGTTTGATAAAAATTGGGAAAATTGGAAACCAAATGGCAGAAACTAGGCATTGATCCAACTTAAACCCAAACCAAGATAATAAAATGGTTCATGACCTAGGATAAAGAATGAAATTATTAAAAATTAGAGGAAATAGGATAGTTTACCTCAGACCTGTGGAAGGGGAATTTTTGACCAAAGAACAGAGATCATTACGATCACAAAAATAGAAAATTTTGATTAACAAACTGAAAAGTTTTGTACAAAAAATAATGCAGACAAGATTAGAAGGGAAGCAAAAACTGGGAAAAATTTTACAGTCAAAGGTTCTGAAAAGGCCCTTTCCAAAAAATAGAGAATTAACCTAATTTATAAAAACGCCATTCTCCAATTGAAAATGGTCAAAGGATAAGAATACCCCGATGAAGAAATTGAAACATTTCTACAAGAAAAGATGTCCAAGTCAATAATCAGAGAAATGCACAAGACAACCTAAGATACCATACACACCGTGATTCTAAGATGACAGGAAAAAATAATGATGATTGTTGAGGGGATGGGAAAACTGGGACAGATCGTTTGGAGTTGTGAACGAATCCAACCATTTTGAGAGTAGTTTGATCTATGCTCAAAAAGTTATCAAACTTGCATACCCTTGATCCAGCAGTGTTACTACTGGGATTATATCCCAAAAGAGATTATAAAGAAGGGAAAGGACCTGTATGCAATGAAGTTTTGGGAGCCTTTTGTAGTGGCTAGAAACGAAACTGAATGGATGTCCATCAGTTGAGAATGGCTGAATTTGTATGAAAATTATGAATATTACTGTTCTGTAAGAAATGACCAAGGATGATTTCAGAAAGGCCTGGAGGCCCACGAACTGGATGCTGAGTGAAATGAGAGACCAGGAGATCATTATATACTTCAACAACAATACTAGATGATGACTAGTCCTGATGGATCAGGCCAATCTCAGCAACAAGATCAACCAAATCATTTCTAATGGAGCAGTAATGAACTGAACTAACCCAGAAAAGAACCGGAGATGACTAAAACCATTAATTGAATTCTAGTCCCTATATTTATGCACACCCATCTTTGATTTCTTCAAGTAATTGTACAATAATTCAGAGTCTGACTTTTGTACAGCAAAATAATGTTTTGGTCATGTATATTATTGTGATTAACTTTTATATTTAACATCTACTGGTCATCCTGCCATCTAGGGGGGGTGGGGGGGTAAGAGGTGAAAATTGGAACAAGAGGTTTGGGCAATTTTAAGCTTAAAGTTACCCATGTATATATCCAAAAAAGGTATTAAATAAAAAAAAAAAAAAAAAAAAAAAAAAAAAGAACAAGGGCTTTACTTTGTCCTGACTTTGGCTGACCCTGAAACCCTGCAGGGAGCTAGCTCGTACTCTACAGCTTGCCAAAATGATTGCAACTCTACCAATAATGCAGCAATGTGCCTATCTTCCAAGAACTCTTTCAATATTTACTAATCTCATCTTTTATCATCTTTGCCAATATTCTAGATATGAGATCAAATCTAAGGGAAGCATTGATTTACATTTCTCTTATTATTAGTGATTTAAAATCTAGATGAAAAGCTTTTTCTTCTACACTGTTAGCGCATGATTATTTTCCGTGTAGGTATATTTCACTACCACCATCCCACTTAATCACGATTACATATCATCCTCTATGTGTATTTAATCATAAAGGTCTTTTGTGAATTATTGAAAGATTGAGGCGATGAGGCTGCTTCTACATAGACCCAGAGTGAAGAAGTAGGAGCAGTATATAGAAGTTGTAGAGAAATAGATTTCAACTCAATGTAAAAACCTTCCTAAAACCCAAAATGAAATAGAATGCCATAGGAGGAAGAACATTCTCTCTCATTAGAGATCTTCAAGCTAAAGTAAGATATCCACTTGTTGAAGATATTATAAAGAAGATTTTGGTTCAAGTGAAAGTTGCATTTAGATGACCTCTGTGGGTCTTTTCCAAGTTTCATGTAATGAAATTTTTCATATTGTAATTCAATTCTTCAAGTGTCTTTGTCTCTAGGGATATGTTCAGCTCCTCAAGGACATCGACCGTGTTTTATTTCTTTTCTCAGAGAATATTTCCTATCTTAGAGATTGTGAGGTGCATGCTATAATTTCTAGGAAAGCACCATAGGCATGTTGTCTCTGCCTCTATATAGATATCCCCAAAATGCACCAGACCCTCAAGCCTAAAAGGAATAAGGAGATAAAGGAGGTGGGCAGTATTCTTCTTCACAGTTATCTCATTATCTCTATACTATGATACACGGATAAGAATCTCTATTAAACAATGGCTGTTATTAAGGCTGCCATCCCTATTTTTGTAATCACCAGTAAATAATGCAAGTTCTTTGATTAAAGTAGGGCACTAATATTTTTAAATACATCATTTTGCTCTTGCCATTCACTATTGGGGAATTCTCTGTCTCCATCATAACACATATTTTGCATCTCCAATAGATGAAGAAATTCCAATTCTAAATCGAATGTGGTAAGTTGTGTAAGACCAAGGTGGTGGCAGAAAATAGTGTGCTGCAGTGCAGACATTCTGAAAAACAATTCAAACTTATGATCCCAAAGTGGCTAGACTGTAACTTTTGACCTACCAATATTAATGAAGTTTAGATTTGGGGTATTCAAATGAAATTAGGATTTCTGGTGGTCAGAGAGTTAAATGAGGTCTAGTGGCAGGTTCAGGGTTCAGAGAATCAAATGGAGCTCCCCTGCAATCCCTGTGGATTTGGCACAAGGGCAGGGAGTTTGGGGGAACTCCCTTCTGGCGACGCAAGAAGCTCCCTGTACATGTATACATATATTGTATTTAACTTATACTTCAACATATTTAACATGTATTGGTCAACCTGTTATCTGAGGGAAAGGGTGGGGGTAAGGAGGGGAAAAGTTGGAACAAAAAGTCTTGCAATTGTCAATGCTGAAAAATTACCCATGCATATATCTTGTAAATAAAAAGCTATTAAAAACAAAAGAAGAAGTGCCCTGTAACAGAATTTACAGATCCAAAAACCTAGATTGATAAAAGAGGTTTATTAAGGGGATTGGAAAGGGATTTATTATTTGTGGTAGGTAACAAAGGATCAGAAATCAAAAGGAAATGCCCATCAATTGGGGAGTGACTAAAAAGTTTTGTAAAGACAAATTGAATATAATTGTGAGAGATCACAAAAGGAAAAATTTCAAAGAAAACAGGGAAGCTTCATTTCAGAATGAAATGAGTACACCTAAGAAAACAATTTAAACAGTAACAACATCGTAAAGAAAAACAGCTGTCAAAGATTTAATAATTCTGATCAAAAAAATGACCAACCATACCATTCCAGTAGATCAGTGATGAAATATGGTATCTACCTCCTGACAGAGAAATGATAAATTTAAAGTAGAAAATAAGACACTTTTTTTTCACATGGTAAATGTGAGGGCTTGTTTAGCTTGGTGATTTTTTCTTTATTTGCAGAGATAGATATGAGGAGACAGTAAAAGGAATTAGAGATTATGTTGCCCTCCCCTTTAAAGGAAGAAAAGATCAGCAAAGCATTTTGTAAGTGAATAGAAGAGGAAATAAGGAAGAGTATAGAAAATCACATGAAATCATGATAGCATTAAAGTAAATGGTTGAATTTACTGTATATATGTAATATTTAACTGCAAGCTGCCTATCATAGAGATTTATGATATATACAAGTGTTACTGTACCTTGTGGGTGTTAGAGAGAGAGAGAGAGAGAGAGAGAGAGAGAGAGAGAGAGAGAAGGGAAGGGAGAGGGAGAGATATGAATATTTTTAGTCACAAAAAAAGGGAGAGCAGAAAATCCCAGAGCATCTTTCATGGACCTCTGCCAGTTCTTTTCTGAGTATCTGGATGGGCACATACTCAAAAGTGATTTATCACCATTTTCATTCACATGCCTGGGAGAGCTTAGAAAAATGGGAGAAAGACTAACATGCAAAAATCCCCAAAAACTCAAAGAAAATAGAGGAAAGGTACATTTATAATAGCATTCCTTCTTACAAAGAACTGGAAGTGAAATTGAGGACTATCTGAACAACATGGTACATGAATGTCATGGAGTATTATTGCGCTACAAAACACAATAAATATGAAGGCACAGAGAAACTGTATGAAGTTGTATGAACTGAAGCAAAAGGAAGTAATCAAAACCAAAACCAATTATGCAAATGATTACAATGTCAAGGAAATCAACATGGAAAGACCAAGCTGGGCTTAGGAGGCCTAAAAGTATGTCTCCTTGCTCTCAGCAAAGAGGTAAAGAATGAGCCATATACTGCAAGACAGGGCCCAATACACTACTCGGTTTGAATTATATATATATATTTTACATGGAAGGGTTCTGTGAATGTATAAAAATGTGTATCAGGTGATGGATTCACCAAAAGAAAAAAGATTTATTTTTAAATTATTTTTTTTAATAATAAGGAGGAGCAAGAACACAAAAGAATTCTGGAGGCTCCTCTTTTGGGTTGTTTGTAGGGGGCAAGGGGATATTCTTTTCTTTTTGCATCTAGACAGAGGAAGAAATGCAAGAACCAGGAGTAGACAGATAGTAATCTGGTATCTGAAAAGCTTGCCCAGTCTAGTTAGTGAATATGTTTTTCAGCCCAGTCCCATGGAAGAGCTCTAAGAATACTGAAGGCAACTTCTTTCTTACTATTACAGGTAACTGACTGGTCAAGACACACACCCTGGGCATCCTATACCTAGTACAGGCAAGGCTGATTCCATGTCTTTCAGGTGTCATCCACATAGAGAGCAAAATTGGAAAGTCAATCCTTCCCATCCATGAATAATAAATCAAAACTGGGTGATAATAACTGTCCAGTACTTTCAGATACCAGAAAAGAGGTGTGCAGATCAGTTTACGGTCTACTCTAAGGAACAGGTGTTGGTTTATTTGTCATCATTGATATCATCTTCATAATCTGAAAGATAATGGAGAGTCAAAAGTTCCTTCCCTGGAGGCTAACAACAACAGCCTTCTCTCACCATCCCATATCACTTCTTAGAACTATGAAGTCAAAACATCTCATAATTGTCTCAGTGAGATCTCATCTTAAAAACCATTTTGTTCTCTAGCAATACTGTAGGTACTTAGAGTTAAGAGGGCAGAACATGAAGCTCCCTTTCTTCCTTGCAGAGACGTAAGCTATATGTAACATTGCAAACAATATCAGACTCAGTTGATGAATTAGTTAGCATAGTTTTGGGTCATTTTGGGTATAGGAGGCAAGATTTTGTAGAGAAATGAAAGTAATGTAAAAGAGTTTCTTAACCTAGTGTCAAAAAATGCTTAAAGGCTTTATGAATAGATTTCAAGGGATCTGTAAAATAAGAAATCACATCTTCATTTTTATTTCCTTTAAAAGTCATGCAGCTCTTTCTACTACTTCTCACTCCCCAAATATACACACACACACACACACACACACACAAACAGAGAGAAAGAGAGAGAGAGAGAGAGAGAGAGAGGAAACAGAGTGCGAGAGAGAGAGGAAACAGAAGAGAGAGAGAGAGAGAGAGAGAGAGAGAGAGAGAGAGAGAGAGAGAGAGAGAAGGAGATTTTTTGAGTATCTCTGAATTATTTGGCAAAAGGAGGAGGGTTCTTCAATTACACATTTATAGAGAAAATGACCACCTGCTGGAAGATGAATCCAACTGCCACACTGTGCTTGACAGAAGTCATTGACATGGAGGAAAATTATAGAACTAAGTTGTCTGTGAAATATCAATTCAACAGTTCCTCAAATTGCTTCCTGTTTGATATTTTAATCTCTGGAGAGAGTATACATTGCTTGTTCAAATTTCTTGCCATTTTTTCCTGTGATTCAAAGAACTTAATCCTTTACTATAGAGGCTCATAAGCAAACTGAATCTAGTCATTGTGAGCACTGATCTAGAGAGAGATTTCTCTTTTTATTAAAGATTTTTAATTTTCAAAAGATATGCATGAATAATTTTTCAACATAAACTCTTGCAAAACCCTGTGTTCTGATTTCCCCTTTCTCCCCACCCCCTCCCCTAGATAACAAATAATCTAATATATGTTAAACATGGTAAAAATATATGATAAGTCTAATATAAGCAATACGTATTTATACAATTATCTTGCTGCACAAGAAAAATCAAATCAAAAAGGAAAAAATGAGAACGAAAATCAAATATAAGCAAACAACAACAAAAAGAATGAGAATGCTATGTTGTGATCCATACTCGGTTCCACAGTCCTCTCTCTGGATATAGAAGGCTCTCTTCATCACAAGGTCATTGAAACTGGTTTGAATTATCTCATTGTTGAAGAGAGACATGTCCATCAGAATTGATGATCATATAATCTTGCAATTGCCATGTACAATGATCTCCTGATTCTGCTCATTTCATTTAATCTCTCCAGGCCTTTCTGAAATCATCCTGCTGATCATTTCTTAAAGAACAATAATATTCCATAACATCATATACCATAACTCATTCAACCATTCTCCAACTGATGGGAGCCATTCTCCACTTTGTTTTCAGTTTCTTGCCACTACAAAAAGGACTGTCACAAACATTTTTGCACATGTGGGTCCCTTTCCCTCCTTTAAGATCTTTTTATGATCTCTTTAAGATATAAGGCCAACACTGGGAACCCCTCTTGGCAGAGATTCCAAACATGGTAGCCATGTGAGGACCCTCTGTCCACTGGACCCTCTGTCCAGTGCCCTCCTTATCTCTACCTTCACCTATCCCTTACTTCTAAATTCAATAATAAACCTCTTTTATCAATCTAAAAAAAAAAGATATAAGGCCAGTAGAAACACTGCTGGATCAAAGGGTATGCACAGTTTGATAATTTTTTGAGCATAGTTCCAAACTTCTCTCCAGAATGGTTGGATCCATTCACAATTCCACCAGCAATGTATCAGTGTCCCAGTTTTCCCCCATCCTCTCCAACATTCATCATTGTCCTTGCCTGTCCTTTTAGCCCATCTGAGAGGTATGTAATGGTACTTCAGAGTTGTCTTAATTTGCATTTCTCTGATCAACAGTGATTTAAAGCATCTTTTCATATGACTAGAAATGGTCTTAATTTATTCATCTAAAAATTGTCTGTTTGTATCTTTTGACCATTTATCAATTGGAGAGTGGCTTGAATTATTATAAATTTGAGCCAATTCTCTATATATTTTAGAAACGAGGCCTTTATCAGAACCTTTGAATGTAAAAATGTTTTTCCAATTTATTGTTTCCCTTCCAATCTTGTCTGCATTAGTTTTGTTTGTACAAAAACTTTTTAACTTAATATAATCAAAATTATCTATTTGTGTTCAATAATGATTTCCAGTTCTTCTTTGGCCACAAATTCATTCCTTCTCCATAGATATCCATAGATCCATAGAGAGGTAAACTATATTTTTTTCCTTCTAGTTTGTTTATAATATCATAAAAATGAACCCATTTCAACCTTATCTTGGTGTAGGGTGTTGGGTATAGATCAATGACTAGTTTCTGCCATACTAGTTTCCAATTTTCCTAGCAGTTTTGTCAAAATTGAGTTTTTTATCTACTAGGGTTTAGGGGTTTGTCAAACACTAGATTACTATAGTCATCGACTTTTTTTGTCCTGTGAACCTAACCTATTCCATTGATCAACTACTCTATTTCTTAGCCAGTACCAAATGGTTTTGATGACTTCTCTGTAATATAATTTTAAATCTGGCACAGCTAAGCCACCTTCATTTGCATTTTTTTCATTAATTCCCTTAAAATTCTTGACCATTTGTTTTTTCAGATGAATTTTGTCATTTTTTCTAGCTCTGTAAAATAATTTCTTGGGAGTTTGATTGGTATAGCATTGAATAAGTTAATTTAGGTAAGTACTATTATTTTTATTGAATTAGCTCAGCCTACCAATGAGCATTTGATATTTTTCCAGTTGATTAGATTTGACTTTATTTGTGCAGAAATTGTTTTGCTGTTGTGTTCATATAGCTCCTGACTTTACTTTGGCAGGTAGATTCCCAAATAGTTTATATTATCATCAGTTATTTTAAATGGAATTTCTGTTTGTATCCCTTGCTGTTGGATTTTGTTGGTAATATATAAAAATAATGATGTGTGGATTTTTTTTGTATTCTGCAACTTTGCCAAAGTTGTACATTGTTTCTAGTAGTTTTTTACTTGATTCTCTAGGGTTCTTTAAATACACCATCATATTAATTGGTCAAAGGATATGAACAGAAATTTTCAGATGATGAAATTGAAACTATTTCCACTCATATGAAAGAGTGTTCCAAATTACTATTGATCAGAGAAATGCAAATTAAGACAACTCTGAGATACCACTATACTGTCAGATTGGCTAAGATGACAGGAAAAAATAATGATGAATGTTGGAGAGGATGTGGGAAAACTGGGACACTGATGCATTGTTGGTGGAGTTGTGAACAAATCCAACCATTCTGGAGAGCAATCTGTAATTATGCCCAAAAAAGTTATCAAACTGTGCATACCCTTTGATCCAGCAGTGCTACTACTAGGCTTATACCCCAAAGAGATACTAAAGAAGGGAAAGGAACCTGTATGTGCCAAAATGTTTGTGGCAGCCCTGTTTGTAGTGGCTAAAAACTGGAAAATGAATGGATGCCCATCAATTGGAGAATGGTTGGGTAAATTATGGTATATGAATGTTATGGAATATTATTGTTCTGTCATTTCTTACAGCAGGATGAATACAGAAAGGCTTGGAGAGACCTACATGAACTGATGCTAAGTGAAATGAGCAGAACCAGGAAATCCTTACATACTTCAACAATGATACTGTATGAGGATGTATTCTGATAGAAGTGGATTTCTTCGACAAAGAAAAGATCTAAGTCAGTTTCAATTGATCAGTGATGGACAGAAGCAGCTACACCCAAAGAAAAAACACTGGGAAATGAATGTAAACTGTTTGCATTTCTGTTTTTCTTCCCAGGTTATTTTTACCTTCTGAATCCAATTCTTCCTGTGCAATAAGAGAACTGTTCGGTTCTGCACACATATATTGTATCTAGGATGTACTGTGACATATTTAACATGTATAGGATTGCTTGCCATCTGGAGGAGGGGATGGAGGGAGGGAGGGAAAAAGTCGGAACAGAAATGAGTGCAAGGGATAATATTGTAAAGAAATTTTTTTCAAAATAAAAAAAATACTTAAAAAAAAGTACACCATCATATCATCTGCAAAGAGTGATAATTTGGTTTCCTCATTACCTACTCTAATTCTTTTAATCTCTTTTTCTTCTCTTATTGCCAAAGCTAACATTTCTAATATAATATTGAATAGTAATGGTGATAGTGGGCAACTTTGTTTCATCCCTGATCTTCTTGTGAATGGTTCTATTTTGTCCCCATTATGTATAGTCTTGCTGATGATTTTAAATAGATGCTTACTGATCATTTTAAGGAAAACTCCGTTTGTTCCTATACTAGAGAGAGATTTCTTAGTGAAGAAGAAAAGAGTAAGGTTTCTTGTGACTCAAGGTCCAGTAGCAGATTGTGTAATTACATATATTTAGGTCTAGTTTTGCTTTTAAGATTTTTGTAAGTGTATATGCTCTTGTACTACACTTTAAAGGATATAAATGAGTCAATGTTGCTACCTATAAAATAGAAATACGCATGCACACATTTACATACAACTATATTGGTAAATAAGACCATTATTCCCCCTTTATAACCTTTATATATTGGAAGTTTATTTAATATTTCACATGTAGAATACAAAGAGAAATAACATTAACACTGTAGTAAGGCTTTTGATATTTCACTTGATTCAGTAATCCTAGACCAGTTTTCTGACATTTGCCTGATAATTTAAGTATTAGAACTCCTTTGGATGATTTATGTCTTCATTAATCATAATATAACCTGTATCTATTAATTGTCCTTCCCCTTTTATGTCTTTATCCCTAAAACCAGCCATGGTTCCATCCGCTTTTCCCAATAACATTTTAAGTACAATGTAGGAAAAATTACAGGGAAAATGTCTATCTAGGCCCAGATATCCCCATAATACCTGGTATGGTAGATACCTCCAAATATCTCAGTAGCCAACTTTGAGTAAAACAAAGATCATAGTATTTTTCCAGTTCTCTAAAACTTTCAAAGATCAGTGACAATAGCTTAATAATCTTATCAGCCAGTTCTGGCACTGTGCTAGGATATAGGGCATTGAGGTTAGAAGAGTTGAATTCATTAAGGAAAGTTAAGTGCTTGTTTAATATCTTACCTATCTTAGATATCACCTCCCCCTTGACTTTTGTATTGTGCCCCTTTCTAATACCTTAAGAAGTTTGCCAAGTTTTTCTCATAAGACTTCATTTCTCAAACATAAAGGGAACTAAGTATATTTTATTTTTTTAAATGAACTATGCCTCAATTGGTAAATAACCAAAAGATATGATCTATGCTCAAAAGGCTATAAAGGCATGCATATCCTTTGACCTAACAATACCACCACTAAGCATGAATCTCAAAAGAGATTTAAAAAGAAAAGAAAAGAAACTATATGTGGTGGTTTTTTTTTTTTTTTATTTTGGGAATTTTTTTTTTTTTGCTGAGGCAATTGGAGTTAAGTGACTTGCCCAGGTCACACAGCTAGGAAGTGTTAAATGTATGAGGTCACATTTGAACTCAGGTCTTCCTGACTTCGAAGCTGGTGCTCTATCCATTGTGCCAACTAGCTGCCCCTGAAAAGGACCTATATGTACAAAAATATTTATAGCAGCTCTCTTCTCAGGGCAAAAAAAAAAAAGGAATTGAAGGGATGCCCACCAATTGTGAGACGGCTGAATAAATTGTGGTATGTGATTATAATGGAATATTATTGTTCTATGGGAAATAATTAAGAGGATGGTCTCAGAAAAAACCTGGAAAGTACTCCATGAACTCAAGCAAAGTGAAATGTATTGTAAACAAAGTAATAGCTGTGAATAACTTTGGTATTTTCAGCAATACAATGATCCATGACTATTCTGAAAGACTTAGAAGGAAAAATTCTATCCATACACAAAGAGGAATTGATTGTGTCTAAATACAGATTGAAGCAAGCTCTTTCTCTCTCCCTCTCTCCCTCCCCTTTTCCCTCTCTCCCTCTTTCTTTCTCTTCCTCTCCCTCTCTCTTCGTCTCTCCCTCTCTACCTCACTCTGTGTGTCTCTCTCTCCTCTCTCTCTCTGTCTGTCTCTCTCTCTCCCTTTTTAACTTTATCTTTTTTGAAGAGTTTTTATTTTCTTGTACAAACAAAATTTTGTTTACTATTTTTAGGGTGGAAGATCTATGTTTTCTTTCAAGACAACTGTGAGATACCACTACACATGTCTCAGATTGGGTAAGATGACAGTCCCTAAAAATTTCTATGTAACTCCTCTTGTGCAAAACTCTTGTGAATTCTGATGAAAATTCTGACAATTACAGAGCAGTAATTTGTATAATTTGAAACTCTAGGTTTATTAGACATTAGAGTATAAGCTTTTTGAAATATAGTTACTCTAATGACAACTCTCTAATTAGATGGGAAAGATTAGATATTTTCTCTGAAAATGGGAGCATAGTTCTGGCTCTGAAAATGATCTGTGTGAATCTGAACAACTCACTGAGAATTCTCTGGACCAAAGTTTTCTCATCTTTACAATGAAGATAATAACAATAATTCAAATTTTTATAATATTTTAAGTTAATGCAAGATAATCATCCCCATTTTGTAGATGAGAAAACTAAGCCTCACTCAGAGGTGATTTGACATGTTTGTGAGCACAAATCTGGTAAGTATTGTCTAATTCTAATGTTTTGGTCCTTTATTCAAGACTCTGTTCTCTGCAGTAGACATGTCAAATAGTACAAAAGCCACATTGCAGTGTGCAATCTTCAGGGGTGATGTCAGAATAAGACGAATTTTATTCTTGCTTTAAAACTGTGAGACGCATCTTTTTTTTCCCCTAGGACTTTCAGGAAGAGGTGAATGAGTGTCCTTTGTGGAGCACACAGGCTGCAGGCACCCTTTCCTACTCTTTTAGAAAAGATGAATATATGAACATAGTTCTTGTATATAAATGTAATAGAATATTATTGTTCTATAAGAAATGATCAGCAGGATAATTTCAGAAAGGCCTGGAGAGACTTACATGAACTCATTCTAAGTGAAGAAAATAGAACCAAGAGAACATTGTACACAGTAATAGCAAGATTATATAATGATCAACTGTGATGGACTTGTATCTTTTCAGGAATGAAGTGATTCAAGCCAATTCCAACAGACTTGTGATGGAGAGAGTCATCTGCATCCAGAGAGGACAATGGGGACTGAGTGTAGATCACAACACAATATTTTCACCTTTTTTGTTGTTGTTTGCTTGCTTTTTGTTTTCTTTCTCATTTTTTTTTCCTTTTGGATCTGATTTTTTTTGAGTAGCATGATAATTGTAGAAATATGTATAGAAGAACTGCACATGTTTAATCTATATTGGATTACTTACCATCTAGGGGAAGGGTGGGGGGAAAAAGGGAAAAAATTGGAACTCTAGGTTTGCAAGAGCAATTGTTGAAAACTATTTTTGCATATATTTTGAAAATAAAAAGCTATTATTAAAAAATGTATGAACATGGTAATTAGAGCACATGGGTAGGCCTAAAGAAATATCTGCTTTTGTGTCTTTTTTTTTCACTTTGAATCTCTTTCCTTGAACACAAGTAAACAGTATGAGTCTTGGGGGCAGACTTGCAAGGTCCAGATACATGGAACTTCTCTATAGCTCAATCAGAACTTACTAATAGCAAGAATTTCCTTCTTTGAAAAGGATGACCACCAATAGGGAGAACCATTTTGATTTGTCTGAACCATATCCTGGGGCCTTCCCTCACCTCATCAACTTTATGTACTAACCAGAGGAAACGATCCCTGGTCTATGGCACCAACAACATGAAATGTAGCCCTGGCATAGAGTGGGGCAATGCCCAGGCTGTCACAAAGGTCTGCTGTCACGTTATCAAAGAATAATAAAGAATCACAAGGAGAGTGATTACATTGAAACAATCTAAATTCTGAGTTTGAAGTAAATTCTAGGCAAGTCATAGCCTTGATTTCTTCATGTGCAAAACAGGAATAATAATAGCACCTATCTCCCAGAGTTATTTTGAAGATAAATTGAAAGGAAATATAGAAAGCACTTTGTCAGCATTGTCAATGCTCATTCCAAAGATCATGTCTTGGAAAATTACCACCATAGAGCCTCAATCTCCTGATTAATGGCTAACTCAAAATACTATCACAGAAAAGATTAAATTCATTCTTTGTGTAGCTAGATGGATCAGTATCTGGAATGCCAGTCCTGGAATCAGGAGGATCTGAGTTCAAATTTGACCTCAGACACTTAGCTGTATAATCTTAGGCAAATCACTTATTCCCAATTGCTTCCCTTTCCAGAAAAAAAAAATGAATTAGAGGAGGAAATGGCAAATCATCCAGTATGTATGTTTATCAAGAAAACCCCAAATGGGTCACAGAGAGTTGGACATGAATGAAACAACTCAACACCAAAGGCATTCTTTATTTTTCTTTTATTTCAACCATCTCTTCTACAACTTTTTTTGCCAACACCATTTTGCTGGCATTGGACTATTGTTTCCTTATTCCACTCTCTTCATCTCTGGATTCACTAACCATGATCTTGGCTCCACTAACCATGATCAGCTCAACTCTATTTTCTTTTTTTGATGAAGTGTGCCATCTACTTCCTTCTATCTCTATTCACCATTCCTGTTGCTTTCTGAGCTGAAATGCTCTTCCTCACCATTACTCCCTTACATGTGTTGTTTCTCTCATTAAAATGTAAAATACAAAAAACAAAAACTCTCATCACATAAGACAATACTTAGCACATAGTTAAGCATCTTTAAAGTGATTTTTATTCATTTATTTATCTTGAAGGTCACAAAATGTCTCTGACTTTATAAGTTATTTACAAGACACTGAACTTGAAATCAACATTTGGTTATTTGATTCATATCTATTTCATTTTTTAAAAACTAATTATTTTATGATCATTTGTTATCTTTGCTTCCTATAGTTCCTCCATTGAGCAATAATGTAAGAAAAAAATAAATTGATGTGATTCAGCAAAACAAATTCCCACATTAATGAGTTTGTCTTTCAAAGTTGTTTTTTTTTTAACTTGATATTGCTGTCATGGTATAAATGCCTCTAGCTCTTTTAGTTCTATGCATATCATTTGGCATTATTTCATAGTTTCCTCTGAAACTATTGATTTTGTCTTTTCTTGAAGCACACAATGATATTCCATTATATTCACATGCCATAGTTATTTTAATATTTTTCCAATAGGTAGGTATTTCACTTTGTTTTTTGGTGAACTACAAAAAGGAATTGCCATTAATATTTTTGTACATAAGGGTTACTAAAGTTCTTTTTCCTTTTTCTTTGATCTCTTAAATAGAAGTATCATTGAGCCTATATCCCAAAAATGGCTATTCTCTCTCATATCACTATTAAGTCAATATTCCAAAGAGATGAAATAAAGAAAAGACTCTACATGTAATATGTATTTCAAAATTTTTTGTTGTAGCAAAGAAAAAAACAAAGAAGTGGTACCTATGAATTGGATAATGACTAACAAAAGTATGGTATGCTTCTATAATAGAATATTATTAGATTGCAAGAAATGATAGACAGGACAATTTCAGATAAACTTGGGAAGACTTGTTGCAGAGGGAAATGAGCAGAATCAGAACAATTTATATAGCAACAAGAACACTGTAAAGAAAGAGAACTTTGAAAGGCTTCAGAATTTTTATCAGTGCAATGACTGACCATCATTCCAAAGGACCATTGAAAAAAATGGTACCCATCACTTGACAGAGAAATAATAGACCAATGGAGACAATGAGACACACATTTTCTGTACATGGCAAACACACGGATTGATTTTGCTTAACTACATTTATTTGTTACAAGGATTGTATTTTTTCTTTTTTGTTTCTTGGGGAAGGGGATATTTAATGAGAAGATGAAGGGAACTAGAAATTGTGTTATCCTCTCTCCAAAAAAAAAAAAAACAGATGCAAAATAAGTTCGATGATACATTTTCTAAATGCAAAGAAAAGATGTGCAGGTCCAGAGGAAATCACAAAAATTCAGGACCTTTTTGAAGAAACCTATTCATATTATTATTCAAAGGCCTGGGAAAGTTTGGAAGAATAAGAGAAAGGCCAAGCAATATTAATGTACATAAATCCTCAGAAACTCAAAGAGAGGAGAAAGGTACATTTATAATAGCACGTTCTGCCTTTACAAAGAACTGGAAGCAAGATTGGAAGGGATGTCTGACCAATATGGCAATGGAGTCATGGAGTATTATTGCTGTATAAGACACAACAAATATGAAGAACTCAAAGAAATTGGGGAAGCCCTGTATGAACTGAAGCAAAAGGAAGTAAGCAGAACCAAAGCCAATTTGTGCAAATGGTTACAATCATGTCAAGAAAATCAACACAAAAAGGCATCAGAAGACTGATACTGCAGGGACAAAACTGGACTTCAAAGATCTATCTATGAAGCTTCTCTCAACAAAAATGTGGAGAAAGAGCCACATACTATTAAACAGGGCCAATACATTGCTTTGTTTTGCTGAACTATATTTTGTTACACAAAAGGGTTTTATGAGCTATAAGAGTGTGTATCAGGGTGGTTCCTTGTTCACAATAATATTTTCAAAAGACATCACCAAAAATATTTATTTTGAAATTAAATTAAATTTTTAAAAATAATGTAAGGGAAGAGCAGGAACACCACAGAATTCTTTTGCCTCCTTTTTAAAAGTGCTGGGGAGGAGGGGAAAAGAAGGATAATCTTCTCTTTTTTGCATCTAGACTTAAGAGTGAATGCAGGAACCAGAAGTAGCCAGATAGCAACATGGTATCTGGGAAGCTTGTCCAGCCTATTTGGGTAAATAGGGTCTGTGGAAGAGTTCTAAGAACGCTGAAGGCAACTTGTCTCCTACTGCACAGGTACCTGACTGTTTAAGACACACATCCTGAGCAATTCTATACTTGGTACAGGCAAGGCTGGTTCCATGCCCTTCTGTGTCATCCATATAGAGAGAAAAATTGGAAAGTCAATCCCTCCCACCTATGAACTATGAATCAAAACTGTATAATAATAACCATCCAGTTTCTTCTGATGCCAGAAAAGAGGTCTGCTGATCAGTTCACATTCTTCTCTAAGGAATAGGAGTTGGCTCTGTTGTCACAACCGATACCGTCTTCGTGCTCTGAAAGATAGCAGAGTCAAAATTGCCCATCCTGGAGACTGAAAAAAACAGCCACTCTTCCCTCCTGCTTCTACCTCATATCATTTTTTAGGACCTTGAAATCAAAGCATTTTGTAATTGTCTCAATGAGATCTCATATTAAAATCAGTTTGATCTTTAGCAATGCTGTGGGCAGCTAAGAGAGGAGAACATGCATTTCCCTCTCTTCCTTGCAGAAATATAAGCTAAATGGAACACTGCATACACTGTCAGCCTCAGCTGATGAATTGATTATTGTTTAACTGCTTTCTTATTTTCTTCCCTTTGCTACAAGGAATGGTTTGGCTCACATTGAATGGAGGAGGAGGAGTGGATATATTGAAAAAGGTAATGTAAAAAGAAATATATTGATAAAAATTTTAATAAAAATAATACTTAATCTAACATTTTAAAAGAAATGTATCTTAATCCAAAGACACAAAGAGTTTTTGGATAGATTTCAGGAAATTCATAAAATTTTACTGGAAAATATTTCATTTTTATTTTCACTAACAACTGAAATTTGGCATGTTCTTCTATTATACTTTTTTAAATTATTATTCTAAACAGAAGTTACTGGTCTTTGCCAAACTACCAAAGGAGTTCTTGACTCAAAAAAGTTAAGAACCCTTACTTTTTAAGTGTGGGTTTGTACAAAGCATGTGCTTGTAAATACCCTCATAACAATTCTAGGAGGTAGATGGTAATATAAGCATTTGGTATAAAGAACAGAGCCCTGAACTAAAGATCAAGATGTCTGACTTCAAATTCTACATTGGCTACCAGATTTATGTTCACAAGAAAAACAAGCCACCCCTGAACTCACAGAGACCCAATTACTTCATCTGTAAATTGGAGATAATAGACTTCACACCACTTAAATGGCTATAGAGCTATGAATTTTTGTTATTATTGTCATTGTACTGATAGAAATACTTAAGACCAGAGAAGTTTGGGTGACTTGAGCAGATTCATACAAATAATTAGGTATCAGAGTCAGGACTCTGGTCCTATTTTCAGGGAAGGTATCTAATCATTCTCATCTAACTAGTGAATAGGAACAGGTGTTACATTAGGGCAACCATGTTTCAGGAAGCTTATACCCTAAGGTCTAATAAGCCTAGAGCTTTAAAATAATGCCAATCGCTGCCTCAGAGATATGTAATTTGTAAAGCATCTCATCAAAATTCTATTCTTGTGCTGAGTCACATGGAAATTCCCAGTAATTCACTTTCTAAGATCCTTTAGGCAAAGATAAGGTTGGCTTTGGGTCACATAATTCAGAAAGTGAAAACTGCAATCAAAGTTATATCTAAAAGAATCAGCAACTCAAGAAAATGAAATCAACTTACAGTTGTGTTGACCACTGTCATTCCAAGGCTAGAATCATCTAGAATTATAAACACAAAAAGAGACAATGATTGTTCCCTCTGTCACTGCTTATGGGAAGAAAAGATCTTGTATTCTTTCTATTATTGTTTACTTGCATTTTTGTTTTCCTTCTCGGTTTTTTTTTTTCATTCTAGATTCGATTTTTCTTGTGCAGCATGATAACTGTATAAATATGTATACACACATATTGGATTTAACATATATTTTAACATATTTAACATGTGTTGGACTACCTGGCATCTAGGGGAGGGAGAGGAAGGAGAGGAAAATTTGAAACAGAAGGTTTTGCAAGGGTCAATGTTGAAAAAATTACCCATGCATATGTCTTGTAAATAAAAAGGCATAATAAAAAAGAAAAGAAAAGATGTTGTATTCCTATTGGGCACCAATGGAGTTTTCCCAATATGCCCCCTATAGTTCATAGTACAAGGACTATTGTACAGGACAGAGGCTCAATAATTATTTGTCAAATGCTTACCAGATAAATTAAAAATCACCTCAAGCTGACATTTGAGGTTCTATGTAATCCAGCTCCAACTTTCTAATTTTATTTCATGCCAAGCCCTTTCATTTCCCTGTGTTCCAAACAAACTGAATCAAATCTTTCCTTATACTTATCCTGCCCTTTTCCCCTTTGCATACTATTCTCCATCTTCAGAGGAATATTTTCGTACTATTCACCGACTAAAATGCTTTTTTTCTGTCTAGACTCAATTCAGGTATCATTACTTCCTTGAAGTCTTTCTTTGCCTCCACCAGCTAGTAGAGAGCTCTCTCTTCTTAACACTTTAAGAGCAACTTTAGTGTATGTACTTCTCTATGTATATTTATAGATATATACACACATTTACATATATATGCATTTGCTTATATATGCACTATATATTTTATTATTTGCATGTGTGTATTTGTCTTAATACCTGAATCTTGAAAGCAGAGACTGAATATCTGCGCTTTTTACCCAAGCCATATACAATGCATTGCACATAGTAGGTACTTGGTTAATGCTTGCTGAATTAAAATACTTTTTTTTAGCAGAACTAATGAATAAATAAATAAATAAATTCATGGGAATGAATGTCCCATTTACAAAAGACAAATTATAGCTGGGAAGAAGTCTATATTCAGGGCACTGGTAATAGGAACTAAACTAATTTCTCAAATGAATACATATAATTTTTTTTGTATAATTGAAGCTCAAACTATTTTTATTAGATTAATTATTCAGTTAGCTAGAAATTTATCATCTGCATCTATTATTATTAAATAAGATTGGAATCTATTCTTTTTCCTGTTCAATCCTGTTCAGTTTCCTGCTCAATTATTTTAAAGGGCGTATCCTGGATGAAGCCCTATCTTATTCATTATGGAAGGGAGATTGAGTTTACATGATTTCCAGTAATATCCTTGTTAGGAATACTTGTGCTCATGGAACTTGCAATCAAGAGAGGGAATAAGACAAGAATAACTAATACACAATAATTAAATTCATTGGTCTAAAACTATAATTTTATTGGTATAGGAAATCTGTGTGAGAAAGTATCCTCTAGTAATTTAAGTAGCATAGCCTTCTATATGTTATAGTTTTAGAGATTTGATATGTAAGTTTCAAGACAATAATCAAGGAAGGAAAGGATTCATCATTTAATTAAAATCAAGTTAGCAAGTTATTCAGTCGGTAAGTATATAATATTCAATACTAATAAAGTGTAATACTCTGATTTTCCAAATGAAGTATGTGGAAATCAAGTGATTCAAGGTCTTCATCATTATTAGTGTTTTTAGGTGATCTGAAAATTATGTGATTGTTAGAAAACCTCTTTTTAGTCACCCTGCAATCGTCACTACAGATGCAGAAGGACTGAATGGGATAAGAAACCATTTTGCAATTTCCTTTGCTTTGTGGGTTGCTTTGAGCAAAGAATTCATCAGGAAGAAAAAAGAAAAGAAAAGAAGCATTTTATGCACCAACCCATGAGCTAGGCATTGTGCTAAGCACTTTACAAATATTATCTTGTATGAACCTCATAACAACCTTGGGAGATAGGTGTTATTAATATCCCCATTTTATTTTATTTATTTTCAGTTGAGGAAACTGAAGCAAAACAAAAAGTGACTTGCCCAAGATCACATGATTATTATTATGATTAAGTGTGTAAGTCCATTTTTCAACTCAGGTCCTCCAGGCTCCAGGCCCAAGACACCTAGTTGCCAATATCACCTGAGGACCAGCTTCCAGGTAATGAACAATAATAGTATATACTATATGCCAAGTTCTATACTAAATGCTTTATAATTTTTATTTCATTTAATCCTCACAACAATCCTGGGAAGTAGAAGCTATTGTTATCTCCATTTTGCTGTTATGGGCCAGAACTCTGTACTTGAAACAAGGATTCTTACAAGGTGCTAACTCAATAGAATTGCTAAGACAATGGTTATCTAGTTTAGCATGGTGATTAATCGTTCTCTAGTTCAGTACATGTACTTAGTACTTAATATAGTTCCACAAGATTAGGTGTTAAAGTCCAAATCCTTTATTATCGCCTTCAAAGTCTTGTCTCCTTGCCTGGGGCCCAGTTAGCTTTCTTGAAGCCTTTCTGACTGGCCTTGGTCTCAGTGGGGGGAGCAGGAGGACAGGCCAGCCACCACAAGGCTGATATAGATGGAATGAATGTCTCTCCTTGGCTCCAAGAGCTTGAGCTCCCACCTCCAGTCCTCTTGTCTTCTCTGAATGTGACCCTGGCTGAGTTTGTCCCAGCTTATATGCTCTATTCTAATTACATTATCATAGGTATGAATCTTGTGGAACAATATTAAATACTAAGTACATGTATGAACTAGAGAACCATTAATCACCATGCTAAACTAGCTGATACCTTGTAAGAATCCTTGTTTCAAGTACAAATTCTGGCCCATAACATTTTACAGATAAAGAAACTGAGGTAAATAGCAGTTAAATGGCAGGCTTAGGGTCACCCAGCGAATAAATGTCTGAGGTCATATTTGAACTCTGGTCTTCCTGTCTCCCGGCCCAATGCTCTATCCTCCTCTGACCCACCTAGTTGTTTCATAGTATACAAATATAGTTTGTCACTGGAACCATGTTAATAACCTTTCCAACATGCCAGAACCTTTCAGAGCTTCTGTTCAGTTGACATGGCCTTCAAAAACTCAAGATCACCTCCATACCATAGTAAAACCTTAGAATAGGACTTTTAATGAGGGCCCTAGCTCACATTGCTAGTTAAGTGACAAAGGTGGAATTCAAACCTGTGTCCATGTGCATTTTCCATGCACAGTTCCATGTCCAGTGCATTTTCAACTTGACCACATTATTTCTCTAAGTCTGAATTGGAAAAATTAAGTAGGAATTCAAAGATCAAGAATATATTCAATAGTAGGGAATAGCGTAAGCAAAGACAGAGAAGCCATTAACAATGATGAAGATGTAAACTATTACTTGATTTCCACACATTTCAGATTGGGAGTGTGAGACAGAAAATATTGCAATTTGGCACCAGTTTGTGATCATTTCTAATTCTAAGAAAAAGTATTTGAAGTTTATCCTATAGGTAACAAGAAGCCAATTGAGATTGTTTTTGTTGTTGTTGTTTTTAAACAAATGAGTGGTATAATCAAATCTATGCATAAAGATTAATTTGGTAGCAATATTGGGAGGAGTAAGAAGTGAAAGAAAAGGGAAATTTCTTTTTTTAAAAAATAACTTTTTATTTACAAGTTATATGGATGGGTTAAAAAAAGAAATTGAATCAAGAGGATTTGACAGTTAATTAACTCTAATATGAGCTACAATCAAAAATCAAAACTCTGGAACTCTGAATTGCTCTTGCCTAGATTTTGAACTTCTTTACTCCATTAACTTTGAGTTGAATGGTGTTGAATAAACTAGAGAAATTATACCTCAGAACCTCCAGATGCAGAGTCTAATTACTTAGGAAGAACCCTAAATAAAGGCAAAAGTGAAATTCTGGCTTCACAGACAAAGTTCAAGGAGTACAGCAGATCTCAAACCTCAATCTTGACACAAAGAAAGTGGCGGTAGGAGTAGTATTGAATTTGGGATATTTCTTCTGGAGACCCTGCCTTTGAGGGAGGTTCCTGGGTGGAGCTATCCTCCAGAAAGTGCTGTACATGTTCCCATGAACTTTTGACAGTGTCTATGAAGAGGTAAAGGAAAGTAGGAAACAGAGAGCATTGTGGGAAAAGGGAGAAATGTTAGAAGAGGGACACCATGGGAATGGGACCCAAGGCAGCTCAGGATTGGATAGAACACCAGAACTACACAGGATCAAAAAAGAACAGTAAAGCAAGACCAAATATCTGGAGAGGAGGAATCCTGCTTTCAGGTTGCCCCAGAACAGTTCCAGTCACAACACTCAAATTTCTAAAAAAGAAAAGTACTTACCAGTTACCTCCTCATTGTATTCTGCAATTGACTGTCCACTAAATTCCCAGGTAAAATCTTCATTGTATTCCCAGTTGTAATCAATACTGTGCTCCCAAATTGCATACTCTCTGGATACTTCAAGTTTTTTGTCTGGTTTTCCTGTGTTTTCCGTACTGGCTTTTCCAGTGGGATCTCCTTTAATGGTTTCTTCACTCAATTCCTCAACAAATTCAGGGTTAGAATTCAAATCCAAATTTAAACTAGATTTTTTATTGATTTCCTCTTGTTTGGCGACATCATTCTGTGCTGGAGAAACTAAATGAAAAATAAAAGGGGAAAAACACAAGCAAAAAATCTAATGGTTGTTCCTTACAAAGTATTGTCTATGGTCAAATCTATTCTATAACTCCTCATCTCCAGATAGGAAAGGTGATGGTCTAGCCTTGATTCTTCATTTCTTTACATACAGTCTTCTTTAATCTGCTTATGTGACATGAATTTAAAAAGAGGAGAGATGTGTCTAATGTGCCTGTAACTAATGATTGCATCAATTTCTTTCTTCTCTCCCCACTTTGTGCCAGTGACAGGCAATTTCAGAAGTCAAAAATTGTAAAACCATTGGTACAAGCATACTTTGTTACTCTCAAGACTCACAAAATAACAATAATAACAAATAGCATTTGCTTAGAGCTTTAAGGATGTGATCCCCATAACAGCCCTGGGAGATATGTGTTATTAGTATACACATTTTTAGATGAGCAAACTGAGGCAAACATGTGCCCATGGTCACACAGCTAGTAAATTCGGAAGACAAGGTCCTGCTCCAACTCTCATATTAACTAGCACAGTGACTATAGACAAGCATCTTGATCTGTCTGAACCTCAGTTTTATCATCTCTAAAATGGGGGTGGTAATGGTAAAACTTACATAATTCATAAGTTAGTTATATAGGAAAACAAACCATGACACTCTATATAAATCTGAAACAATTATATTTGTGTAGTCCTTTGAAATTGTCTGGATTTCTTTATTAGATCCTTTCATGGTTATCTTATTGAGATAAATTCATTCAGCCAATGTTTACAAGGTGGCACAGTAAATAAAACAATAGACCTGGAGTTAGACATGAGTGCCATCCTCAAACACTTTATCGAAGGGTAATTCTGAACAAGTCACTTAACCTCAGCTTCCTCAACTAAAAATGAAAATCATACTCTCTCAGGATTGTTGAGAAGATCAAATGAGGTAATACTTGAGAAGTGCTTAACACAATGTCTAACACATAATAGATACTGTATAAATTCTTATTCCTTTTCCCCTTAAAAAAATGGCAACTAATAAACTTAATATCATGACTTGTGGTTTTAACAAACTGAGAAAGGATTTGTGTTCAGAGTCCCTTATTCAGTGAATCATCTTTAAAGATTAATTATAGAACACTAAGCCATTCAATTTTTTAAAAATTGAATTTAAAAGTGATCATTGCCTCTTCTAGCTTAATCCTTCTAATCCCTTCCACACACAGAATGCTCAAAAAAGACTTCCTCAGGAACTATCTCCCCCTGCTTTCTGAGATTACTTTCATTTACACTGTGTGTGTGTGTGTGTGTGTGTGTGTGTCCTTTAGACACATAATTGTTTACATGTTGACATCCCCCTCTAGAATGTAAGTTCCTTGAAGACAGGATAATTTTTGCCTTCTTTGTAAATCCAGCCTTTAACACAATAATAGGCACTTAGTAAGTGTGTGATAAATGCTGGTCAACTGATTGTTTTGTTCTCTTTCATCACAGCAACTTGCTATGGGTGACACAGCTAATAAATGTCCACTGTACCACCTAGCTGCCTCTTACTGATTGTTATATCAAAAAACTTGAACAGCAAGGACTTAATGCAAGTACATACTCTGACTTTTTTTAGGTACTATGTCTGTGTCATAGTTAAAAGGTCCACAAATTTTTCTACAATCTATGTATAATTAACATGGATTGTCTTTACTAACAAATTCTTCTCAGATTTCTGAATTAATTCTAATTATTAATTAAATAATAAAGTTATACGACTCATATCATAATTTTAGCCTACTCTCCCCAAAGTAACTGATATTGATGTCATCAAAAGTGTCAGGGAAAAGGGAGAGCGATACACACAGAGAAAGAGAGATAGAGACAGAAACAGCGAGACAGAGGCAGAGATATCTATAGTCCCAAGAAAATTTAGCCAGAATGTTTCTTTCTGTTAGTCCAAGAGTAGAACAAAAATCTGGTCCACTGGAATGACTTGCTGATTTCTTTTAGTCTCAGTTTTATTGCCTAATAAATAATTATTACTAGCATGTAGCATGTACATTGTATACTGCAGCTTTCAAAGTGTTTTGTATCTTTTATTTCATTTATTTTATTCTCACAACAAATTTTAGGTAATAGGTAGGACAATTCTCCCAGAAATCACAGTTTTGGAGTTGTAAGAACTTCAGTGGCTACTGATGAATCAATAATAAGCAATTATTAAGCTTCTGTGAGATTTGGAGACCATGAAGTCCAAATAGGAAAAATAAAATAATTTCATTCTCAAGGAGCTTACATATTCTCGGAGGAGACATGTTCTTGTATAAGTAATTCCCAAATAAATATAAACGAAGGCATTTGCAATTGTGGAGTTTGGTAAAGGGTTTGTGTAGAAGCTGGGTATTTAAGTTGTATGTTAAAGGAAGATTGGAATTTTATAAAGCTGAGATGAAAAGGGAATAAATTATGGGCATGAAGGTAACTAATAAACAGATGGAATGAGGTATGAGGAGGGAAGAATGGAAAGAAGAACAATTTGGCTAAAATAGACAGTGTGCAAAGGGAAGGAATGTATAAGGAGGCTGCAGAGCTAGTTTGGGATTAGGTTGTGAAGAACTTTTAAAAGTCAGAGCTAATATTTGATCCTGGTGGTAATAGGGAGCCATTCAAGTTTACTGAGAAGGGGGCTGGCATAGTCAGATCTGTGCTTAAGAAACATCTATTGGGGGCAGCTAGGTGGACCAGTGGATAAAGCATCAGCCCCGAAGTCAGGAGGGCTTGAGTTCAAAGCTGGTCTCAGACACTTAACACTTCTTAGCTGTGTGACCCTGGGCAAGTCACTTAACCCCAATTGCCTCAACAACAAAGAAAGAAAGAAAGAAAGATCTATTGGCATGTGATAATCAACTATGATAGACTTGGTTCTTCTCAGAAATTCAGTAATCAAAAACAATTCCAATAAACTTTGGATGGAAAATACCATCCACATCCAGGGAGAGAACTATGGAAACTGAATGTGGATCAACACATACTATTTTCACCTTTTTTCTGGGGTTTTTTTTCCTCATGGTTTTTCCCTTTTGTTATGGCTTTTCTCTCCCAATATGATTATGGAAATACGTAAAAAATGGATGTATATGCATAACCTAAAATAAAGAAAGAAAAGAAATTAAAGAAAAAAAAGAGAAATATCTATTGGGAAGCTATATGAAGAATGGGTTGGAGTGGGCAGAGATTTGAGACAAGGAAACCAGTTAGAATCACTTCAATTGTCCAAGCAAGACATGAAAAGAGCTTGAATTAAGGTGGTAGCTGTGTGAATAGAGAAGATGGATGAGATGTGAGAGATGTTGTGAACAAAGAAAAGGGAAATATTTGGTAGCTGATTAAACATGCTATCCGAGGAGTCATGGTTATGAACCTAGAGGACTGGAAGAATGTGTGTGTACTTTATAGGAATGGGAAAGATTAGAAAAGATTTGTGGACAGAGATAATAGTTTCTATTTTGTATATGTTGAATTTGAGGTGTCTTTAAGACATCTATATTGGAATATCCAATTAGCAATTGGTAATGGGATACTAAAGCTTGGAAGAAAGGCAGGGGCAGGATAGTGAGATCAGTGAATCATCTCCATACAGGTTTCAATTAAATTTGAGCTAGTGAAGTCAAGAGATTACAGAGAAATCCAGGACAAATTTTTTTAAAATATCTACAATTAGGGGATAGGATATAAAAATGAGCCAAAAAAAAAAACTTGGGAGAGATTAGATAAATAAGAAGAAAAACAGGAAAGACAATAATGTTAAGAAAATCACAGAGAAAACTGAAGGAGAGGTTGGTCAATGTTGTCAAATGCAATAGAAATCAAGGACGGGAATTGATAAAAGACCATTATGTTTGGCAATTAAGAGATGGTTGTTCAACAAATATAGTGAAAAGGGGGAGGCTTGAAAAGAATTACATGAATTGATAGTGAAGTAAGCTAAGAAAATAATATACACAATGACTACAATATTGTAAATAGAAAGAACAACCACTACCAATCAAACATGAAAGTTGAAAAATCACAAAGAACAAGTATAGCCCGAAAGAAAAGATATGAGAATACACACACACACACATACACACACACACACACACACACACACACACACACACACTCCTTTACAGAAGTGAGAGATCAATGAATGGGAAACATTTTACATATTTTTACATTTTTCTGATGCATTGATGCTGGTGGTTTTTTTCCCTTTATTATATAGAATGTTTTTTGAGGGAAGGGAAGAGATAAAGAGAGAAATAGGTTATATAAAAGCAAAATATGTCAACAAATATATTTTTAAAGAGATCACTGGCAAATTTGGAGAAACTTGCAAAGTGTTGAGATGGGTGAGGAACAAAAGTGAAGGCCAAGGAGAAAAAAAAGTCTTAAGGAAGGAAAGGATTGCAAGTCTCCATGAAGGAAAGTGAAATATAGAGAGTGATGAAATGATCAGTTATGATCAAATAAAGGAAAGTCAGAATTTTTGATTAAGAAAGTTGAACACATGAGTGGCACTCATTTATGGTAAACTCCCAGGATATAACAATCCCTGTGTGTGGCTAAAATAGAATAAAGGAATGGAGTCTGGTATTTAAGGAAGCTATAAAACATGGAGGTTAGCATCTTGAATAGTGGATCAGCATGGATATTGAAGTCCCTTAGCATAAACACAAAATTTGGGAAGGAGAGGACAATAAGTCAGATAGTTAACTCATAGAGAAAGGAGGGAAGATGACCAGGAACTAATAGAAAATAGTCACCGTGACTTCATTTTCTCTGATTGTTCCATACATCTGAAATATTTTTCCTCTTCATCTTTACCTCTTAACTTCCATGGCTTCTTTCAAAGTCCTACCTAAAATCCTATCTTCTCCCTTCATGATCATTTCTTCCCTCTGCTGATTATCTCCAATGGATTATCTATGCATATATACACGTGTATAATTTGTACATATTTGCTTACATGTTATCTCCCTCTTTTTTTCTTCAGCAAGACAATTATGATTAAATGACTTGCTCAAGGTCACACAGCTAGTAAGCACTAAGTGTTTGAGATAAGATATGAGCTCAGATCCTCCTGACTTCAGGGCTGGTGCTTTATGTACTGCACATATTTAGTTGCCCCTTATCTCCCTCATTAAACTGTGAGCTCCTTTAGAGCAGAGGCTGTTTTGCCTTTCTTTATAAATCTAACACAATGCTTAGCACATAGACACTTGATAATTGACAGACTGAATGTATAGGGGGGGAAATTTTTTATTTAATGAACTTCAAAGAAGGAGAGGTGCTGAGTGAATACTACAGTGAAGGAAGAGTGGAAATGGAAATGAGGAGTAGAGAATATTCTCATTTCCCTTCCAAAACCAACAGAGGAGGGGGGTGAAGATATAATCAGAATGTAGCATCTTCTGGGCAGAGCCAGGTCTTAATAAAAGTAAATAGATGAATATATCAGAGAAAGAAGTTCAAATTAGGAAATTTGGCCATTATAGAACCAAAGTCCCAGAAATCACAAGTAGAATGGATGGAGTAAAAATAGTGATAAAAGAAGAGAAGTGTCATTAGGCATAGTGTACTTCCAGGAAGTTGGTGATTAATATAGAAAATGAGAAAAATATCAAAAGGGAATTTTCTAGGCATAGGTGCAATAGTGGTTCGGAGAGACATTGTAAAGCTTCCAAGCTTCAGAGAGAATATGAGCAAGGAAGGTATTGATTACAGGGGCAAGAGAAAAATAGGACTTTGGATCTTAACTGGGTCTGCTCCTACTGACATAAAGTCCAATGGGTACCTATAACTGGCTATCTAGCCTTTGTGGAAGACCTCCTGGTAGAGAAGAACCTTCTTCTCTAATTGATGTTTATATTCATGTTTCATGTAATTCACATAAATAATTCATGTTTAGATAAGTGATTATTAGGAAATTTTTTTTCAAATGCTGTATCTAAATTTAAACTTAAACCCTTTGTCATCAGTTCCAACTCCATCTCCCCTCCCTGTGCCTTGAAATAGATCATCCCTGCCAAATCTAAAAGCTATTTCCTACATAATATAATTTCTAGTGGCTACCATAGATAGTATCTTCACCCAAAAAAAAAGTTACTTTGCATTTATTTTAAATACATTTATATCTGTTTAAATTGGTATATGTCTACTTTTTCTCTCTCTTCTCCTTGCCCAACCTTGGAATGTAAAATCCTTGAGATTAGTTTCATTTTTGTCTTTTCTTTTTCAGCACTTATCACAGTCCCTAACATATAGGACACTTAATAAAGGCTTTTTGGTTGCTTTTGTTTTTGAAATTTCCCTTTAAATACCTGAAGATAGCTATCATGTCTTCCCTACTCTAGCACCTACTCCTTCCCATAAGCTTTCTCTTCTCCAAGATAAATTCTCAATTCTTTCAATCTGTCTCACGGAATGAATTGAAAAGTTTTCCATTCTGGTTGCCCTACTCTAGAGGCTCTTCAGCTTGGATTGTACTTTCAAAATGGTGTTGTTCAGAACTACACATAAGGAATCTAGATATTATATGACTTTGACAGAGTATAACTAGACTCTCTCCTCCCTAGCCCTAGACATTATGACTTTTTTTTATAATGCAACCTAAGAGTATCTTAGTTATCAGCAGCTTGCAGGCCACTAAACCATAAAGATAATTTTATCATATTGAAACACTCTCAAACTTGTGAAGTTGAGCTTTTTTTTTAACCCAAGTACTCTTCCTAGTTAAACTTAATAAAATTTGTCTTGGGCTAATATGGAAATGCTTTGCATGACTACACTGGATAATCTATATCAAATTGCTTGCCTTCTCAAGGAGAGAATTTGAAACTCAAAAATAATTTTTAAATAAATATTTAAAAGGTTATTTAAATGTAATTAAGAAACATAATTTTTAAAAACTTAATCTTGAATAGCAGCATGGGATAGTGAATAGAAGGGCTAGTCATAGAGTCAGGAAAACTTGAATTCAAATGTTCCCTCTACCAACACAAATTGATCTTTTTTTGGTAATGTCTAATTTTCTACTAGACAGTGAAGTTATGTGACTTACTCCTGGTCATTTTTCACAGTGGGAATTATAACAAAATTTAAATCACAAATTCAGAGGGGGAAATCATCTTATTACATTTATATATCAGTCTATCAAAAATATTTTTAATCCAGAGTTTTGTGGATTTAGTAAATTGCATAAGATCTCAGCTGCTAAGTGTACAGATCTGGCATTCAAGCTTGGATCTTCTACCCTTACACATTCTCTTTCCACTTAGAACATTGTACTAAAGAATTGTTGAAAAAAACACATTCATTAATGATGAAGTAGATGCTTTCTAAATATCAAATATGTTTTAAATGCTCACTGTACTCTAGAGCACATCTCTGGATGTGAACAGAAGCTAAGAAAAGTGTTTTCTACCAAATATGAGGATCAGGTTTACCTTGGGTGATGGATGAATCCCCATGGAGCAAAGGCAAGAGGGCTAAGAGAGCCAAGATCCCCCACTGCATAGCTCTCTTCTGGCAAGAAGTGTGGAGCCCAGAAGAATGAAGCACTAGGGGTAATCAAAGTTCTTGGCTTCTGTCTTTCTTCAATATTCTTGAAACAAGACGAAACCAGATGAACTGCAGAGATTCAAAAGCAGGAGCAAAAAGGGATTCCAGGCTTAGTGAGCCATTCAATGTTGGTGATAGGTGGAAAAACATTGTAAAAGTAAAGAGGGAAGTTTAAAAAAAAATGGTAAACTAATGACTGACAGGAACTTGGAATGACATCAAAACCCACCTCCAATTACATTTAAAAATTGAGAGTAGTTATTGTTTGCATAGTATTGGTCAAGAACATTAGGAGTGCAAAGAAGGGTTTGAAAAGAATTCTGAGAACATTTAGGGTCATTCCAAACCAGTGGCTCAGATTTGAGATAACTTGAACTAACAGAGCATTAAGATTCTTTGTTTTGGCTTGAGAGCACAATAAACAAACCCACAAGGTGTTAGTCATTTGAAAAGAACAATATGCATATGAGCAAATACAGGGTAGAACACCTGGATTTTGGTCAAAAAGTACTTCTCTTGCCTAGTCTACCTGCCAGCATGTGCTAAGACCTAAAAAAAAAAAAAAAAAAAGTACTCTTCATCAAGTCTAATGATGAGATAATTCATATCTCAAAATCTCTTATTTTTCCATTTTAGAATCTATGCATTCCTTAAGATACTTTTCAAAAGCTATGACAAAGTTCCTAAAATCCTCAAGATCTTTGTCCATTAAAGTTTTGACAGGTGATTTACAGATAAAAAGATAGTGATTCTAAATTCAACATTCCATCTCCTCTACTGGGAAGGTCAAACACTCAAGCACCAGGTCCCTTCCCAGTGCAGCCAGAACTAGACTAAAATGTAATTAGGAAATATTGAACAAATAAAATAAAAAATATTAGATTGTGTTTATAGGTGGTTTTCTAAGTCAATAGGTGGCCCTGTTTTAGTTTTTAGCCTTCCCTCTTTATTTTTATTTGAGTCTGATACTACAGATACCAGGCTTCTTCAAAGGAAAAAGGTTTAAAGGGGAGGGAGGGGGAAGGAAAAAAAAAAAAAACAAGCTAGAAATCAAACAAGAATTTGCCTCTTCCCAGAACATACTCCCTGTTTCTCTCTGCCTTTCAGAACCCTTAATTCTGGTAGCATCTCCTTAGTAAGACCTTTTCTGGTTACCACTAGCCCTTAATGTAATGTACTATTATTCTTATTTGATCCTTACAACAATACTAGGGGTTATTATTACACTCACTTTACAGATGAGGAAATTGAAACAAACAGAGATGTGATTTACCCAGAGTCACTGAGTTAGTAATTGCTAGGTTCCGGTCTTCCTGATAGGACCAGTGCTCTTGTGCACTATGGTATCACATAACTGCCTTGATAGTCCTTGAACTGCTAAACTTTTGTTTACAAAGTCCCCCTGCTTGAAATGCCATCCTCTCTACTTTCATAAGTCATTCCAGGTGTTCAATAATCAATTCAAATTTTACCTCCTCCAAGAAGCTTTCCCAAACTACCAGTCACAATAAGGTATTATTAGTATTACCACATATATGCATATGTACCACTCAGGTGGTATGAATTACAATTGTTACTTATCTTTTTTGATGCATACGTCATCTTATCATCTCTTTAATGATTCATCTGATCCCCCCCCAATTAAAGAACTCCTTTCCATAATATTACCTTGTTATTATTTTATGATGATTCTATGTATGCATGTTCTCTCCTCCCCCAAGAGACAGCTCCTTGAGAATAGGGAAAAGGTCACTTTTATTTGTATCTCCTAGGTATAACATAATGCACACAGTAAGTGCTTAATAAATGTTTGTTGATTTATTTTCTACAGGTTTTTTCAAGGAAGAAAATTATATCTTACTATATATATGTGAGTGTATACATTTATTACCTAGCATCATGCTTTATATAGAAGTTTTTTCAATAAATTCTTGGGAAATAGAATTAAATTAAACTGAATTGAAATGAGGATAAAACCTGCCCAAGGTTTCTGATTACCTAACATTCTCCCACATTTCCTTCCACCTATCTTACATTTCTGACTCCACTTAGTTATAATTGTCTCTATTAGATATTTCAGAGCTAGAGGACCAGGGTTCCAGGATTCAGGAATGGAATGGACCTCAGAGTCCAGCCTCCTCATATTATAGATGAGGTTGTAAGATGAGCCAGAATACAAATCTGAGTCCAAAACTCCAAATCCAGAACCCACTGCTTCCCAACTTCCCACACTGAAATAGCTTTTTCATTATTGATCATCATTCACATTTCTCAATGACCAGATTGAATCCTACCGTCTCCAGGAATCCTAGCTAGTTCTGCCCATGATGACTTGACCCTCTTCCAAACTCCCATAACATTGTACATATGGCATTTAGGATTTATTATCCTGCATTGTGCATTAAATTTTGTGTATGTATATCTTGCAAAGTATATGTCCCAGATCTCCTTGGGATTGATAGCAGAGGCACTCCACACATAACTAACTTAAATCTAACTGAAAGGAATGGAAATGGTGGTTATGTAGGTCTCAAGAGCCAATGTTAAACTTTCAGTCTGAGCATTTATACTCCAGAAATCAACAAGTGCTACATGTCAGGATTTAATTTTTAAAATTTAATTTAATATTTTTACAGTCAACGGTTCTGATAAAGGCCTCATTTCCAAAATATATAGAGAATTAACTCTAATTTATAAAAAATCAAGCCATTCTCCAATTGAAAATGGTCAAAGGATATGAACAGACAATTCTCAGATGAAGAAATTGAAACTATTTCTAGTCATATGAAAAGATGCTCCAAGTCATTATTAATCAGAGAAAAGCAAATTAAGACAACTCTAAGATACCACTACATACCTGTCAGATTGGCTAAGATGACAGGAAAAAATAATGATGATTGTTGGAGGGGATGTGGGAAAACTGGGACATTGATGCATTGTTGGTGGAGTTGTGAACGAATCCAACCATTTTGGAGAATAGTTTAGAATTATGCTCAAAAAGTTATCAAACTGTGCATACCCTTTGATCCAGCAGTGTTACTACTAGGCTTATATCCCAAAGAGATTATAAAGAAGGGAAAGGGACTTGTATGTGCACGAATGTTTGTGGCAGCCCTTTTGTAGTGGCTAGAAACTGGAAACTGAATGGATGTCCATCAGTTGGAGAATGGCTGAATAAATTGTGGTATATGAATATTATGGAATATTACTGTTCTGTAAGAAATGACCAACAGGATGATTTCAGAAAGGCCTGGAGAGACTTACACGAACTGATGCTGAGTGAAATGAGCAGGACCAGGAGATCATTATATACTTCAACAACAATACTATATGATGGCCAGTTCTGATGGACCTGGCCATCCTCAGCAACGAGATCAACCAAATCATTTCCAATGGAGCAGTAATGAACTGAACCAGCTACACCCAGAGAAAGAACTCTGCGAGATGAGTAAGAACCATTACATTGAATTCCCAATCCCTATATTTATGCCCACCTGCATTTTTTATTTCCTTCACAAGCTAATTGTACAATATTTCAGAGTCTGATTCTTTTTGTACAGCAAAATAATGTTTTGGTCATGTATACTTATTGTGTATCTAATTTATATTTTAATGTATTTAACATCTACTGGTCATCCTGCCATCTAGGGAGGGGTGGGGGGGTAAGAGGTGAAAAATTGGAACAAGAGGTTTGGCAATTGTTAATGCTGTAAAGTTACCCATGCATATAACCTGTAAATAAAAGGCTATTAAATAAAAATAAAAAAGAAAAAAAATAAAATTTAATTAATTATTAATAATTTAATAATCACCTTTAATTAACCTTTATTATTACCCATTAATAACCTTTAATTAATTTAATTAAAATTTAATTTTAAATTTAATCTGTATAATTAACTTAATAAAGTCATGGAGGGTTAATAATGCAGATTAAACTCAACAATATGTCCTGAATATATTCCCCCACCCATCCAGAGCTGGTTGTTAAATGTTTACCAGCATATCCCTAGTCTCTTGAAGAGATTGTTCTTTATTGAAACTACCTAAGTAGGTTTTGTTTGGATAAGATTAAAATGAACTTGCTTTTCCAGAGTTCTGATGAGATAAAAGAAACTGAGGATGAGAAGGCAGGTCTTAAACATATGCAAGAAAGTAAAAGGAAAACAGCCTCAGCATGAAAATGTACTGTATAGTTTGTTATGAAATCCTTCATAAGTGAAATCCTTCCTACAGACTGTCTCATTCTTCTCTTAAAGCCAGAAATAAAGTACCAATTGGTCCTGAGCCTCCTCTATACCCCTGCTGCCTTCACATCAAGCAGCAAGATCAGGAAGCAGGAATTTATCCTTGTTCTACTTGTATTTGAAGGATTTTTGGCCATACTCCTCTTCCAGTTCTTGAACCCATAGATCAACTTCTCATTGAAATCTTGAATAACATTGACAATATTTTTGTGCTTCATCATCTTTATCCTTATCCTTCTAATCACAGACAACAATGATACACTGGGGGAAGGGACATGGGTTCAGATGCAAGAATTCAACTAGCTCTGTGACAACTGGAAAGTCTGGGGTTCAGCTTTCTCACCTGTAAAATAAAGAAATCAGACAAGATTTCTTTTAGGTCTAATCTGCGAATATTGATCTTTGAAATAATATGTATGTAGACTTGAAAGCCTTGAGGCAGCTAGATAGTCCAGTGAATAGAGTAGTGGGCATGAATTCAACTTCATGAATTCAAATCTGGATTCAGACACTTACTAGCTACCCTGAGAAAGTCATTTAACCTTCTATGCCTCAGTTTCCTCATTTATAAAATGAAATTAAAAAGGAAGTGGCAAACCACTCCAGTATCTTTGCCAAGAAAACGCCAGATGGAGTTACACAACTTAAAAAACAATTGACTGAGCAAACTGAACACTTAGGAAGCCTTAAAGTGCTATCAGATATGAATATAGGCTTTTACCACTATTATTTAAAATCCATTTACTAATTATATTACCTAAGCAAGTCATTTAATTTCTATGGGTCTTAGCTTTAGTGTGACATGAGAAGAAATATTAATAATAATAATAATTAATAGGCAACATTTATATAGAAATTTAAGCTTTTGAAAAACACTTTATTTATATATATATATTAACTCAATTTATCTTCACAACTGTTGTGAAATGCTATAATTATCCCTATTTTATGGCTGAGGATTTTGAGGCACAAAAAGAACTAAGTGACTTGCCTAGAATCATACAAATAACATCTAAAAGGATTGGAAGTTGAATCTTCTTGACTTTAAGTCCTACACTCTGCATCATCTTATTGCTTGAAGGTTCCCTAGAAGGGGCATTTTTCTTCCTCAGGCTAGTTTACTGCATTCCCAGCCTCAATGCCACTTAACCTAAAGTCATTCACAGATCCCTAAAATAAATATGAACCTAATAATGGCTATTCTTTGGGTCTGCCCATTTACCCAGTACCAAATTCATCCCTCTGAGTCACATTCTAGCCCATATCTCTTCATCATTTCCACAAGAATAGCTTGAGAGAATTTATCAAATATTTTGCTAAAGTCTAAATAGATTAATCTACCATTTTACTAGGCATGTCAAAAAAGCAAATGAGGTTAACCTGACCTGACCCAATCTTTATAATACCATGCTGCCTTTGTGATTATCTTTTCTTTTTTTGGTAAAAAAAAAATTATTTCTCTGTAAATACAAATCCAAATATCAACAAATAATACTCCAGTGGAAAAATACTAGCCATTAACATTGAAAACTTTCTTTATATTTAATAAATAGAACTTTGGCATTCAAAACTCTAGATGTAAACCCTATTTTTTTATATAAAACCCCCAAAACACATATACACAAAAAAATACAACCTCTTTATATAAAGTGGCAAGAATGAGAAATCAGAAGGCATATGTCATTTCCTTTTTTTTACAATGACTATATTTCAATTAGGTCATGACAACTATATTTACACATTAGGTATTCTGAGTGAGTGAAAAACTGAACCCACTTTACTAAAACTACCAGTCATAGAGACTGATCTACTAATACACACTGCTGTGTTTTTAATGTAAGTGTCAAGCACCCTATTTCTCACACCTATGCAACACTGTAACTGATAAATAGAAATGAATACATTCTGATGGAAATTCTTGCTCTTTGTGATCATAGTTTTCTAGACATTTAATAACTCTATCTTTAAAATGATCCAAAACTTTCCCATGAAAAGTTTCCCATTGAAGTTAAATTTACCTTAATCAAGGAGCTTTAGAGGCTTCCTACACCAAGCCTCTCATTTTACCAGTGAAAAAGCTGAAGCCCAGACAGAGATTAATGCCTTGCCCAAGCCATTTGAGGATTTGAACTCTATTCTTTGATTCCCAAAATGAATTTTCTTTCCTCATATATACTGCTTTCATTGATTACCCTGATTATCTGATCACAGAATTTTAGAATTGTAAGGGATTTTGTCAGTTTCCTGATCCAACTCATAAACGAAAGGAAGCTCACAATGACACATCTGAAAAAATGCTCCTGTCTTTTAAAATCTAATGAAGAGAGAAGGATTTGAAATGAATAAAAATGAGGGAAATTGGGAAGGTTATTTGAGTTTTCTGCATACGTAAAAAAAACAAGAGATTGAATTTTAGGAGATGAAATTTGGGAGAAATTCAAGAAAAAATTAAGGAAAACAATCTCTAAGTGTAGATTCTATTTTCAGATTCAATGAGAGAAGGTGGTAGGAGGTTCTGGAAGAAGAAGCAAAAAAGTAAATATGGACTTAAGGTAAAAAAGAAGGAAAAAGAAATTATGAGAGTGATTTTGAGGAGTTTGGATTTGTGAAGGGGGCCAGAGAATCAATTTGCAAAAGGAAATTCTGGGGAAACTTAAGGAAAGGAATAAGATAGTTGGCAAAATGAGGAAAGGAAGTTGGGTATGACTGCCAAGTTCTTAATGGTGATAAAAGGTTGTAAAAGTCTTTCACTCTAAGATAGGGGAAGAAGAAAAAGAAGGAGGAAGAAGTAGAGGAGAAAGAGAAAGAGAAGGAGAGAGAATAGGAAGAAGTGAAGTTGCTCAGTCAATGAGAGAAGGATGAAAATTGCAGTTGCTTGCACTAAGTATATGATGTTGGTATTATAGCCACAATTAAATGAAGGATGAAGTTTATCCTTGAAAAGACAATAAAGTATTACACCAAAAATGTAGGAGTGAGACGTTCATGGGAAAAATAAAATGGCTCTAAAGTGGTTTTAGAACTGAAGAGAGAGGAAAAATACTGCACAAAAAAGAAAAGGAAGGAGAAAGGCAACTGTATGCTTATAGTTAAAAAAGAAAAATTAGGGTTTTCCTGAAGAGCAAGAAGTGCTATGCTATCAAAAGGAAGTAGCACATTGTCCTTCAAGGAACTTGAGAATGGACATCAAGTGAACCTCACTTTTATCTGAACCATTCAAAAGATGATTATATATATATATATATACCATTTTGGTGCAAAAAATACATCAAATTCAACAGGGAAACAAATAATTATGGAAAAGGGGTACTGTCATGAGGCAGAATAAATACCAAGGAAGTCACAAGGAAAACAATCTTCCTAGTACTTCCTCGTACTTAGGGAAGGTGTGTGAGGCTCCTAGGGAAGAAAATCTTAAAATCTAACAGGTGCACAACATGACAAATATGGAAATATATTTTAAACTATTGCACATATTTAACCTATATCAGATTGCTTACTGTCTTGGGGAGAGGGGGAGGTAAGAAAAGGAGAGAGAAAAATTTAGTACAAAAATTCTTACAAAAATGAATGTTGAAAATTTTCTTTATATGTGTTTGGGAGAAATACTATTGAGAAAAAAAAAAGAATCTAAAGATTCTTTAGGTAGCCTCTTAAACAACTGAACAATTACTGAACATTATTTGAAAATTTAATGAATATTATTATGCCATAGGAAATTGTAAAAGAGTCAATTTCCAAGAATCCTGGGTCATATGAGCTAATGTATAATGAGCTAATGAAGTGAGTCTAAGCATGAAAAAGGAGTTTTTAAAAGACTTAAGAAAAAAATTAAGAATCAAAGCATTGACCAACCATGTTGCCAGAGGACCTATGATAAAGCATGTTATCATGTTAACTTACCTCCTAATAGAAAAGTGATGGACAAAAAGTGCAGAGACAAATATTTGGACATGGCTGCTGTGTGGATTCATTCTGTTTGACAATTCCTATTTGTTTTACAATGTCTTATTTTTCCTTTTCTTATTCTTTTAGTTAATTGAGGAGCTCTGAGTGGAAAGAGATTTAAAAATAGTGATTACCACCCTCTTCATAAAAAACAGGATTATCATAACATTTTTAAATGTGTAGGAGAAATCAGAAGGAAGTACATAAAAAGACAAGTGTGAAAATAACATGGTCTAAAATGAAAATGCACTATTTTCATAATCCTTTTTTTTTTATCCTGATGTGCTAGTGAAACTTTTTCAGTGTTTTTAAGTTTAGAATGTTAATTTCTTTTTTTAAAAGGAGAGATCATTCACAGAGAGAGAGATAGTTGTTGAGGGAAGAATGACCCCCTGCTCAGGGGTGCTGAGGCAACTATTTTTTTCTTACCAAGTAACAACAGTGGAGTAGGGTTATTATCTTCTTTCTAGGTTACTGACTACCTTCTCTCCATTTAGCACAATAATTCTCTGAAAATGAAGTTCTGAATTCTACTTTCTACCTCCTCCCCAGGGGAGATTCTAGTATCTTCTAATGAAAAACTAACTTCACTTATACAAAATTCAGATATGAGAAGAGACACCTTGGTTTTCTGGAGGATAGTTGCTATTCGGATATAATAGGTTATGTGAATTTCCATTTGCCTATCAATCAAGATAGTTCCCTAAAGCAGAATATCAAAAATAGGATTGTCCCACCCAATGCATAGAAAAAAGCCTCCCAAAAACTTGTCAAAAATAGATAATTACTATTTGTTTCTGTTAATTCTGGTGAGCATGAATCTAGTTTCCAGAAAGCGAGAAGAAAACACTCTTGAAGATTGTCAAATTTGAGATTAAAAATATGGAGAGTAGAATGAACAGTTTGTTTTTTCTACATTCATGTCTATTGAAGATGAAGGATACAGAAAAAGATTTATTTAGAATGTGAACAGTGTGATAAGAATCTGGAAAGAAGATTTGTATTTTTATACCAACATGTTTAAAAAATAAAAACAAATTACAGACTTGGGGACAGGGATGAAATGCATCTTACCAAAGTTGGAAAAAAATGATTTTACCCTGAGTCCCACATACATAATCAAAGGGAAGTTAACTAAAAGTGGTGATCAACAGCGATGGTTTTGTCTTTTCTCAACAGTGCAGTGATCAAATATAATTACAATAAACTTTGAATGGAAAATGCCATCCTTATCCAGATAAAAAAAACTACAGAAAAGGGGCAGCTATGCAACACAATGGATAGAGCACCAGCCCTGAAGTCAAGAAGACCCGAGTTCAAATTTGATCTCAGACACTTAACACTTCCTGGCTGTGTAACCCTAGGCAAGTCACTTAACCCCAATTGCCTTGGCAAAACAACAAAAAACAAAAACAAAAACTATGGAGACTGAATGCAGTTTGAAGCTTACTATTTTCATCTTTTTTTATTTTGGTTTGCTTTTATTTTCTTGTACTTTTCTCCTTTTGTTCTGATTTTTCTTTCCCAACATGACTAATATGGAAATGTTTTAAATGATTGTATATACATAACCTATATCAAATTGCTTGTTGTCTTGAGGAGGGGGGAAATAAAGGAAGGAGGAAAAATTTGGAACTCAGAATCTTACAAAAATAAATATTAACCTTTTGTATGTTTGCTTCTTTGATTTTCTTCCTCATGATTTTTTCCCCTTTTGGTCTGATTTTTCTTGTACAATATGACAAATATGGAAATATGTTTTAAAAGAATTGTACATATTTAACCTTAAAAAATAAATAAATGTTTTAAATTATAAAATATTACTGAGAAAAATAAACAGGTATTCCAGACTAACCCTTTTTTGTACTGGTAGATCAGGAAAATTCTATAAATATAATTTTACCTCGGTGTCAGCAAAGCATTGATATGGTACTTCATACTATGAGAGAGACAAACAGACAGAAACAAAGAAAGAGACAGATGGAGACAGAGAGATTAAATGGTCACAAAGTTAGATGGATGTGGTACTGGTTAAATAGTCAATGAACAAGATTATTTATTGATGATTCTGTGACAACTTGACCTGAGGTCCCCAAGCATCTTTGCTTAACCTGTATTGTTTAACAGTGTTTATCAGTGTTTATCAACTTAAAATTATAGATGGTGTACTTCCTCTGTTTGTAAATTATACAAAGCTAGGAGAAATAGCTAGCACACTGTATGTAAAAAACTTGAGACAGATTAGGGAACTAGACTGAGTATATAAAATTCAATAGAAACAAATATAAAGTCTTACCCTTAAGTACAAAATCAGCTTCAAATCAACTTGAATACAAAAAATCAACTTCAAAAAGCTCAAAATGAGATCTTTGTAAGTCCTTCCTGGCAAAAGCTCATTAAATGTTGCCCCCTGCCCCATGCAAAGCATTGAAAAGCTATTTGGTCTTAAGGGTCTACCACTTAAAGCAAGCAAGCAGTGTTATAATTAGGATCTTTTGGGTGGGTTTACCAATAAATTTTTTTTTTAAGTTGCTGATTTTTGTTTCTATAGGCAGCCAGGTGATATAGGGGACAGAGGGCTAGGCTTAGAGTCAGGAAGGTTAATCTTTCTGAGTTAAAAGCTGGCCTTAGATGTTAGTAGCTGCGTGAACTAGGCAAGTCACAACCTGTTTGCCTCAATTTCCTCTTCTGTCAAATGAATTGGAGAAGGAAGAGACAAACCACTCCAGTATTTTACCAAGAAAATCTCCACTGGGGTCATAAAAATTGTTCACAACTGGAAAACAACCGACGGCAACAATTTGCCTCTATAAAAGTTCCCTTATATATAGATACAGTAGGTATCATTTCTCCCCTATACACTGTTTTGTATCCTGAGTGCGAAGTATGTACATTTAGTTGTTACTTAATAAATACTTGTAGATGTGCATCAGGCCTTGATACTAAGGATACCCTTGCGTTGCTAATGCAACCAAATCCTTCCCAAAAGGTTCCACTGAGGTTTACTGGACCAGTCAATTCATTCAAATTAAGAAAAGAAAAAGTTATCCTTGTGTTGGAGTAGCTTAATATGTCAACTTCTTAGAATAGTGAGAAGTAGTTACTTTGAATAGTGAAGATCCAATCTTAATATAAGTGCCATCTAGTGGTACATAGAGAATTTATATACTCCGTAAAATAGCTGGAGCTAACAGTGTGTGTGTGTGTGTGTGTGTGTCTCTGTGTGTGTCTGTGTGTGTGTCTGTGTAATAAGAAAGTCACAGAATAATTCAGGTGAAAGTGCACAAAATACATGGTTCTATCCCTGCTTTTCATCTTAATATTAAGACAGACACTTCCCTTCTCTGAGACTAGGTTCTCATCCATAAAATGACATTGTTGAGCCAAATGATTTCTAAGGCTTGAGGAGTCCTAATGTTATAGGATTCTAAACAAGGGAGGAGAGTCATTTTCAGTAACTCCAATCCAATGAGGCTTTGGAACAGAAACAAGGAAAATTGGGGAAATGAGGCTTTTTTGCCTTACCTTTGACTTGCCTCTCCCATCTCTTAACAGCAAGCAAAATGCAATGTTACCATTTAGTTCGGTTTAGTTTTTACCCATCATGGGCAGTCAAACTATAGACACAATTCATTACCGTTCATAACATCCTGCAAGAGCAGACTAACTGTTCTAGTGGCCTTTTAGTAAGGGTTTGCTTGAGTAGCCATTGTTCTGGATGTTGATTGCCAAGTCTGATTTAACAGATTCGGCAGGATCTAGGTTGAAAGGAACTTTGTTTGTTGTTCAATCATTTCAGTCATGTCCAACTCTTGGTGACCCCATTTGGGGTTTTGTTTGGCAAAAATACTGGAGCAGTTTGTCATTTCCTCTTCCAGCTCAAACTAACAAACAGGGTTAAATGGCACTCAATCCATTGCTGGCTGAAGGAAGCAAATTTTATAGTAAAATATGCCCAAGATCATTGCATGGACCTGCATGGACACCCACCACTAACGTGAATGTTTTCTGGGGGTTTGTCCTGAGACCTTTTTTCTTTCCCCTCTATACTATCTCACTTCACAGTTTTATCCATTCCCATGGTTTCAAGTTATTGCCTCTCTGCAGATGATTCCCAGATCTATCTATCCATCCCTAGTCTCTCTCCTAAGCTTGTCTCATATTGCTGGGTTTGGGATATCTCAAATTGGATGTCCTCTATATATCTCAAATTTAACAAGTCTGAAACAAAACTCATTATCTTTCCACTCAAACTCTCCACTCTTAACCACTTATTCTTGCTGTCAAATACACCATCATTCTCCCAATAACTCAGGTTCAAAACCTCAGACCACTCACATCTCTCTCACATGAGTGTAAGCACGCCCTCACACTCAACTCTGTATCTATAATCTTCTGTCTTGTTGTTGTTCCTTAGCAACTTGCCCTTCTTTCTGCTCACACAGCCACCACCTTGGTGCAACCCTCATCATCTCACACTTGCATCCCTGGTTGATCTCTACTTCAAGTATCTTTCCATTCTAATCTAGTGCATACTTTATTCAGCTGCCAAACTGATTTTCTTAAAGTACAAGAAACTCCAATCCTCCCTATTATCTCCATGACAAAAATCAACATCCTTTTTTTGGCTTTTAAAACTCTTCACAAGCTAGCCTCTTCCTGTCTGTCCAGTTTCCTTGCACATACTCTATGGGCAACTAGGGGGCACAGTAGATTGAGATTGGGTTTGGAATCAGGAAAACATTTTCCTGAGTTCAAATTCAGCCTCAGACACTTACTTGCAAATCATTTAACCCTGTAAGCCTCAGTCTCCTAATCTGTAAAATAAGCTGGAAAAGGAAATGGCAAAGCATTCTAGTATCTTTGTGAAGAAAGCCTCAAATGGGGTAATGAAGAATTGAACAACTGACCTTTCTGAACAATAACAAACATCCCTGACTTGGTGCATCTTTTCCCCTAAACCTCCTTCTCTTGGTTTCCTTGGTTCTCTTCTTTCCTCCAAGCCTCTCCAACACCACCCTGGCTCATGTCTCCCCTCTAAGGTTATGTTCCCATTTACATACATACCTTTATATGAATGCATAGTTGTTTACACATTGACTCCTATAATGGAAGTAAACTCCTTGAGGGCAGGGATGATGGGCATTAAATTAGTGAGATGTGATGAGCATCTAAATTAGAATCCTTGTGGATTCCAAATGGACAGGGAAAAAAAAGATAGAAGAGTTGTAGCAGCAGAATCAATAACTTAACAAGTGATGGGATATGAGGGCTGGGGAGAAGGGAAGAATAAGATAGGAGTTATGGATAAATACTAAGTTGTAAACCTGGGTGATTCGGGGAGAGGGGGATAATACCCTCAACAGAAAAAAAATTTAGGAGTATTGTGTTAGAGGGAAATATGAGTGTCTTTCTTAAATATGTTACACTTGAAATGCCATGGAAAATCCAGGCGAATATCAATCAACCAATCAAAAAGCATTTATTAGATGGCTACTTAAGAGGCAATGTTGAATCCCATCTCTGACACATAATAGTTTTGTGACCCCAGTCAAGTCACTTGACATCTGCATGATCTGGGGAACTCTTTAAGACTCTTATGGGGGGGGGAGAGTGTATTCAGTTTGTTACCCATACCAATAAAATCACAAGTCCAGTTTCTGTTTCTGTTATATGCTAGTAATCCACCCCCAGCCCCAGCCCAAGCCGCAGCATCAGTGAGGTGGGACCTCTGAATTAGCAACAATGTTGAAGGTTTCTGAACTTCTCAGTCCAGGGACACTAGAGAAGACTTAGAAAGTCAACATAGAGAATCTGTGGTACCAGGATAGGAGTCCGGCATGCCGTCCCAACATAGACCAGGCCAGCTCAACCCCAGCCCCAGTATTAGCAAAGCAGGACTCTGTGGCTTTAGCACACTAGATCTTACAGGTAACAGTGTGAATGGGGATACTCCTAACAGTTTCAGGGTGGAAAAGAGTACTTGTGGTCAGGTTCGTAGAAGGATCTCTGAAAACAGCTGCACAAAGCCCCTGAAGCTTGGGACCGTGCACCCTCCACCCTAAAAAACAGAGTTAAAAGCCAAGTAATAGGCTAGGAAAATGAGTACACAACAGAAAAAGTTTCTAACCATTGACACTCAGAAGATGATAATAAAGTCAAAGCTCCTACATCCAAAGCCTCCAAGAAAAACAAGAATTGATTTCAGGCCATAGAAGAGCTCAAAAGGAATTTTGAAAATCAAGTAAGAGAGACAGAGGAAAACTTAGGAAAAGAATTGAGAGTGGTACAAAAGGAAATACAAAAAGCTAATGAAGAAAAGAATGTCTTAAAAAGCAAAACTGGCCAATTGGAAAAAGAGGTACAAAAGTTCACTGAGGAAAATAATTTCTTAAAAATTTGAATTGAGCAAATGGAAGCTAATAACTTTATGAGATATCAAGATACAATAAAGCAAAACAAAAATGAAAAAATGGGGGGAGGGGAAATGTGAAATATCTCATTGGAAAATCAACTAACCTGGAAAATAGATCCAGAAGAGATAATTTTCAAATTATTGGTCCACCTGAAAGCTGTGATCAAAAAAAAAGAAGAATCTGGACATCATCTTTCAAGAAATTATCAAGGAAAATTATTTTGATATTCTTGAACCAGAGGGTAAAATAGAAATTAAAAGAATCCACCAATCACCTCCTGAAAGATATCCCAAAATGAAAACTCCCAGGAATATTATAGCCAAATTCTGGAACTCAAGGGTTAAGGAGAAAATATTGCAAGCATCCAGAAAGAAACAATTTAAGTATAGTGGAACTATAGTCAGGATAATAGAAGATTTGACAGAAATAGTCATACAAAACAAATAAAAGTTGTTTAAGGAAAATAGCAGCTGTTGGGAAGGAGGATAAGGAAAGACTTAATGAAGAAGCTGATGTTTGAGCCCTGAATAAAGAATGACATTTTATGAACCTGAGATGAAAAGGGGATGGAGATTGGCAGATGTCCCATAAGAGGAAGAGAAAGAAGAACAATTTGTTTTTTGGGGTTCTCAGTGTGGGAGTAAGGGATTAGAGTGTAGGAAGGGGAGTAACAGAATTGAGACTAGAAAAACAGGTTGGGGACAGGACATGAAGAGGTGTTCACTTCTGATTCCAAAGGCAATAGGGAGCCACTGGCATTTATTAAATAAGGGAGTGATGGAATTAAATCTAAGTTGAAGAAAAATCAGATTGGGAGCTATGTGGAGCAATGGATTGTAGTTAACAGAGATTTGAGATAGGCCAAGGCAATTACAATAAACCAAGCAAAAGTTTGTGAGATGCTGAGTTGAGAAGGATTGCATATGAGACAGATAGAGAAAAACAGTGACTAACTGAGGCAGAGATTCAGAGAGAGAGACACACAGAGACAGATAGAGAATGAACAATAAAATAGAAGTGGGGGTTGTTTGTTTTAAGTCAGAAAACTTGCTTTCAAAGATACTTTTGGCACTTACCATCTGTGTGATCTTGAACAACTCTCTACTTCTCTCCTTATCTTATTTTTCTCATTAATAAAGTAACTAGTTGGGAGTAGGTGATCTCTAAGGTCCCTTCTAGTACCAAATCTATGATATTATAATATGTTTTAGAAATAGAAAAGACATTATTTGGTAATTACCTGGCTACGTGGCAGGAGGTGGGGTAAGGAGCTGATAGTGTCCATATTGACTTGGAACCTTAAGGAATGATTGTCCCTTTAGACAGAAATGGAGAAATACAAAATTTGACCTTTTTATGCAGCATGATAGCCATTTATGGCATTCATAGCCATGATAAAAATGACTATTACAATTCTCCCCAAAAGGGTCCCTTAGAGAGAAAAGGGTGCAAAATCAATTCTGAACTAAAATTCTCCTCTATAGAGTTCAAAAAAGAATTTATTTTTCCTCCTTGCTTTGGCTATATTTCTGCCCTAGAAAAAGTAGACAGTTTTTACCTGTTCCTACGCTCCACCCCATCCACTCCAGATATCCCAGTTTTGGCAGTTCCCTACAAAGCCAAAAACAAAAAGAGAAGATTGTTGGAGTTAGACATCTGGATTGCCTAAGTCATCAGAGTTCTTGTGCCCAAGTAGATGTCACAATATATTGCTAAAATTTAACTGTTCAGAAAGAGAGATGAGGGTTAATTATGTACGTTTTAAAGTTATCTACATAAAGCTGATCTTTGAAAAGCAGATGGCATTGCTGAAAGAGTATGTGGGAAAGGAAAAAAGAAGATGCAGAACAGTCCTTCCATACAGCCATTCAGAGGAAATGAGATAAGGGTGATGATACAGCAAAAGAAACAGGAGCAGTTAGAAACAGAGTGGGGAAATTAAATAGCCTGGCTTTAAGAAAACACAAGAAAGCATCCAGAAAAGAATGGCCAAAAGCTTCAAATCATTTGGAGAGATCAAAAAAGATGAAGACAGAAAACGTGACTCATGGCTAAAATGACTGCTTGAGTGAAAGGCTGGGTGCCATATACTTACTCAAGCAAAAACTAAAACCCTCATCAAGATGAACAATAGGGAAGAAATCCAATGAGAAACTACAGTAAGTGGCTTCTCCCCACCCAGAACTATAAAAAAGTCACCCAGAAATCCTTAAGCAATCAGAGAAGGGGCTATCAGTAAAGCCAGTGCCAGAGCAGACAAAAAAAGTTCAACCTCCCAGAACAGTCTACAACCTGCCAGAAACAAGCATAGTCTATAAGGCTCTGTGTCCATGAATCACAGATGGAGAATCCTTTGATAAAAACCCAGGAAATCTAGAGAGCACTAGGATGGTCATTAAAGCACAAGGTGGAAGCCTTGAAAGCATCCATAAGGAACAGGGAGTGGTGTGATACGGCAGTGCTCAGATAGGGACACCCTATGTTTTTATGTTCCTCTAAGTCCATAAGAAATCTGATGCCATAGAAGATCCATTATTTTGAACCACAAAGATCCAAGGGAGACTATTCTAAAAAAACAGAGGTCAGTGTAAGACTAGACTAATCAGGATCAACTACTTCTATCCTGGAATAAATACTCAATTTAGGAACTAAAATTGGAAAGGTGGAAAATTGGATTTTTTAAAAATTTTTTAAAAGAATAAAAATATCATAAATTTAGAGATTTCCAAAAGATGAAGAAAGAAACCCTATAATAACTGCATGCAGAGAAAACATGGATTTTTCCATAAGTACTACATAAATACCTATAAGAAATGAAGCAAGAGATAAAAAATAAAATAAAAGCTCATTAAGTCACTTCCCAGTAAAATAACCCTGAAGCATAATTCCCTAATCTACCTATCTCCCCCCCCAAAAAAAAATCTTCTTTGTAATAAACAAATATAGTTAAGGAAAATGAAATATTGTCCATGTCTGATAATGTGATTCATATGTGTCCATTAATTATATGCCCTCCACATGTAAGCAGGTCATACCTGTTCCCTAGGTGTTCCATAGGTGTACCCATTAATTCCACAAAGGGTGTGTGTATATCTGTAGAAAAGTGTGCCCCAGTTAAAAAAATTATTGCAATAGTTTGGGTGTGAAGGGATGTGGAGGTGAAAAAGGGTGGTAGTAGTAGACATAAAAAGCAACTTAGAATGCAAGGTATGTTACAAGAAAAAACCAATAGGACTTGGTAACTGAGTACAGAGCGGCCAGAATTTTGCAGAAAACTGAGGGCATCACCTCCCCTTACCTTAGTGATACCTTTCTCCCAACCACACCCTACTGGTTGGTTCATTTGCCTCTTCTTATTGTGCTCTCCCTTCCTAGGGCTCCTTTCTTAACCATCTCTATATTCATATTCTATATCCTTCAAGGCTCAGTCTTGAAAGTTGCTACCTCATATATAGTAACAAATTTTACCTATTGCAGTCTCTATAACAAAATACAATTAGGTAAAATACATTGACCTTCTTATATAGCGTATGCCTTCGTGTTTCAGGGAAACTCAAGCAGCTGATGGGAGGCAGGGATGAAAATGTGCAGAAGTTGAAAGTTTTGTACATTTGTTCTCCTTACTTTCATTTGCCAACAGAACAAAAGATTTTGGAGTGTTGAGGGTGAAAAAGTGCCTCTGACCAATACAGTTGTACTTTTTGCAACTCCACAAGATTCTTTGGTTTCCAGTTCATGTGAAAGTAGGGAGAGGGGACATAAGACATGGCAATACCCAGATGAAACCATAGAGAGAAAAGTGAGGGATTATTCTCTGCTTGAAATCTTTGTTCCAAATCCCTGCCTTTATTGTATAATGTGGGTACTTCCTAGGCTTTGAGGCACCCTACATTTATAGCCCCAAGAGTGACGAAACTCAGACATATTTGGTCCCCACTGAATAACTGTCAAATTTAAGTCATTTGCTTACCCTTACTTCTTGAGTGGGAAGATCAGTCACTGAAAAGTGATAGTAATGTATTAAAAAATAATTTAAGAGTATCAATGAATCACCATTATTAGAGTTAGCACTTTGTTTGAAGGCCCTCAAGAAGGCTCCCATTTCTGTTTCTAGCTCCAAGGTTCTCTGCTTAACTTTGGTTACTTGGGCAGAATCATTTAGGTCATAAGCCAGTGGCCAAAAAAAAAGTGACTTTTGAAGCTAAACACTAGTTTCTATCAAGTAGTCAAGCATTCAGGGTTCTTATGGTTCTCTGTTGGATTGAGGTATCAGTGGATCCCAGAGTATATTGACAAGGGCAGATAGTTTAAGTTCCATTATGTACCATAAGCACAGGGTAGAGAAGAGAGAGTACATCATGTTTAAGAGTTGTCTGTTCTGGAGCCCCTTTATGTTGTGGCCTGTGGAACAGCCTCAACACTTTTGCTTTAAATGTGTAGGCTTCCTTCCATATTAGCATTGAAAAATCTTGACCAGTGGGAATTAACTAATAGTAGAGGTGGGGAAAGGTGTTGAAGGAAAGTTATTAAAGACAATACAGTTCAGGAAAATAAGCCCTGGATGGAGAAATAGGAATGCCAGGATGAACATCAAGTAATGTTTTTATGAGGCCTCATTTCCAAAATATATAGAGAATTGACTCTAATTTATAAAAAATCAAGCCATTCTCAATTGGTAAATGGTCAAAGGATATGAACAGACAATTCTCAGATGAAGAAATTGAAACTATTTCCAACCATATGAAAAGATGCTCCAAGTCATTATTAATTAGAGAAATGCACTGAGATACCACTACACACCTGTCAGACTGGCTAGAATGACAGGGAAAGGTAATGCAGAATGTTGGAGGGGATGTGGGAAAACAGGGACACTAATACATTGTTGGTGGAGTTGTGAACTGATCCAACCATTCTGGAGAGCAATTTGGAACTATGCTCAAAAAGTTGTCAAACTGTGCATACCCTTTGATCCAGCAGTGTTACTACTGGGCTTATATCCCAAAGAGATCATAAAGAAGGGAAAGGGACCTGTATGTGCACGAATGTTTGTGGCAGCCCTTTTTGTAGTGGCTAGAAACTGGAAACTGAGTGGATGCCCATCAGTTGGAGAATGGCTGAATAAATTGTGGTACATAAATATTATGGAATATTATTGTTCTGTAAGAAATGACCAACAGGATGATTTCAGAAAGGCCTGGAGAGACTTACACGAACTGATGCTGAGTGAAACGAGCAGGGCCAAGAGATCATTATATACTTCAACAACAATACTATATGATGACCAGTTCTGATGGACCTGGCCATCCTCAGCAATGAGATCAACCAAATCATTTCCAATGGAGCAGTAATGAACTGAACCAGCTAGCCCAGAGAAAAACTCTGGGAGATAACTAAAACCATTACATTGAATTCCTAATCCCTATATTTATGCCCACCTGCATTTTTGATTCCTTCACAAGCTAATTGTACAATATTTCAGAGTCTGATTCTTTTTGTACAGCAAAATAACAGTTTGGTCATGTATACTTATTGTGTATCTAATTTATATTTTAATATATTTAACATCTAGTGGTCATCCTGCCAACTGGAGGAGGGAATGGGGGGGTAAGAGGGGAAAAATTGGAACAAGAGGTTTGGCAATTGTCAATGCTGTAAAGTTACCCATACATATAACCTGTAAATAAAAGGCTATTAAATAAATAAAATAAAATAAAAAGTAATGTCTTTATGTTTGTTTCCTTAATGCTAAATTGAAGAAAACTCACAGATTGTTGTTATAAGAATCAAATCCTATGAAGTATGTAAAGGTCTTAATAAAAATTCAAGTTTATATAGATTTCAACTATTACTGTTATTACTCAAATATGGAGGAGGAAATTAGATCATTATCAACAATATCAATATCATTATATCAAACACATTAATAGATTAATTTTTCAGAGCAGCAAAGAACAAGGCCTGGAGAGTGTATGACAGAAAGTTTATAAGAATTAAATGTGAGAAAAGAAGATAATTTTTTTTATTTTAAAAAAAGAATTACTTGTGAAAAAGGTCTACAAAAATATACAAATATATAAATGAAAGTTCTTAATAATGTCCTTTTTTTTTCAAGGTTAATAGGTTAACTAGTTGATGCTAGTTAGAGTTCTGGACCTAGTCAGGAAGTTTTGTTGTTCAGCTAATTTCAGTTATACCCGATACCCATTTCAGTGTTATCTTGGCAAAGAAACCAGAGTGGTTTGTCATTTCATTCTGCAGCTCATTGGAAACTGAGGCAACAGTATTAAGTGACTTGCCCAGAAACACAGCAATTAAGTGACTGAGGTCAGATTTGAACTTCTCAAGAAGAGGAGTCTAATATGAAAATATGTTTAAAAGAATTGCACATATTTAACTTATATGATATTTCTTGCCTTCTTGGGGAGGAGGAAGTTAAGCAAAGGAGGCAGAAAAAATTTGGAAAACAGTTTTACAAAAATGAATGTTGAAAAATATTTTTACATGTATTTAGAAAAATAAAATACTATTAATTTTTTTTTAAGATGAATCTTTCTGACTCTAGACTCAACTCTCTATCCACTGTGCTACCACCTAACTGCCCTAGAATCAGGAAAACCTGATCAAACCCAACTTCAGATATATTGTAGCTACCTGGACAAATCACTTAACCACTATTCGCCTGTGTTTCCTCAACTGTAAAATGGGGATTATAACAAGGTTACTGAAGATGACTGCAATCTTATAAACTTTGACAAATTAAAAGGCTGAGACATAAGAGCCCCAAGAAATAGGCTTCATATCATAATTTGCCAGAAGTTGAACCAGTGAGGAATAATCTGTGAGATTAACGATGATGGGTTTTTTTTTTTTTTTTTCTGGAGTGACTTTTAGAATCAAATGTAAAATCTTTTGTTTGCCTTTTGTAGTTGTTGTTGTTGTTGTTGTTGAGGCAATTGGGGTTAAGTGACTTGCCCAGAGTCACATAGCTAGGAAGTTTGCCTTTGAAAGCACTTTACAACCTGATTCTTTCTTACTTTTCTCTTCTTTTTATAACTTCCTTCCATCCTGGTGTTCTTGTAACTTCTTATAATTTCCTTCCATTCTGGCCTCCTTGCTGTTCCTCATACATGACACTGAACTCCCTATTTCAAGCATTTGCATTGGCAGTCCTCCATGCTTGGAAATTTCTGCCTCCGTATTTTCCCCTTCTGGATTAGCTGGTTTCCTTCAGGTTCCAGCTAAAATCTCACCTGTAAGAAACCTTTCCTCAATACTCTTAATGCTAGTTATCTCTCGGGTCAACTCCAACTTCTACGATTTAGATAGACAATTTTTTTGGTACTTGGTTATCTATATGTTGTCCCCACCACAGAATAGGAGCTACTTGAGCACAGAGACAAGTTTTTGTCCAAGCCTTTGGCTTGTACTATAACCTAGCCTTTCCTATCTGTGAACGTAACTTAGACCTCTCCTATTTTTCTAGTCTTCTTATAACTTACATACCCTCTTCCCTATTATGTTCTCCCATCAAGTTACATAGGATTCTTGCTGTTCCTAGTACACCTCCTGACTGCAGACATTTTTATTGCTTGTCCCCATGCCTGAAATTTTCTCTCCTCTGTCTCTCTGTTTCTCTCTGTCTCTGTGTTTGTGTCTCTGTCTCTCTCTCTGTCTGTCTGTCTCTCTCTCTCTCTCTCTCTCTCTCTCTCTCTCTCTCTCTCTCTCTCTCTCTCTGCCTCCTGGTTTCTCTGGTTCCTTTCAATTCCCAGATAAATTCTCACCTTATTTAAGAAGCCCTTCCCTATCTCCTTTAATGATAATATCTTCCCATTGTCAATTATATTCAATTTATTCTGCCAATACTCTGTTTGTTTTAGTTATCTTCATGTCTCCCACATTAGACTATGAACTCCTTGAGAGCAGGGACTGCTTTGCCAGACTTTGCATGCCATGGCTGGCAAAAAGCTGGAACTTAATAAATGCCTATTTACTTGACTTGAAGAAATCCAAACCATCTATAGTCATAGGGGGAAAAAAATGCTCTTATCACAAATAGAGAAATAAAGAAAAGAATGAAGCAACTCATCCTTATCAGATTGTTAGACAATATTGAAAGAAAATGGCAAATATTGAATAGATTCAGAAAAACATGTACATGTAATTCACATTGATGGAGTTGTTCACTGGTACAGCCATTCCAGGAAGCAATTTGGAACTATAAACAAAAAGTTGCTAATCTGCACATACCAATTTACCCAACAATAGAAATTCTAGGTATAGACTTTAAAGGAGATCAAAGAAATAAGGAAGGTCCCGCTGGTACAAAAAATATTTACTCTTTTATTTTAGCAAAACAAAACAAAACAAAACTGGAACCTCATGGAATGTTCATCAATTAGAGAATGAGTGGACAAATTTTGGTACATCAACATAATGGAATACTATTGAGCTATGGGAATGAAGAAAGCAGGTTTCAGGGAAACCTAGGAAGACATATGCTGACAAAAACAAAGTAAAGTGAGTAAAACCAGGGGAGCAATCAGTATTCTAACATCTATCTTGTAAAAATGAGCAATTTAGAAAAACTCAAGAACTCTAAACAATACAATGATTAATCATGCTACAGAGGACCACTGATAAGAATGACACCTCGGACAGAGAAACAATGGATTAATATGCAGAATGAAACAATTCTGGAACATAGTCAAAACTGGAATTTGTCCCCAGTGAGGGATGGGGGAGCAAGAGGGAGAAAGAATAAATGCCAAATCATTAAAAAAAATCAATTTAATAAATACCTTACATAAGCAAGCACTTCATGTATATACATACCAAACTAATTTCTACCTTCATCCAATTCTATCCTAAATCCTGTTAGGTCAGTTGAAGAGAAGCAGGTAAAAATTAGGTGAGACAACTCAGATGTTATGTAACTGAGCAGATATTTGAATTCAAATCATCCTGCTCATATTCTTTATAGCATTTTATTCAATTTATGATATAAATAGGAAGAACAGTAAGGAGGCAAAATAGGCATTTTGATATCAAAAATCAAGGTTTTACAGATTCCTTTGTGAAGTATCACACATGTATGTGCTCATTTCTTCATCCTTTAGAAAAATAACTGGAATATCTACTCACACTGCAATATTCATTTACAACATGAGTAGGGATAGATTAATTATATCTAAAGTCACTTCAACCTCTAAATCCTATTTTCTGTAACAAAGCAACATTCAGATTCTCTGCACAATAATTTTATCAGAGAGGAGTTTAGCATTGAGTTAACTGGAGTATAAAGGGTACAACTTGCTTCTACTATTTAAAAGTTTAAAAAAGTATTGTCTTAGAGACTAAGGAAGGCCTAAGTTTTAATTTCCCTCTCACTTACTTACCACTCAAGAGTCACTTCCCTTCAGAGGTATATATCTTCCTGTGTTCTGATCCACTATAACAGATTTGGTTCTTCTCAGCATTTCAGTGATCCAAAGCAATCCCAATAAACTTTGGTTGGAAAATGCCATCCACATCCAGAGAGAGAGCGATGGAGGCTAAATGTGGATGGATGCACAATATTTTCACCTTTTTTTCTCCTTTTTGTTCTTGTGGGGTTTTTTCCTTTTATACACGTATAATCAAAAAAAATTTTAAATGTATATATCTTCATTTGTAAAACGAGAGGGTAAAATTATATACTTTTGCTAAGGTCCCTTCTACTTCTCTAGTCTATGAATATGTGTGAGTGTGTGTGTGTGTATGTGTGTGCTGAACACATTAGAAACTGCAAAATGTTTCCAGTTTATTTAACTTTGTCTCATATATGTATCACAACAACTCTTTAATACCTATATTGCTCTTGGAGAGTATTACTTGTTTGCAAGGAAAATACAGGGTTGCAAATGCAGTCACACTTCTATAGTACATTACTGCCATCTATTGACCTGATTACATTAGCTTTTCTAATTTGGTAAGGAAAGAATGATGGGACTCCTTTTAATAATTTGGGATCCAGTTGTCTAGTTCTTAAAGATAAACAGAGAATGTAAAGTTCCATCTGCCTTGTTAAAGTGACACATCTATTTAAACATAAGAATTCCTTCTCAGTAATAGGGAAATTGCTCCAAATAGAAAATATATGTGAGCATGGAAACAGAAAGCAAAAGCAGAACTACCAATTCTGGTGGTATTATTTACAGATAAATAAGGGCACCTTCCATTTAAGTCCCTTACTTTCAAACCCTTCTTTTTTGTTGTTGTTTTTGAAATATTAATCAAGTATCTATTGATTCAGGTCCAAGATAGAGCCAAAACAATAATTTTATCCTTCTTACAATGTGGAGTAACCATTAAGGAGAAATTCTCTACTGGATTTCATTTCGGTGGAAATGATGTGAAGTTGTGTCAGAGATGGCAAACCGTTGCCACTCACAGGGCAAGAAAGCCAGCTTAGCTTGAAGATACCTTGGATCTTAGCTTGGTTCTTCTCAGCAATTCAGTGATCCAGGGCAATCCCAAAAAACTTTGGTTGGAAAATGCTGTCCACATCCAGAGAGAGACCAATGGAGACTAAATGTGAATCAGTGCACACTATTTTCAACTTTTTTTCTCCTTTTTGTTCTGGTGGTTTTTTTTTTCCTTTTGTACATGTATAATCAAAAAAGTTATTAATTTTTTTAAATGTATATATCTTCATTTGTAAAATGAGAGGGTAAAATTATATATTTTTCCTAAGGTTCCTTCTACTTCTCTCGTCTATGAATATGTCTATCCGAGATAGAGCCAAGACAATAATTTTATCCTTCTTACAATGTGGAGTAACCATTAAGGAGAAATTCTCTACTGGATTTCATTTCAGTGGAAATGATGTGAACTTGTGTCAGAGATGGCAAACCGTTGCCACTCACAGGGCAAGAAAGCCAGCTTAGCTTGAAGCAAGTGCTCAAGGAAGAGACAAGAAGCAGCAAGTGCTGAGCAATTCAAATCAGCAGCAGCACCTTGACCCCCATCTCCCCTCCGATCCTAACTTTATGAACAACAGCGCAGGTTCTGTCACTATTATCCCGAGATGCAACCCTCAGAGAGGCAGCCCCACAGTTTCTCACACACTGCCGCCACCTGTTGGCCCAAGGAACTTTTGTAAGGAACGATGCACTTCTGAAGGGATGGTCTGGCCTGATCCTGTCCCTGCTTTCCTGAGATATTGATATTCCAGGATCATGGGAACAATTCAGGCTGGGAAATACAGACTATCAGGATGCAATACAAACCTGTCAATACCACTGCTGCTGCTACTGCCACAACAACACACACACTCACACACACACTCACACATACACACACACACTCACACACACTCACGCACTCACACACTCACACGCACTCACACACATCCACACATACACACACTCACACGCACTCACACACTCACACATATACACACACACTCACACACACACACACACACACACACACACCAGTCTGAGCTTCACAAGATCTTGACCGATCTGATCACAGAATGCTGTTAAACTCCGTCCTTATCAGTCAGAAAGGAAGCTTTGTTAGTTTAAAGTGACAAAACTGTAAGATTCCTGTTAATCTGGGATTCCTGCTTCTGTTTGAACTAGAAGCTGGAACTGAGTTCCTAATCTATCCCTGGGGTCCGAACCAAGCTGCTACTGGTTACTTCTGAGCTTGATTCTCTCTCAATGCATTCATTAAGAAACTTCACTGCCGTTCCTCACCTAGGATTATCTCCCTATTCCTCAATCATCTCTTGATCTGAGCCCTAGAAGTGGACAGTGAGTGACAAAATCATTTGACCACCCTACTACAAAAGTCAGGGACCTTATCTTACCAAATTGCATGACCTCTCCTCATGGCTGGGGTGCTCCAGTCAGTAAGGTCTTGCATGTGTACTTTAGGTCTCCATCTGACCCCCTCTCTGACAGGAGAGCTCGCCATCATTTCTCCAATCAGGATTTGGTATGGTGCCATTTATAAATTTGTAATAGTTTTGGTTTGGGGGGAGAGGGATTTGAGGAGTGGTACTCTGAACTTTGTCCTGCTATTCCACCATTTTAGCTTCTCCTTTCTCTAATTTCAAAGCTGTCTCTTCTCATTGGCACATCTTTATTATAGTTAGCACACTATTTTTTTGTTTGTTTGTTTTAAGCTAAGGGAGAGCTGGAATTATGCTGAAAACTATTTCTCAGGCTTGCCTATCATGACTATACTTGCCTCTTGATATAAAAGAACAAAGGCAAATAACAGCAGGATCCACCAACTGAACTAAGCTTTCCATTTTGAAGACTCTAATCCCATAAATAGTTGGTCCTGATGACTTAAAACTGAATTTTCACAAAGGACAGACTGGATTGACTATGAAGGAGCTCTTCCTCTCCCCACCCCTGTTGGTTTCCACAAGTCTATTTACATAGTTGTTTTATGCTCTTTCCTCCATTAAACTTTAGCTCCCTGAGGAAAAGGAAAGTCTTTGGCTTTTCTTTTTATTTTCAATGCTTAGTACAGGGCCTGATACATAGTAGATATTTAATAAATACTTATTAAATGACAAGCACAATAGCAATAGAAAGATATAATCCTCTTAAGTCAACTCAAATTTTATAGATAGCAGAGAGAGTTTTGTTTATTTTTGTCATTGTTATCAAGGTCCTAGCTATAGTAGAGATGAGCCCCCAGAAACATGAGGAGCCAAGGCCCTTAGAAAAAGGATTTGTGACCTGTGAGTCTCTTTTAGCTTCAAATTTGTAGTTATTTATATATGGGGCTCTTCCTGTTAAACCTGATATCAGCACACAAAATGTCATATCAAGAGATACCTCCCTTTATCTCTTTATATTCCTTGTTTGTCCCACAGTGAAACCCAATGAGTTTTACCTGAGAGCCCTAGACAAATCCATATATATCAATCTTACAATTGAGAAGAGTTATGTTCTCACAACATGAGTGGGATGCTCCCAAGAAGCAACCCACAAAGAATCCAACTTGGTGATTTCAGATCATTCTGTGAATGGTCTAGAAAGATTTCTATATTTTTATTAGTGACTAAAAAACTAAGGAAAAAGTTAAGAAATGTTGATCAATGACATCAATATCGAGTGAAGGTAGGCCTTATGGCTTCTATGCAATCCTTTTATCTCTTTTTTTATTAATTCATTATCTCACTCTCCAAAGTAGATCTTCCAAAAATTTTTATCTGAGAAAATTAGAAGAGCAAATGTTAATTGTAGGAACTGAATAAGTCATATTGAATCCATCTTGTAATTCAGTTCTGGAATTAGCTTGTTTTCTTTCCAAAATAGGACTAGTTCAATTTCTATCCTGTGAGAAAACATGACTCAATTGTAGTAATTGTGAGAAAACTTCATTGTTTAGGGAGAAAACTTTATTGTTTATTGTCTTATTTGAATCTAACCCTGTGACTATGAAACTGGACATGCTGTCTAGATTCCCTTATCTAGGGACCTAGGTTATGCTGACCAGTAGCTCAAATCTAAAGACTGACATAAGGAGTTTTCTCACAATTGTGAGAAACTTGTAAGTCTTATCTGAAAACTAGTCCCATATTGATCAATCAGTTATTGTTTCCATATTTTTTTGATTGTTTCAGCTGAGTGGGGCACCTCCTTCTCTTAATTCAGAAACCTGAATCTGTTTACTCTGCTCTTCCCAATTTGGAAAGTCTCTAATCTTTCCTCCAGTTAGGAATTGTTTCCTTTTAATTGATTTTCCTTATTTGATTACTTGATTTTAATCTATAAAAGTCTGATTTCCCCCTCTATTCAAGGTCTAGGCTTAAGCTGAGGAAGTCTGATACTGCCTGGTTGGGCAATTGACATACATTGTTTATTAAATCAATATACTTCAAAGATCAAACTTTTCTTCAGTCATTACATCTTTCACCCACTACATATCGCTCCCCAAAACTCCCAACTGAGAATCTTGCCTCATAATTTACCATGAAAAAGAAGCAGTTCACCATAAGCTCCCTTTTATTTCCTCTTCCTTATATCACTTAGATGTCTTCTGCCATTTTCCCCTTCATTACATGATAAGTTGGCCTTGATCCTCACCAAGACTAACCTTTCTACCTGTTCAAGAATCTCATTCTGTCCCATCTCCTCCTTCAGACTGCCTCTCTATCAACTCCATTCTATCACTTAGTTTCAATTTACCCTTGTCTAGTGGCATATTCCCTACTATCTACAAAAATGCTTGTGTCTCTCTCATCCTGTAAAAACTCTCACTTGCTCCTTCGAAACTCCTTATCATCCTATAAGTCTTCTACCCTTTGTGGCTAAATTCCTTGAAAAGGGCATTGGTGCCTCCATTTTCTTTCTGCTCACTTTCTTCTTAAATCTTTACAATTCAGTTTATTATTTCATTATTACTGAAACTGCTCTCAAAAGTTACCAGTGATCTCTTAATTGCTAAATTTAATGGCCTTGTCTCACTCCTCATTCTCATTGATCTCTGACAATGTTGACCACCCTCTCCTTGATACTCTCTTCTCACTAGGTTTTCAGGACATCACCATCTCCCAACTTTTCTCCTACTTATCTGAACATTCCCTAGCCTTCTTTATTGGCTTCTCATGCAGATAATGTCCTAACTGGTCTGGGACCTCCTTTCCCTCTATACTACTTTACTTGATGATCTCATCAGCTCCCAGGGATTTAATTATCATCTCTGCTAAAGATTCTCAAATTTACCTATACTGCCCAAACCTTTCTGCTCACATGTCCAACTGCCTTTTGGACATCTAAAATTGGATGTCTAGTAGATATCTTAAACTCATCATGTCAAAAACTGAATTTTTTTCTCCTTAAACCCATCCTCTCCCTCACTTTTCTACTACTAAAAAAGTCAATATCATCTTCCTAGTATCTCAAGCTTATAACCTAAATAATATCGTAGACTCTTTACTTTGTCTAACTGCCACATTGTCATATCCAATTTGTTGCCAAAGTCTTTTGATTTTTATCTTTGAGCCCTCTTCTTTTTTCTGCTATTTCCATCATTTTGGGACAGATTCTATTCCCCTTTCCCCTGGACTACTGCAAGAGCCTACTGGTGGATCTGCTACCCTTAAGTCTCTCCCCAACTCAGATCCAATCTCCTTTTAGTCATCAAAATGATTTTCCTAAAGTACAAATCCAGATATTTCTTAATTAACTCAATTAATTAACTCAATAGGATCCCTATTGCCTATGGGATCAGGTCCAAAATCTTCTGGTATTTAAAGTCCTTCATAACTTAGCCCCCCTCCTACTAATTTACAAAAAGTGATAATTTTCAAGGAGGTCAGGAGGGATAAAGCAAATAAATATAGGTGATTAAAAATGAACATATCAGCAAAAATCTTTTTATAAACATACTGAAACAATCCTTAAGAGTTTTAATTGGTTTGAGACTAAAGCCCAAATAATTAAAATGGCTTCCTAATAGCGTAAGTACAAAAAAACCAGATCAGTAGGAATGAGCAGCTCTTCCTTCAGGCATCTGAAGAGAGAATCGGGATGTAAAACAAAGAAGCAAGCAAACAATGTCCAACTGAACCAATGCCATAGCTTTGCTTCACTTCTTTTTTCTGCCCTGAATAGTATTTCCCTTTAATGGCTAAGTAAACCTCCTTTTAACAATTACTAGATAATCATTTTGTTCCAATCTCAAAATTCAATCTCATTTTGGCTCCAATCTCAGAGTGGTCCAGGTGGGAAGAAGCTGGTCAAAGATGTCAAATTGTAAGGTGGGTGAATGAAATGAAGTATGAAGCTAATGCACTGATTCTTTAACTCAAAAAGGTATTAAATAAATTTATGTAAGATTAAAATGGGAGCAAAGAGGTAGGCTGTATTCTCAAAATCACAGAATTTCAAAGCTACAAGGAATTTCAGTGGCCATGTGGGGCAATTCAAACCCAAATATGAATTCTTTCTAACTTTTGCATACAGTTCAACCTGTGTCAGAAGTCTTCCAATGAAGAGGAACTTGCTGGCTCCTGAGGCAGCTCATTTCACTTTTGGATAGCACTGTTTGTTAAGATTTTCCTACCATCAAGTCTAAATTTACCTTTTTGAAGGTTCTACCCATTCCTTCTACAATTATAACTTCCACGTCATGACTTTATCTGTTGTGGTTTCAATATATCATGGGTCAACATAAGAAATTAAATGGGAATTTTGGGGGAGTTTTGCAGAAGCCATAGATAACCCACAAAAAGCTTAGAAATTCAGAAATACATAAAAGTCATATATAATATATAATATCGATATATTTTATCTCTTACTACCATAAAAATTCAGATTTCTTCTCTGGTATGAAGGGAGAGCCAAAAAAGTTTACACAGATTTTCTAGATTACAGAGGCATCCATGATGTTAATCTGATGATGTGGAAGGGATAACTATTTGTCTCCTATGGGAGACAAATTGATAATTCTAATATTGTTCTAGTCCTTCAAAGATTAAAGACAGAGCTATCACAATCCCTGATTAAGTCTTCTCTTCTCCTGCCTATGTATTTCCAGTTCTTTCAACCCATCCATTAGATTTTCCTTCTTCTCAAAGGTGAACAAGAAGAATATTTGACCCTGTAAGTAGCAGGGGACTAATGGACTTTGTTGAGTAAGATAGTAATAGTATGCACATTAAGAAAACCTCTTTGGTTGCTGTATGGAGAATAGATTGGAGTCACGTAGGAAAATATCATATAAAGTATTTACTCCTGGGAAAAAGAAAGATACCAATGCATGAATTCATTCTTTCCCTTGAATCATAAGAGCAAATTCCATCCAAGTTTGGTGTGTTTTTAGTAACAGTTTCTATTATTCTTATGAAACTTCAGAATGCAGATGCAAGCATTAGAATGATTGTTTAACTGTTTAATATATTAAATTATTTAAAGGTAAAACCAATTAAAATGATGAAATTTCCCCAAATAACATTCTCTTTACACACACACAAACACACACATACAACCCTGTTTTTCATAACTGTTCCATACTTTGAGCCATTTCTGGTTTGGAACACGTCGTGCAATAGTCCTTGTTCTCATGAAGACATCATTAGCTCTTTGGGCTTTCTGCCCATAAGAAATTAAAGAACCAGAGAGGCTGTTAGAAACTTTAAGAAAGTCATTGAGTAGTCTATTCAAACTAAATAGCTCTTCATTTTAGGATCATGCATTCAAATAGCCTCATTTCATAGATGAAAAAAACTGAGGCCAAGAGACATTGTAATTAGAACATAGACACTCAGGGTATCCTTAAAAGTAAAGACAGGATTAGGAAACATCTCTTTATTCCTAGTCCTTCTACTGTAAGTTCTTCAAGTCTATAAAAACCATAGCCAAATAATCTTTTATGTGTCTGGCTAGCATATTAAAAAGGAAAAAAAATGCAAGTAAATGCAAGTAAAAAACAAATGCTTGCAAGACAAAGCTAGAGCAGAAGGAGATATGATGAAGCAAAGAACACTTCTAAACTCTAAATAAGAGGTGCTCATAATTTTTTGTGACGAAAGGAACCTTCCTCTTCACTACTCAACCTTTCCTTCAATACATATTCAATAACATCTGACGGTTTCCTGTTGGCCAGAATGAACATGGTAATGAAATCTTTTAATTGGTTGCTGAGCTGGACTTCCTGGATATTCTAAAGGGGCAATCCCAACACTTTAGGCCTCTTTTCCCTGCAGGCCTTGAAGTATAATATCTCTGATGACTCTGAATTCTTTGGAGGTTGGGAAAGAGATATAATTCCCCTCATGCAATCACAAGTTGAAAACTCATGGACTCTTGGGTAAGACTATTGCCCAGGATAGAGATGAGTCCTAATTATATCTCCTCTCCTTCAGTGCAGAGCCTTGTTAGATTTTAAAGGACAGTTGACTTCTCTTTCCTTTTGTATGGAATTAACTGAGTGAAGACACTCTCATGGGAATATAGCTTTAAACTATAACTGTGACTGGAATCTTTATAGTAATAAATAGAGCTATAGTTAAAAGTTGCAGGTGTTTGTCCTCTCCTGTTTCCCACCACCTCTTAATTAGCATGTAAGTACTTCTTTTAAAGATGATGATGGCTTTGAATTTTCTTATCCAAAGATATCTGCTTGGATAGATAGCAGTTCCCTAGAGAAATTTAAATTAAGAGCTTATTATTATTGACTTGTATTCTTTTATTTCTGGGTTAGATTTCTGGATTAGAATATAAACCCAGAATCCCCAAATAATGGAGAAAAGGGCAAGTGGGGTGGGGGGGGGGGGTGAGGGCTTCTGTGTTCAGGCTATTTAATCTTGTGTTTTGCAGTTTTTACTTTGCACTTCTTTTGCTGACAAACAACACCTTGTCAGATGGGAGATGTCCTTTCTTGCAAGATCATAATAAATCTCGTTTTGCTTTTTCTTACTCTGAAAGTTTCTGATTGTTTTTGTGGTCAATATGGTCCCACATATCTTGGAAGGGGCACCTGGTTCCTGGGCAGCAGGGTGGTAAATGTCACAACAATTACAAAGGCAATAGCAATCAAAAGAATCATCCAAAAAAAGAGACCACTGAGGGTAAAAAAAAAAAAAAAAAAAAAAAAAAAGCCCACTTGGTGCTGATAAGGTTATTGAGGGGGAAAGTAAAATGTCTAATTAGTAGCCTCACAAAGAAATTGTTTACAAATGTCCCAATAAGGTTTGAATATTAACCTCTCAATTAATTGTACTAGTCTGTGATAGATTATTAGATTTTAGTCTAATCATTCTCTGATCCTTTATTCTTTAGAATTCCTTTTTCTATATGGGTATAAAACATGTGATTTTTTACATGTGATTCATGTTGCTGGGAAGAACTAGATTAGAGCCAATTTTTTTTTATATATTTGGGAATCTGAGGTGGGGGGGATTTTCTCAATAATTCCCTTATTGAGAAATCAGAGGACTGATCTCAGAATAACCCTCAAGAGCAGATTTAAAAAATGAAAATCTGTTTTAAAAAATCACCAGTTCTAGTGCCTTGATAGCTATTGTGTTAGATATATAAAACTTAAGACCTGAAGCAAGGGTTGGTTTGTTCTTCTTTTTCGCCCCACCATCAGAAGTAAAAGATGAAGAAGAAAAAAAGACCATTTTCTCTGAATTTGTTTTAGAAAAAGTATTCTCTTTCCAGGACCTCTCACACACCAAGAATTGAAGCTCAAACATTCTCTCAAGATTTTTGTCTCTGTCAATCTAACAGTTTTAATAATACACTAAAACAAGAATAGTAATTACAAACTTGGAAAAGAGTTCTTTCTACACATTATTATCTTCTCAGAAGCATTTTATTTGCAAGTGACAGCCTTAAGTTCACACCAACGTTTAATATTGATTTAAATAATTTGTCCTTATGTCATAAAAATAAACTAAAAATAATGACATCTTTATAGTTCAATCAAAAAAAGTTGTGTTTTTATGTCTTCTCATGAACTTTTAATCCCTTACATCTTTCTTTTCTATCTGAATTTGGTATGTAAATTTCACTTTTAAAATATAATAAAATTAAGTTCTTCATGCAAAGTGATTATCTGACTTTAACCTATTTTCTTTCAACAGTAATTTACATATTTGTCTTTACACTAAAATTTCACCAAAGTAATCACTATATATTTTCATTTTCTAAACTCAGTTATTTTACTTTGGTTTCAAAGGACCTACTTAATTGTGAACATCTTAGTATCATTTTTAATCTGCTAAAATATACATTATGTCCATAGGAAAAAAAATTCTGATTTTTCAACATTCTTAGAATGTATTTAAAAGAACTACATGTCTTCAGAAGGAAGCTGGAGGCCAGGTTCAATGTAGTTAGTCAAAGTGGTAGCTAAGGTAAAGCAAGGTGGGGAGAGCCTAAAAGTATAGGAATAGGAATTTATATCATAGCCAGGTGACAATGTTAGATTTCCAAAGAGGAACATTATGCATGGCCCTAGGGATGGCAAGAGTTAATAAGAGGAAAGTTGTTAACATTCAGAAACCAGATTTTGATTTTTAGGATTATATTAGATTCCAATTAATTTTTAATGTACCTTTCCATTGACCATTACTGAATGTCATTTTTTTTTTTTTGCATTGTGATCTGAAATAAAAAAAGATTAATTGACTATTTCTGCTTTTCTACATTTGATTGTGAGGTTTTTATGTCTTAATATATGGTCAATTATTTTGTAGTGCCATATACTACGAGAAAAGGTATATTCCTTTATATTCCTATTTAATTTTCTCCAGAGATCTGCCATTATATCTAACTTTTCCAGGATTTTAATCACTTCCTTTACTTCTTTATTTTTTTGGGGGGGTTAGATTTATCTAGTTCTGAGAGAGAAAGTTAAGTTCCCCCACTAGTATAATTTTATTTTCTATTTACTACTATAACTTATTCAACTCCTTCAAAAATTTAGATGCTATAATCATTGATGCACATATGTTTAATATTGATATGACTATTATCTCTGATATCTTTCAACAAAATATAGTTTGCTTCCTTGTCTTTTTTAATTAAATCTATTATTGTTTTTGTTCTGTCTGAAATCATGGTTAGTACTCTTGCTTTCTTTGCTTTAGCTGAAGCAAAATTGATTCTTCTTCATCCCCTTACCTTTACCCTCTGTGTCTCTCTGATTCATGTTTCTTGTAAACAACATATTGTAGGGTTCTGCTTTATAATCTATTCTACTAAGTGTATCCTTTTTATGGTTAAGTTCATGCTGTTCACATTTATAGTTATGATAATAAATTTTATATTTCTTTGCATGCTATTTTTCTCTTGTTATCCCTCCCTTTCTCTCTTATCTCCATCCTTTTCCTCTTCACATTATCATTTCCCCCAAACCATTCTCCCTTTTATCAATCTGCTCCTCCTTTTTCCTTCTTTCTAAGGTAAAATAGATTTCATGTTAGATACTTTATCCCATTAATCTCCCCTCTCCTTCTTAGTCCACTGCAATTTTCTTTCTCACCCTTTTGTTTTTTATAATATCATCCCATCAATGTCACTTTATATCCAGACTATGTATAGTCTATGAATAGTCCTTCTAATTATCCTTATAATAAAGTTCTTAAAAGTTATTAATAACATCTTCCATAAGGAAATATCCACAGTTTAACCTTATTGAATTTCTTATGTTTTCTCTTTCTTGTTTTTTGTTTTTGTTTTTCTACCTTTTTATATTTCCCCTGAATCTTGTATTTGGAATCTAAATGTTTTATTAAGCTCTGGTCTTTTAATTAAAAATTCTCAAAAATCCTCTAACTCATTAAATATCAACTTTCCCCTTGAAAGATTATATTCAGTTTTGCCATGTGGGTAATTTTGGTTTTCAGTGTTAATTTCTTTGACTTCTAGTATATCATATTCCAAGCCTCTAATTCTTTAATGCAGAAGCTACCAAATCCTGTGTACTCCTGATTGTAAGCTCCATGATACTTGAATTGTTTCTTTTTGGATCTTTGCAGCACTTTCTCCTTGATATATGAACTCTGATGTTTTGCTATGATAGTTCTAGGAGTTTCATTTTGGTTTCTCTTTCAGGGCATGATTGGCGAATTCTTTCAGTTTTTATTTTGCCCTCTGATTGTAGTTTATCAGGGTAATTTTCCTTGATAATTTCTTGAAATATGTTGCCTAGACTTTTTTTTAATCATAGCTTTCAAGTAATTCAATAATTTTTATATTATCTCTCTTGGATCTATTTTCTAGCTCAGTTGTTTTTCCAGTGAGAAATTTCACATTTTCTTCTCTTTTTTACTTTTTTGATTTTGTTTGTTCATATTTCAATATCTAATTGAATCACTAGCTTCCACTTGCTGAATTCTATTTTTTTTTTATTTTTTATTTGAAAAAAAAAACAGTAAGAAAAAAGAAAAACAGAAAGTAATACAAAACAAAATAAAGCAAAATAAAAGAGAACATTGTCATGTGCCCAGAAGGACATCAGGGAGGAGTCAAAATATATAACAACAAATTACCAGATCAATAAAGTATATATATTAGTGGAAGAAATTATATTCATGAATGTCCATTTTTTCTTTACTTTCTTGTAAATTGTTCTTTGTTTCTCTGCTACACAACTTATTTACTTTATTTCACCCCTTTCATCCCCCCCATTACCCCCAAGGAAGTTACAGTTAAGATATATTTATGTATACATATATATATCCATACACATACTCACAGACACATACCCCATATACACACATCTTTCCTATTCCTTTTAACTCTTTCATTAAATTCTGCTCTATAACTTGGCTTACCCCATTCAGGGATTGCCGCCCCCCCACTTTGTCTTCTTCCGTCACCCTTTGCTTCCCCATCCATTTGTCCTTCCCCCCCTTATTTCTTTGTAGATTTTGGAGAATCTTTGGTATATATGTAGTGTTGTGGTGTTGCCTATTAAACCCATTCCCAAAGTGAGTAGGTTTTCAGAACTATAAGTCTTCCTCCCCCCTCTGATGCCCTTGTGTCTATTTTTCCTCTGCACCTCAATTTGTGTAACATGATTACTATTTTTACCTTTACTCTGTCGATTTCTTTTGAGTTATTGTTGATGTAAATCTTAAATATAAAATATAGATTTCCCATGTAGAAAAACCATAAAGAATTTGTCCATGTTTAACCAGTTTGTTCATGTTAAGGACCTTAAAATTGCTCTTTGATATTGGCTCTTATATGTTAAATTTTCTGTTAAGTGTAGGTTTGGTTGATAGAAAGTCCTGAAAGGCACAGTCCTGAAAATCTGCAAGTCCACTGAATGTCCATTTTTTCTCATTGAAAATTATAGATAATTTTTCTGTATATGATATTTTTGGCAATATTTTGCTTGTCTGTAGATATGGTTCCAAGGCCTGTGATCTTTTATTGTAGCCACTGATACAATTCTAACTGCAGTTCCAATTCAAAACATGTTTAAATTGCTTTTGTTTTTCTTGTTTCTTGCAAATTTTTCTCTTTGATCTGGGGCTTTCAAAATTTGGCAATAATGTTCCTATGTGTTTTTCATAAAGGATCCCTTTGAAGTGATCAGTGGATTTTTTTTTCTATTTTTACTTTACCCTTATGTTCTATCACTCCACAACAATTTTCTAGGATTATTTCCTGCATTATTGTGTCAAGGTTCTCTCTTTTGGTCACAACTTTCTGACAATCCAATTATTCTTATATTTTCTCTTCTTAATCTGTTCTCCAGATCTGTTGCTTTTCTTATGAGCTGTTTCACATTCTGTTCTATTTTCTCATTTTTTATAATCCATTTTGTAATTTCTTGGTCTCTCATAGCTTCACTGGCTTCCCCTTGCCAGATTCTAATTTTCAAAGAGTTATTTTCATATTTGAGACTCTGTACCTCCTTTTCTAATTGGTTAACTTTTTTTCATAATCTTCTTACTTTTCTTGGATGGTTTTAATTTTTTCTTAGTTTTTCCTCAATGTCTCTCATTTGATTTTTGAATTCTTTTTTTAGTTCCTCTATAAATTCTGTCTGGAATGGGAGCCATTTCATGTTACTTTTTGAGGTAGAAGTTTTTTGTTTTTACTAACTTATCCTCCTCTGAAGATGAATCCCAGTCTTCCCTGTTCCCATAAGATGTTTCAATGGTGGAGTTCTTTTTTTGCCGATTCTTTTTTTTTTTTTTTTTTAATAAGAAGTATTAGTACAAGTACCTCTAATCGTATGGTAAAGAGATGGTACCTCAAGCTTCTCTTCAACTCTCCATTCTGACCAGGAACCCTAAACCAAAACTCCGCCCTCCTGCAAGTGCTCATAGCCAGTAGTGCCGCTGCCCCACTGACTCTGCATTCCCTAAATACTGGTTCTTTCTCACCCAGAGCGGAGTCTGAGCAGCACAGCTGGACCTGGCATTCCCAATCAGTTGTGATTCACTATCTTTCCAAACAAAAATCCCCGCTAGACAAACAGATCAAGAGGTGAAAGTCTCTCTGGTTCCAGACACAACCAGTTAGCCTTAGGAGTCTCCACTTGATGTTTCTGGGGAGCTAGTCCAGAAAGATTTGCATTCAGACAGGTTAATCCTAGCCCGGGTCTTTCTTCAGATCTTGTCTTTGTTTCAGGAAGACCTCTGTTCTACTCCAAATTTTCTTGATTTTTTACCGGTCTATGTTCTCCCAGAGGCACAAATTTGTTCTATTTGTGGGGGAAATGGGGAGAACTTGAAATTTACCAACTTACTTCATCATTTTCCCAGAATTCTCCTCCTCACCCAGGGTCATGTCTCAGCAGCACAGCTGAGCCTGCCATTCCCAATCAGTTGAGGTTCGTTTATCTTCCCAGACTCAGACCCCAAATCCACAAACAATCCAGGTGGAAGTCTCTGTGGTTCCTGCTGAGGCTCCAACCACACCCAGCTCAACACAGGTATTGGGGTCTTTCTTCAGGTCTTCTCCAGTTCTATCAAGAGGACCCCTCTTCTGCCCCAAATCTTCTTGATTTTTCACCAGTCTATGTTCCCCTTGAGGTGCAAATTTGTTCTTTTTGTGGGGAAGTCGAGAGAATTTGAAATTTACCAATTTACTCTGTCATCTTCCCAGAATTCTCCTGCTAAATTCTAACTTTTAAAGATTTTTTTTCTTCAGGAAGCTTTTATCCTTCCTTTTCTATTTGGCCAATTTTATTTTTAGAAAGTTGTTTTCTTCTTTAAATTTTTGCATAACTTTTTGCATGCATTGACTCTCATGCTTTTATTACTATCATTTCTTTCTCCAATTTTTCTTTTACTTCTCTAGTTTGTTTTTTAAAATCCTTCGTGAGCTCTTCTAGTTCTTTTTGGGCCTGAGACCAAATTTAGATATATTTATATGTATATAATTTTGAGGCTTCACATGTAGTCATTTTGACACTATTGTCCTCTTCTAAATGTGTGCCTTTAAAAAAAATTAAAATGAAAAATAAATTTGTGCATTGATCCTCCCTGTTACCACAGTAACTTTCTGTAGTCATGTTCTTTTTTTTTTTTTTTTTGAGGGGTGGGGTGCTCATTTTTTTTCTTCTTGTTTTATGATTTTGTCTTTTTATGTTATAGTCAGAGTCCTGCACTGTCCCAAGCTTTTGTGCTGGAGCTCAAAGTCTTGCTACTGGCTTTCACTGGGTTTCAGGGGTCAGTTGCTTACTTTCTTTAGAGGGTAGCCTTCTCTTCTGACTCATACTGGGGGATGGGACCTCCTTGTTGGCATCCCCTGGGTGTGTAGTTTAGCTGCTGGTCTGTCCTAAGAATGGAACTTTGCTGCTGAGTTGCTATGAAAACAGAGTTTTTCTGATGACTGACCCTGAGGAAGTGATCTTGTTGCTGGTCTGACCCAACTCTGAGGACTTGCTGCTGGTTTACTATAGTATAAGGCCACTTGCAGGGGGGACCGCAACGCACTGTACAGATTCCTTTCCTGTCTAGGGAGATGCTGGCTTGCAGGGGGTTGGGATCTCATTGGTAGACTGCCCCGGACTGGAGCCTTGCTGCAGGTCTCCTACTATGAGGCACCTGCTCCTCTTAGACTTGGTCCCCTGCCTGTCCAGTGAGACAGATCATTTCTGCCTATCTAGTAAATTGCTTCCTTGCTCCTATATCAATTCTGAGGTTGTTTTCTGAAGTTATTTAGAGGGGAATTTGGGAGAGCTTCAGAGGATTTTTTCCTTACTCTACCATCTTGGCACTAGAAATCTCTAGTGGGCAGTGTCTTTTATCAGTTTTCTAGAATCATGATTGATTTTGCATTGCATGCATTGCATTGCATGCATTGATTAGAGGTTTTAAATCTTTCATAATTTTTTTCTATTTAACAATATTAATATTATAGTATAAGTTGTCCTTGGTTCTGCTCACTTCTCCCACATTAATTCATACAAATCTTCTTAACTCTCTCTGAAACCACATCTTTCTTCATTTATTACAATACAATAGTATTCCAGCACCTTCATGTACCATAATTTGTTCAGCCATTTGCCAACAAATGAATACTTAGTTTCTAGTTCTATGTCACTGTAAAAATAGCTGCTACAAACATTTTTATACACATAGTATATTTTATTCTTCCTTTGATTCTGAAATGTGGGCCTAGAAGCTGTATCATATTTCAAAGACATACACAGTATTAGTAACTTTGGGGCATAATTATCAATGGTTTCCAAAATTGCTAAACCAATTCACAATTCCACCAAGAGTGCATTGGTATGCCTATTTTCTCTCAGTCCTTCAAACATTTATTTATTGTTTTATTAATTTTGCTAATGTTATGAGTATGAGGCAGAATCTTAAAGTTGCTTTAATATATTTTTTCTAATTATTATGCATGTGAAGTATTTTTTATGTGATCATATAATTGGTTTACGTTATATCCCTTGAAAATTGTCTATTAATATTCCTTTACCACTTATTATTTAGGGAATGACTCCTGTTCTTATGAATCAATTCTTTATAAACTTGGAAATGGAAAAAATATTTTCTTCCCTCGTTAGTTATTTTCTCTTTAATCTAAGTTAGATTGGATTTATTTGTGCAACCTCTTTTTAATTATATAATCAAAATTGTCTATTTTATCTTACGATTCACTTTATCTCTTATTTGGTTATGAATTTTCCTATCCAAAGATCTGAAAGATTAGTTCTCCCTTGTTTCTCAAATTTATGATGTGATCTTTTTTTATCTATATCAGTACCCATTTGGAATATATGGCGTAAGATGTTGGTCTAAATTAATTTCTTTCAGACCACTCTCCACATTTCCTAGTGTTTATCATCAAATAGTAAGCCCTTATTCCAGGACCTACGATCTTTAAATTCATCAAACATTAGTCTACTAGTTGTTATGTATCTCATTTATTCCACTGATTGATCTTTCAGTTTTTTAACCAGTACCAAATTGTTTTGATAATTAATGCTTTGTTAGGTTTTCATCAGATAATAATATACAGCCTTCCTTTCCACTTTTTTTTCATTATTGCCCTTGAAATTCTTGACCTTTGGTGTCTCCAGGTGAATTTTGATCCTTTTTTTTTTTTCTAATTCTGTAAAGTAATTCTTTGGGAGTTTTATTGGTATATCATGGTATAAATACCTTATCTCTTTATGCTGGGTTTTACTAATGTTGTATGAAAATGCCAATAATTAGCAGGTATTTATTTTACATCCAATAACTTTGATGAGATTATTTCAAATAATTTTCATTTGACTCTTTGGAGTTCTTAAAGTATACTATTATATCATCTCCAAAAAGATAATTTTGTTTCTTCTTTGCCTATGTTTATTCTTTCAATTTCTCAAATTTAATTCCTTTATGGGCAGGTCCCCCAGAAAAGTCTCTTTTCTCCCATCTCTCACTTCCTCTCTCTGTCTCTCTGACTCTTTCTGACTCTTTGTGTCTCTCTGTCTTTATCTCTGTCTCTCTGTTTCTTTTTGTCACTCTCAATCTCTGGGTCTTTCATTCTCTCGCTCTCTCCCTCTGTCTCTGTCTCTCTCCTTTTTAAAATTGATTTTAATAACAATTTTTTGTTGGATAATCAGCAGGATGATTTCAAAGAAGCCTGGAGAAACATACATTAATTCATGCAAAGTGAAATGAGTAGAACCAGGAGAACCCAGCAACAGCAAGGTTAAACAATGATCATTTCTGATGGACATGGTTCTTTTCAACAGTGAGGTGATTCAGGCCATTTCCAATGGTCTAATGATAAAAAGAGCCATCTGCACCCAGAGAGAGATCTGTGGGAACTGAGTGTGGATCACAACATAGTATTTTCACCTTTTTTTATTGTTTGCTTGCATTTTTTTCTCATTGTTTTGCTTGTGCATCGTGATAATTGTGGAAAGATGTATAAAAGAATAGCACATGTTTAACATATTGGATTACTTGCCATCTAGGGGAGGGGATGAGAGGAAGAGAAGGAACAAAAATTGGAACACAATGTTTTGCAAAAATGAATGTTGAAAATTATCTGTGCATATGTTTTGAAAATAAAAAGCTTTAATTAAAAAAAAATTTTGTTGGAGAACCACAGGCAACATCTTCTTTTCCTTCTTTCTTTTTGGAAACTCCTGGATCAAGAAGAGGAGATCCTTTCTTCTCTCTCTGCTACACTTGGCTCTGAGTAGTTTTTCCGGATTCTTCTCTGTGGTCACTGCATTGGGCATTCTTTTCAAAGTTCTAGGAAATCACTGTTTCTGCTATAGTTGGACTAAAATTTGTGCCCCTATAGAAATGGAAAATTGATTGTGATTCTAAATTACAAGATATCACGAAGATGGATAATCATCCAGAAAGAATTCACAGGCTCAGATTATCTTCAAGTCAAAGGACAAAAAAATTTTATTGTGAAACCCAATGACGTAATGTGATTTTGTGGTCCTCTGGCCTTAGGGGACTTCTCTTCTAATGAGTCAGTGGTCCTGGGTCTTCTGGCTTTGGAATCTGCCTCAGGAAACTCTCACACACAATCTGTCTGATTCTGACCACCATTGGCCAGGTAGCTTCTGGCCTCAGGAAACTCCCACAGATCCAGCTCCTGAGACAATAGTGACTAAGACCACTCCAATTCCTTGCTGACTGGTAATCTTGTCAGTAATAATCTGATCAACTGAGAACCACTCTTTCTGGAGACCATTCCTTCCTACTATGAGCTATAGAATTAGCAAATCTATGACTGAAAGCTGTATAAGTACGTCTCCTTGCTTCAGTTTCTTTACTGAATTCTCTTACAATTCAGTCTGCTTTGTAATGTGGTACCATCACTCTCAATAAAATTTTGCCCCTTGACTAGGAGATGGGTTCAAGTCTGTAAATTCTTTTGAGACACCTTGCAATACTGGTCTGGGACCCCAAACTTTTGGGGGTTCCCTTTTCCCAACCTCAACAATAAGATAGGCTAAGTTTCTGAATGGAATTTGCAATTTACAAGGGGAAAGAGGAAACTTTTTATAGGAAAGGATTTTAAAATAAAGGTATTCTTGCTTCAGAAAGTACTAACCTTTGGAATTGACATATACAGCTTGGCCTCCTGACAGTAACTGTGAATTTCAAGATCCTGTCAATGCTATAAATTCCACAAGGGCCCCTTCAACAAAAGCCCACTTAGGACCAGAAAGACCCCACATAGGGGCAAAATAATCCTGTCAAAGCCCCTCCTTATGGCCCACTTAGACACTGGGCTGCTAACAGTGACATGATTTTTTGCTGGGGTCTTATTCATCCCATCAATTCTATTTTTAGGACTTAGTCAGGCTCGCATCCATAAATGCCATGTGAGTCAACTCCTTACTCTTGCAACTCCATCTTTCACCTACATTCCAGAGAATTCTTCCAGAATTCCCCAGAAACTTGATTAAAGGTCAAGTTTCTCTCTTATAATTATTCCCACCTTTTACTCAGGCACTTTACTCATGACTCAATGTTGAGTCTCAATCCTATTATTTAATGTCTCCATCTTGGTATTTATAATATAATGCAAGTCCTTTTATAACCATATGCACACTTACTTAATTCAAATTCAAACTGATTCAATCAGAGCTGCTGCTGACTGCTTCCATTGTCTGCTCATAATCCTGTCCAACTCTTCTTGAATCCATTTGGACAAAGTTACTATTCTGCTTTCCTGTTTCATTCTCCTGCTTATTTTACAGATGAGAAGCTGAGGCAAACAGGGTAAAGTGACTTGTCCAGGGCACACAGTCAGTACATATCTCAGGCCAAATCCGAATTTAAAAAGATGAGTCTTTCTGGCTCCAGATGCACCTCACATCTAAAAATTATTCTCATTTTCTGAATGGGGAAGACCCAACTCTTATCTCTCCTCTTGATTAAAATGTCTATCAATTGGTATTGTCTTACCTTTGCCAGGATAGGTCCAAATGATGCGCTGTCAGAAGGAAGACATAACTAGGGTTTTTTTTTTTCTTTTTTTTTTTTATTATAACTTTTTATTTACAAGATATATGCATGGGTAATTTTACAGCATTGACAATTGCCAAACCTTTTGTTCCAATTTTTCCCCTCCTTCCCCCCATCCTCTCCCCCAGATGGCAGATTGACCAAATACATATTAAATATATTAAAGTATAAATTAAATACAATATAAGTATACATGTCCTAAAAGTTGTTTTGCATTACTAGGTTTTAAAAATCTGTCAGCCCTCACTAAGGGTCTTTGGCCACAGAGTCAACTTAGAGATTACTGCTAGCCTAACTAATAATCATGCTCATATCATTGTCTCCCAGCTTATCTTAATTTTCTTTTTTTTTTTTTATAATAACTTTTTATTGACAGAACCCATGCCAGGGTAATTTTTTACAACATTATCCCTTGCACTCGCTTCTGTTCTGATTTTTGCCCTCTCTTCCTCTATCCCCACCCCTAGATGGCAAGCAGTGCTATACATGTTAAATAAGGTGCAGTATATCCTAGATACAACATATATGTGCAGAACCAAACAGTTCTCTTGTTGCACAGGGAGAATTGGATTCAGAAGGTAAAAATAACCCAGGAAGAAAAACAAAAATGCAAACAGTTTACATTCATTTCCCAGTGTTCTTTCTTTGGGTGTAGCTGCTTCTGCCCATCATTGATCAATTGAAACTGAGGTCTCTTTGTCAAAAAAAATCTACTTCCATCAGAATATATTTTCATACAGTATCGTTGTTGAGGTATATAATGATTTCCTGGTTCTGCTCATTTCACTTAGCATCAGTTTATGTAAGTCTCTCCAAGCCTCTCTGTATTCATCCTACTGGTCATTTCTTACAGAACAATAATATTCCATAACATTGATATACCATAAGTTACCCAACCATTCTCCAATTGATGAGCAAACATTCATTTTCCAGTTTCTGGTCACTACAAACAGGGCTGCCAGAAACATTTTGGCACATACAGGTTCCTTTCCCTTCTTTCGTATCTCTTTGGGGTATAAGCCCAGTTCATCTTAATTTTCAAAAGCAATACTATCCTTGTAGGGATATAAATTACAGATGGCATTTTTTAAAAATAATAATAATAATAATATTGACAAAGGAATCCATTTCTCTACTCCTAATCTTATTGAAAAGGACTTTAGTTTAATCCCATTATCTCTAATGCTGGCTCTTGAATTTAGGTAGATGGCATTTACCATACTCAAGAGGGGTGCATTCTTTCGTAAGTTACCTAATGATTTGTTTTGCGTTTTTTGCAAAAGTGAGCATTTGATTTTGCCAAAAGTTTTTTCTTAGTCTATTGAAATAGTCATTAGAATTTTGTTGGTTTTATTATTTAAATTGCCAATTGTGTTTACAGTTTTCCCAATCTTAAACCTTCTCTCCATTCCTGGTGGTGCAGTAGATAGAGTGCTGGGCATAGAGTCAGGAAAATTCATCTCCCTGAATTCACATCTAGAATCCAAACACTTCCTAGCTGTGTAACCCTGGGTAAGTCACTTAATCGTGTTTGCCTCAGGATCTTCATCCTGTAAAATAAGTCAGGGAAAGAATCCAATATCTTCCCAGAAAATTCCAAATTAAGTAGTGAAGAATTAGTCACAATGGAAACAAACAAATAATAACAAATTCTGAATTTTCTTTGTGATATGTTGCTCTAATATCATTGCTAATATTTTATTTAATATTTTTGTATCCATTTTTAATCAGAGATATTTGCCTATAATTTTCTTTGTTTTGCCTCTTGTTGGCTTAGCTATCAATATCTTATTTGTGTTGTAGAAGAAATCTGATAGTGATGATGTCCTGGGGAACTAGGTGGGTCAGCAGAGAAACCCAGAAGTTCTGATAAGATTATAATACTCCCAGAGGCAAGCAGGGAAGGGCACTGATGGGAATCAGCTCAGCCTTACAGTCCCACACCTGTGGATGTCTTAAGTATCCAATCAGAATTCAAATTATGATGTCAAATCCCTGGGGATAAATTTCTCCTATAAACTGCCCATGGCCTCTGCCATCTTTCCTGACTCCCTACTGGGCTTAGCCCACCATGGCCTTCTGCCTCATGGTGTCTTCCTCCTCACTCCCTCCCCCATGACTCATGGCATCTTTCTCCTTGTTACAGCTCTTTCAGGGCACTGAATCTCTTATAATAATCAATGGTGTAATCCCCTTCCCTTACTAATTCCTTTTGGGGGTAATCTGTTAAACTCTTCTATGAATTTAGTCTGCCAATTAATAGCCTACTCCCACCTCCTAGCATATTCCCTTTCTTCTGGTTAATTGTGAGTTCCACTAGGGAACTTATCTTTTCCCTTGTTAATTGGTAAAAACTCCTTCCTTGCTAACCAAATAGTCTCTTGATACTATTCCATATAAATTCAAAGCCACTGTGAATTCTTCACATGTGCCTTGCACTCTGAATTTCATATTTTATTTTTTTTCTTCTTTCTTTTTTTTTTTTTTTTTTAATTATAGTAACTTTTATTGACGGAATCCATGCCAGGGTAATTTTTTTTACAACATTATCCCTTGCACTCACTTCTGTTCCGATTTTTCCCTCCCACCCTCCACCCCTTCCCCTAGAAGGCAAGCAGTCCTATATATGTTGAATATGTCCTAGTATATCCTAGACACAATGTATGTGTTCAGATCCAAACAGTTTTCTTGTTGCACAGGGAGAATTGGTGAATCTCATATTTTAAAGTAGAAATGCACAGCTTAATCATTTGGTGACAAACAGAATATTATTGTACTGTAAGAAATGACCAATAGGATGATTTCAGAAAGGCCTGGAGAGACCTACCTGAAATGATGCTGAGTGAAATGAGCAGGACCAGGAGATCATTATTTACTTCAACAACAATACTATATGATGATCGATTCTGATGGACGTGACTCTCTTCAACAATGAGATGAACCAAATCAGTTCCAATAGAGCAGTTATGAACTGAACCAGCTACACCCAGGGAAAAAAACAATACATTCCATTACATAGAATTCCCAATCCCTCTATTTTTGTCCACCTGCATTTTTTATTTCCTTCACAGACTAATTATACACTATTTCAAAGTCCAATTCTTTTTGTACAGCAAAATAACTGTATGGACATGTATACATATATTATATTTCACTTATACTTTAACATATTTAATATGTATTGGTCAACCTGCCATCTGGGTGAGGGGGTGAGGGGGAAGAAGGGAAAAGTTGGAACAAAAGGTTTTGCAATTGTCAACGCTGAAAAATTACCCATGCATATAACTTGTAAATAAAAAGCTATAATAAAAAAAAAGAAAAAAAATTTTAAAAAAGAAATTTTGTATAACATCAAAAAAATAGTTTTGCAAAACAGTTTCTATTAATAGCCTTTATTTCTTCTTCATCTGTTATAAATTTGTTTTCATTTTTATTACTAATAAATTTGTTTTTTCCCTATCTTGTTTTTAACCAGTGGTTAATGGCTAATCCTTTCTCTGTTATTGAATTCTTTCTCTGTTATTGGTTTTTCTCCCTCCAAAACAAGAACTAATAGTAGCGTGTGGTTCAGAAATGGTGAGGGATCACCATTTAATAAAAAAAGCTGGAGAGATCTCTAGAAGCAAAGCAAAGTTTATTATACATTCTCGCCAGCAGACAATGGACCACTGACCCTCATCCTTATTGGCTGAGGATCTTACATTCTAAACTCGGGAACTACCCAAGAAATTGAACTTGACCAATAAGTACATAGTTGCCCATATTTGACTGAAATAGGGAGGCGATGATGTCATGGGAGGATAACAGGAAGGGGACTTAAGTATGCCCTTGACTCAATGCTTAAAGTCCTTCAGACCTACTCAAACTCTGAAGTAGATGAAGCCTTACTCGATTTTCACAACTGTCTTAAAAGATCTCACTTAATCTCGTTCAGTAGTAGTGGTGTTATTTAAAAAAAAATTTTTTTTTTTTTTTTGCTGTCCAGTTTAGTAATATCTTCCTTGATTTTTCAGGATTTTCATTTTGTTGTTTAATTTGGTTTTTAAAAAATTGTTGGCTTTGTAAGTTTTCAGCAGTATATACTATTCATGATTTGTTCTTTTTTATTGATGAAGATATTTAGTGATATAAATTTTCCCCTTAAAACTCCTTTGGCTGCAAACCTAGATTTTTAGTGTGGTCTCATTACCATTATTATCATTATGTTTAATAAAATTTTCAATTCTAAGATTTTTTTTATTTCACTTACTAATCTTTAGGAATATATAATCTACAGTTGACTTTTAATATTTTCTTTGATTCTTTACTTAATATAATTTTGATTACATTACACAGTTAGGATGTGCTTAGTATTTCTGCTTTTCAACATTTGATCCACTGTGTCATTTCCTAGACAGGTAACGTTTTTTTTTTTAAATACCACGTTCAATTTGGGGCACTACATTTTAGGAAAGACATAGAAAAACTAGAGCATGGCCAGATAAGGGTTATCAGTATAGGAGAGACAGAATAATATATTTATATAGGCTAAAGCTAAATTACTCCTATTCCAACAGGTTCAAGGCTCCCAGAGAAATATATACTATCTCATTCAGAGATTTCTCTGGGAAATTCCTTGGATCCTTTGGGATTGAAAGCTATAAAACAAGATAATGGGGTAATTGTGATTTGAGATTAGAGAAGGGAATAAAAGAGTCTCAATCATCTTACTCCTAGGAATATCACTTAGAAAGAACATTTTTGGGGTGAGTCAGAAAATAGATGAACACAAATACAGATAGCTAGCATTTAAGGCACTTGAACAGTTGCAAGAGAAATTTAAGCAAATTAATGAAACCCCAGAAAAATGGCAAATTAGTTTGTGCTCATGGAAGTGATTTAGAATATTTGTTAGTTTCACAATTGTATAGATTGGGAAAATTTGTAGATGATTGGCTCTTGCCAAATCAATTTAATAAATTGGAGGCCCAAGGTAGGAATTATCCTCTATCCCTTTTCAAGTGATTAAAGTAGATAAAAATAAGTTCCTTCCGTAGTCAATTTCTAAATGGAGGATAATAAGAGAGGGATTGAATTTTTTTAGAGATAGTAAGTTTGGTGTATCAAAAGATTTCCCCTCCCCAGAATTACATACATACATACATGTTATGATTCAAGAGCAATTAGATTACACCTTATAGATGGAGCTTATTCCAAATGACATCAGACTCTAGTTACAGATTTTTATCACCAGAGCACCAAAAAAGCCTGGTCAGATCAACTGGTGACATTTGAATGAGCAGCGCCAGACTCTGTGCTGATAAACCAGACTATCCACACATAGAAGGGAGGTAGAAATGACAAGAGGAAGCATGATGCCTATTTCGATAACAGATAGGCAGAGAGTGATACTACTCTGCCATAATGAATTGCAGGACAGCTAGATGGCACAGTGGAAAGAGCATGGGTCCTGAAGTCAGGAGGACCTGAGTTCAAATTCAGCCTCAAGACACTTAACACTTCCTAACTGTGTGTGAACAAGTCACTCAACCCCAAATAGCCAAATATCAGCACCGCAAAAAGGGGGGAAGGGAAGAGAAAGAGAGAGAATCATTGTTAAACAGTTTTAAAAGTTGCTAATAATATTGTACCAATACATATAAGTCCAAGATAGTAAGGATTTTTTTTTTTTTGCCTCATCAGTATTTAGGACATGTTTAAAATTTTCATCACTTGATCACATCACTTATACACCTTTGTGTGTTCTAAGACACACAAGTCTTTGGTTCCTGACTTGAGGAATTGAAACAAGTGCCCCTAAAGCAGTAACCAAGGTTCTTCTACAGTTCAGGCCATTTTAATTATAAGACCCTAGGGGAACCTGAAACCATGTGTCTAAGGTACTGTATGTGGAAAGGATATTTATCAAACATATAAAATTATATACTGAAAACTAGGTTAAATGTGATGTTCAATGGCTCCAAAACAGAACCCTAGCTTTTGTTTTGTTTTTGGAAAGAAGTTTCCTTAATCAAGTGGAAATGGGTAGAAGACCTATTGGTAGGGCTTCAGTTGTAGTGACTGACCAAGGCATGGCTATTTCTAATTCTTAGGAGTTAATAACTGTATGACAATTTATTGTATCTTTTATTGGTTATTGAGAGTGTGCCTCAGATTATACTTGTTGGAACCCTGAAGCAATGGTGTCCTTAATGAACAAATTGTTACCTTGATTTCAGCCTCAGTATGAGCCCCCTCTACCAGCCCAACGGGCCCTTCTCTCTTGAAGATCATTGTCCAGGATCACTGATGACCGTGCCCATCAAGAGAAAGCATGTGCAACTACAGTTATCCTCCTCCCATCACTGGGATTAGGAAGATGGCTCCTCCACAATCTGGAAAATCCATTTAACATTTTTGGCCTTCCCTTCATACATATTATTATGGTGTTAAAAGATAAACTATGTTGATATTATATAATACCATACATATATTTTATGTATTTCTGAGAAACTTTTTCTGGTTTGCTGGTCTGTATGTGCCACCTGTGGCTTCCACAAAACTCTCAGAAAATTTCCATTTAATTTTTTACGTCACCTTGATATATTGAAACCACAATGGAGATGGTCATGATGGAGAAAAAAATCTGAAGATTTCTTCACTCATTAGCCTGATGACTGAGTGGGAGCTTTGGCAAGAGGACTGAACTGATTACTAATTTACAAAATTATAAAATGGAAGTGCCCAGTTCTTTGGTTATGCATTGGGAAAATACCAAGAAACCAAAGTAATCACACTTTAATTAGGCACAGAGGATAGAAGGGAAAATAGCACAGCAGAGACAAGTGGCAGAGGCAGCTATTTGGATCAGGGATCCAAGGGATCAAGGAACTATGATGAGCAAGAGAATAGGAAGAGGGAGGAGAAGAGGCACAGAATATCATTCACATAAACATGGACTAGCATTGATATTACTAAATAGCATAGTCCCAAGGAAGATAGAATTGGGCTTAAGGACAAAAGTTTGCTGTCTCATTTTGTAGCGTGTAGGGGAGAACATTAACATATCCAAATCATCTCAAAGTTGTAAGCACAATTTTAAAAAGTTGGCATACACGTAGCATCCCAAAATTATCAGCACTGTTTATGTTAGTCTTTGCTGTGGATGTCTGGAATTTGTCTGGGGTTTACAAATCCTGGAATCAAAAGTCCTTGAATGATTTAACACATACTACCAGGATGTTAATTTTCATTAATATATTATAACATTTGTAAATTATGCTCCTTTGATCTTTGGGACATTTTGTATGCGACTTCCAGGTCCCCTTTGCAATTTTAGTGCTAGTGATGAGGTCTAGATTTGGGGTACCTAAAAGAAATTAGGGTTTAATTGAGGTCTAGTGGCAGGTTTGGGATACCAAATAGAGCTCCCCTGCAACCCCTTTGGATTTGGCGCAAGGATATGGAGTTAAATGAAGTCTAGTGGCAGTGCAAGGGTTCTCAATAAAGGAATTTATTGGCTGAAAAGCTGGATTGATAAAAGAGGTTCATTATAGGGTTTGGAAGTAAGGTTAAAGTATAGTTAAGGAAATAGGTGAAGGTAGAGATAAGAAGGGCGCAGGGTCCAGTGGACAGAGGGTCCTGGCATGCCAGGCGTGAGGCTGGCATGTTTTCAACCTCTGCAGAGGGGGTCCCAGCTAGGCCCTTTTATAATGGGACATTTAGCTAGAGGGGTCTGTGGGTGTAGACTCAAGTTGGCTCAGATCCTGTGTGGGGCTGGGACAAGCCCAGATCTTCTATTGTAATTCAAAGGGACCAGGATCTGTGAATCAAAAGGTCCTGGATTGATAATCACATCAACTAGGAGGGGTTGGGAATCAGAAAGAAAGGAATCTTAAAGGGACCACACCCGCATCATTAGTGTCCCTTTATAATGGCTACTTAAGTACTTACTTGCTATACTGACTAGAAGGGGGAATCAGAAGAATCAAAACAAGATTTAATTTTTTAAAATTTTAATATAATTATATTTATTTAATTTTATATAATTTTAATATAAAAACTGAGCTACAAATTGTACAGCCATCCTCTGAGAATACTTTCAAGGGTGAAGGAGATAAAATTTTGGTTTATACTGATTCCTCCATAGTGTTTCCAGATAAATGACCTGGGGTTTAGAGAGAACAGTTATGGATTGTTAAAGACTCTCCACTTGGGATGAAGATCAACAAAAGAATTTTGTTGATGATTGTCCACAGCATACAATTGTTTGAAAGGCATTTCAGCCCCTGTTAAAGACATCACCTGCCCTATGCTGAACCAGTTAGATACTACCAGAAGAAAAGCAGAGGTTGGGGATTGGGCTAATCATCAATCTAGACACTGACAGATGGACGATGGACAGATGTTGGGATGCTGTGTTACAGCATGTGTGGGATTATATGATCCCTGTAACCAAGAATGAAGCATCCACTTCTGCCCAATGATGCTCTATATGCCAATTAGAGTATTCACAGTTGAGAGATTAGTATGCTATGATCCCATATGGTTTGAGACCTGTCTGAGATGGGCAGATTGATTATACTGGCCCTTTCCTCCATCTGGAATTCCCTGAGACATATGGTATAAATATGGGTCCAAATTCAAATTCATTTCCAACCAAATTGCTAAACAGTTTTCTCAAGCACATTTGTTAAATTTTAAGTATTTTCCCAATTATTAAATTTCTCTATAGAGTCATCAAAAACTTTATATATATATATATATATATATATATATATATATATATGCATGTATACATATTAACATGCATATGTATGTACTTGAGGTTATGTATAATATATTGGTATGCATATATCACATATATATAGTATATGTGTATCTGTGTGTGTAATTTTTTTGTCAAATTCTGACATCTCTTCTACTGACCTATTTATTCATTTTACCCAAGTATCTAATAATTTTGATGACAATAACATTGCAGTATGTTTTAAAGTTTGAAAATGCAAGACCATCTTCAGTATTTTTTTTCAGTTTAGATCTTGATATTCTTGCTTGTTAATTATTTCCATGCACATTTCATTATATTTGTATCTAGTTCTGTGGAGAAGCACTCTGATATCTTGATTGGTATTACAGTAAAGCCTTAATAGTTCAGGCATCTGTGTTCTAGTTGGTATGGAAATTCCCTCTAACAAAGATCATAATTCATTTATAAATTAATATATTGGTCTTGTACTATTTCCTGAGGTTCAGAGGAATGTAATTACCTGTCCATGGTTACAAAGCTAGCAAGTGTAAGAAATAATATTTAAAACCATCCTGATTCTAAGCTTAACAATATATCATACTGTTAGTATATGGATTCTAAGCTTAACAATATATCATATTGTTAGTATATGCATAGTTGTATTATCTTTATTTTTTGATCCATGCATGAACATTAAATGTTTCTTAACTTATCTATATATTCTATTACTTTAGTTATAGATTTATAGTTGATTTTATAAATGGAGCATTTTGAACATACCATCTTTGGGGTGGGTGTAGTTCCCACTTGTAGAAAAGATTCAGATGCTGGGAGCAGAGAAAAGTTAAGAGAACACACTAAAATATAGCCCCTTTCTTCTTTCTTACTTTTGTTCTTGGCTTTGGGATAAAATATAATATGTTATGATATGATATAACATAATGCAATATAATAATAATTAGATGAGATTGTAATATGATATAATTTATAATAAATATGTCTGCCCATCTACATGTATAATTAATCATGTTGCATAACATTAGATGTAGTCTAGGGAGTTCAGCACACTCTTTCTGCTTTTTATTTCTTCTGCTTATTCCTTTGGGCTGGCTCAAAAAGAAGTTGAAGCCCGCTCCATTAGGTTCCTGGGAGCCTCCCATTTCTCAGCTGCTACTCCTACACTTCCTGCTGAGGGGGCGGGGAGAATGTAATGCATCTCCTGCTTTGATTCCAGACTATTTTTCTCCAATTTCCATCAGGCCAAATAACAGCTCGAAGCCAGGTTAGACTATTAAATTCTTTTATCTAACAGGGAATATCCAATATCAATGAAGGGCAGGCAGAAAGAGCATGGAGAAGGAAAGCAGAGAGTGTTTGCCAACACAATCCATTGAAAATACCACCGTCATTGTTAAATTTCTTACTACAAGAGCAGGAAATAACTTTCTCACTTAGACACCAGAGAAGGAGACAGTTAATGCAGCAGCTTATTTGGTAGCTCAGACTTGGAAGGACAATATCACCAAACCAAAGCAGTTTAACACTTCAGCCCTTTATCACCCTCACCTATAACAGCCAATCATAGAGCTAGGAAGACTAGAGTGGGCACCAACACCTCCCAACATGTTCCCAATATGGGGGATGTATTATTTCCCTTAAATTACTTCCTCTTTCTTTTCCTTCCAGCATCTATCTCCCAGAATTCTCAGTGAACAAACAATTCCAGAAACTTTCACACAGATCATAATCTTTGTTATCAGTTCAATTCTAAGAAAGCATTTGAATCTCAATAGCTACCCTGCTGCAAGGCTAGATTCCACTAATTATATAAAAATTACGAATTTATTCTTAGATTAATTCTCAAATGTTTTATGGCTTTTGTTATAATTATAAGCAAGGTTTCTTTTTATAGGTTGTCTTGATCTTTAATGAAAATTTAAAAAATCATACTAGAGTTTTCCTTTTTTAAGGTTGTTTAAAGGATTTTTATAAGTTTTTTGAATAGTGTGATTACTGAAATCTTTTTTTTTTTTGTCTCCAAAAATGTTTTGGATGAGAAAAATATATAATGATATTTTGCCTTTTTGTTTCCAATGCTAATTCTTCTAATTATTGAAAAACATGCAATCTCCAGGGCCAGATGAATTTACAAGTGAATTTTACCAAACATTTAGAGAGCAACTTATCCCAATACTATATAAACTATTTGGAAAAATAGATGAAGAAGGAGTTCTACCAAATTCCTTTTATGACACAGACATGGTGCTAATACCTAAATACCTAAACCAAGAAGGGTCAAAACAGAGAAAGAAAATTATAGATCAATTTCCCAAATGAATATTGATGCAACAATCTTAAATAAAATATTAGCAAAGAGATTATAGCAATTTATCAGCAAAATAATACACCATGACCAAGTGGGATTTACATCAGAAATGCAGGGCTGGTTCAATATGAGGAAAACTATCACATAATTGACCATATCAATAAAAAAAATTAAAAAAAAAAACTAAAAGAAATCATATTATTATCTCAATAGATGCAGAAAAAGTATTTGGCAAAATACAAAACTCATTCCAAATACAAACACTTGAAGCATAGGAATAAATCGAGTTTTCCTTAAAAGGATAAGTAGCATCTATATGTAATAAGACTAAGCTAGAAGTATTCTCAATAAAATCAGGAGTGAAACAAGGTTGCCCATTATCACTACTATTGAATATTATTCTAGAAATGTTAGCTTTAGCAATGAGAAGAAAAAGAAACTGAAGGAATTAGAATAGTAACAAGAAAGCAAAACTATCACTCTTTGCAGATATGATAGTGTATTTAGAGAATCTTAGAGAAACAACTAAAAAAAACTACTAGAAATAATTAAGAATGTTAGCAAAGTTGTAGGATATAAAATAAATCCATATAAATTATTAAAATTTCTATGTGTTACCAACAAAGCCCACCAAAGAAATATAAAGAAAAATCCTATTTAAAATGACTGCAGACAAAATGAAATGTTTGAGAATCTACCTGTCAAGACAAAGCCAGGAATTATATGAACACAATTACAAAACACTTTTCACATCAATAAAGTTAGATCTAAACAATTAGAAAAATATCAGTTGCTCATGAGTATGTAGAGATACAAGCAAACCCTCTCCCCCAAGCAGTTAATCTATCTGATCCCTTCCATTCACCATTTTCTGGATCTCTCCACATCACCTGGCGATTATCTAAAGATAGTGGAACTGCTGGAACTGGAATTGAAGAACTATTACATCATCATGCTAAGTACTAAGTATACATAAACTAGATAACCATTGTCTCATCAATTCCACTGAGTTAACAGCTTGTTTCAAGTATACTTCTTTCAAGTATACTTCTCCAAAGTACCGCCTTCTATATGGGTAGACTGTAATATAATAAAAATGAAAATTCTATCTAAATTAATCTACTTGTTCAATGCCATACCAATCAAACTGCCAAAAAAAAATTATAGAGCTAGAAAATATAACAAGATTCATCAGAAAGAACAAAAGATCAAGAATATCAAGGGAATTAATGAAAAAAATGCAAAGGAAGGTGGCTTACCAAATTTAACACTATATTACAAAACAGTGATCATCAACACCTTATGGTATTAAGGAATAAAGCAGTAGATCATTGGAATAAGTTAGGTACACATGACACAATAGTCAATGACTATAGTAATACAATGTTTGATAAACCCAAAGGCTCCAGCTTCTGGGACAAGAACTCATTATTTGACAAAAATTGCTGGGAAAACTGAAAAATACTGTGGCAGAAAGTAGGCATTGTCCAACACCTAAAAACATTATACCAAGATAGCAAGATAAGGACAAAATGAGTTCATGATTTAGACATAAATGGTGATACTATAAACAAATTACAAGAGCAAGGGATAGTCTATCTATCAGATCTTTGGAGAAAGGAGGGATTTATGGCCAAAGAAGAACCAAAGAACATTATGAAATGCAAAATGGATAATTTTCATTACAATAAATTAAAAAGGTTTTAGACAAACAAAACTAGCCTAACCAAGATTAGAAGAGAAGCAAAAAGCTTGGGATAAAATTTTATAGCCAATGTTTCTGATAAAGGTCTCATTTCTAAACTATATAGAGAATTGACTCAAATTTATTTTTTATTATAGCTTTTTATTGACAAAACATATGCATGGGTAATTTTTCAATATTGACCCTTGCAAAACCTTCTGTTCCAACTTTTCCCCTCCTTCCCTCCATTCCCTCCCCTAGATGGCAGGTAGGCCCATACATGTTAAATATGTTAAAGTATATGTTAAATACTATATATATATACATATTTATACAGTTGTCTTGCTACACAAGAAAAATCAGATTTAGAAAGAAGGTAAAAATAACCTGGGAAGAAAAACAAAAATACAAGCAAACAATAACTGAAAGAGTGTAAATGCTATGTTGTGGTCCACATTCATTTCCCAGTGTTCTTTCTCTGGGTGTAGCTGGTTCTGTTCATTTCTGATCAATTGGAACCGATTTGGATCCTCTCATTACTACAGATAGCCACTTCCATCAGAATTGATCCTCATATATAGTATTATTGTTGAAGTGTATAATGATCTCCTGGTTCTGCTCATTTCACTTAGTATCAGTTCATGTAAGTCTCTCCAGGACTCTCTGTATTCATCCTGCTGGTCGTTTCTTACAGAACAATAATATTCCATAACAGGAAAATCATGATTTGGAACACCTTTTCATATGGGTAGAAATAGTTTCAATTTCAATTGATTTCTTATAAATTTGTTGACTCAAATTTATAAGCCATTCTCCAATTGATAAACGGTCAAAGGATATGAACGGACAATTTTCAGATGAAGAAATTAAAGTCATTTCTAGTCATATGAAAAAATGATCTAAATCACCATTGATTAGAGAAATGCAAATAAAGACAACTCTGAAGTACCACTACACACCTCTCAGATTGGCTAAGATAACAGGAAAAGATAATGATAAATGTTGGAGGGCATATGGGGAAACTGGAACACTAATACATTACTAGTGAAGTCATGAACTGATCTAACCATTCTGGAGAGTAATTTGAAACTATGCCAAAAGGACTATCAAATTGTGCATACGTTTTAATCCAGCAAGTGTCTCTACTAGATCTGTATCCAAAAAAGATCATTAAAAAAAAGGGAAAAGGATCCACATGTGCAAAAATGTTTGTAGCAGCCCTTTTTGTTGTGGCAAAGAATTGGAAACTAAGTGGATGCCTATCAGTTGAAGAATGGCTGAATAAGTTATAATATATAAATGTAATGGAATATTATTGTTTTATAAGAAGCAATCAGTAGGCTGATTTCAAAAAGGCCTGGAGAGACTTACAGAGTAGTGTTTTCATCTTTTTTATTGTTATTGTTGTTTGTTTGCTTGTTTTTTTTTTTCTTTATCATTTTTCCCCTTTTAATAGAATTTTTCTTGTGCAGTATGATAAATGTTGAAATGTTTAGAAGAATTGTATATTTTTAACCTATATTAGATTATTTGCTCTCTAGGGGAGAAGGTAGGGAGAAAGGAGGGAGACAGACAAATCTGAAACATAAAGTTTTGTAAGAATGAATGTTGAAAATTATCTTTGTATTATTCTGAAAAACAAAAAGCTATTATTATAAAAATTAAAATTAAAAACAAAACATTGTACATAGTAAAAACAAGATTATGTGATGATCAACTGTGATAGACTTAGCTCTTCTCAACAATGTGATGATTTAAGGCAATTTCAATAGACTTGGGATGGAAAATGCTATCTACATCCAGAAAAGGAACTATGGAAACTGAATGTGATCAAAGTATTTTTAAATTTTTGTTTTGTTTGTTTATTTATTTCTTATGGTTTTTTTCCCCTTCTGGTCTGATTTTTCTTGCACGATATAACAAATGTGGAAATATTTTTAAAAGAATTGGACATATTTAATCAATATCATATTTGCTTTCTTAGGGAGGGGAAGATAAGGGAAGGAGGAATATGGAACATAAAGTCTTTCTAAAATAAATGTTATATTGGTCAACCTGCCATCTGGGGGAAGGGGTGGGAGGAAGAAGGGAAAAAGTTGGAACAAAAGGATTTGCAACTGTCAATGCTGAAAAATTACCTATGCATATATTTTGTAAATAAAAAGCTATAATAATTAAAAAAAACAGCCATACAAAAAAAATAAAAAATAAAATAAATGTTATGTTTTGGGCTACCTGCCAGCTAGGGTACAGGGTGGGGGGAAGGAGAGGAAAATTTGGAACACAAATAGGCCAGTGTTGGAGAAATTACCCATGCATATGCTTTGTAAATAAAAAATAAAATAAAAAGAAATAAAACAAAATAAAATAAATGTTGAAAATGATCTTTACATGTATTTGGGAAAATAAAATGCTATTGAAAAAAAGAAAGTTATGTTGACTCAATGACTCACTTTATTCCTGTTTTTAGAAGGAATATCTCTAATATTTCTCTATTTTATATTATTTATTTTTGGCTCAAGTCATATACTTTCTATTATGCTGAAAAAATTCTCTTTTTACTGTTTTCATTATGAACGAATTTTTCATTTTATCAAGGATTTTGAGGTATCTGGTGATATCATCATAAATATGCAAGACAGTATATGGGATAGAAGAAAGGAAACAAGTTTTTATTAAGCATTTACTAAGTGCCTAGGAATACAATTGCAATGGGAAAAACTCTCTGGATTCAAAGAGCTTACATTCTAATAAGAAAGAAACACAACAGAAAGCTGGAAAATGTTGTAGGGGAGAAAAAATGAAAGTATCCTTGGCAATAAAACATGATTTTGAAATCCAGAAAGTCAAGAACAGGGCTAAGAGTGGAATGGGTCAAAATCAGAGTCAGAATGTCCAACGTTTGATATCATCTTTTGCTATCTACTGCCAAATCTATGACCTTGGAAAAGTTATAGAACATCTTGGTGTTCCATGTAATTCTCTAAGACTGTAAATTGCAGAATATTTGCTGATTTACATTAGTAAAACGAGGTTCCAAACTAGAAGTATCCTAAACAAATGAAAACATAGTTTTAGACCAAAAAACAGTAATAATGACTTAGTTTTGTGAGGAGTTTTTTGTTATTTGTTATATATTGTGGTAAGTCAGCCTTCCATATCTGATATAAATCCTGCTTGATAATAATGAATAATTTTAAATTCTTATATTCTCTTATCTAATATTTTACTTGATGTTTTTTGCATCTACATTCATTATTATATTTATTTTCATTGTGGATTCACTTGAGCAACATTTTTTTAATGGGGCATTTCTTTGATTTGTCTTATTGATTCCGCTGAAATTGGATTATGGCCATTTTTGTTGTGTTTCGATAATTTATATTTTACAGATAACCATCTGGTTCTATCATACTCTCTAATTTCTTATAACTGTCACGTAATCATGTGATTATAGTCCTTTTGTATTTGTTATTAATGTATTTTTATGTTTGATTCAACATGTTTTTGTTGATCAAAAATCAACAATGTTTTTTAAAATTTGTTAGTTTTGTTTATTAATTCAGTTCTTTCTTTTTATTTGTTTCTGCTCTTAATTTTATCATCTCATTTTTCATATTTTCTCTTAGAAAGTGATTTTAACTGTAAACTTTATTGGTTTTTCTTCCTCTATAATAATTGTAAACACTGCATGATATAAATTCATCTTTTAATATATGGTATAATTATAACCATTATGTTTTAAATAATGTGATTTCTTCTGAGACCTACTTATTATATAATAGATTGTTTTGAGTTTTCCTGTAATTTCATAAATTCTAAGATTATTGTCATTTAATTCTAATAATCTTGCATAGTGACCTGAGAATACAATAAATGTAATTGCTTTTCCTTTTCTTTTGCTTTCTTTGAGATATAGACCTAGTAATGTATTACTGGATCAATGAGTATGCAGTTTTAAAGACTTTGGGCATAGTTCCAAATTGTTTTCCAGAATGGTTAAATCAGTTAACACATCTAGCAATGATTTATTGGTGTGTTTATTTTTCCATCATCCCCTCCAACATTTGTCATTTCAGATAGTTATAAAGAAGTAACTCAGTTATTTTAATAACTTTAATATTTTATTATTTATTTGCATTTCTCTAATCAATAGTGATTTGGAGTATTTTTTCATATGACTATAGATAGTTTTGATTTCTTCTTTTGAAACCTGCTTGTTCATAACTTTTGACCCTTTACCTATTGGGGAATGGCTCTTATTTTTATGTTGTACTCACTTCTAATGTTGTTTTTGTTCAGTCATTCAGACATTTCTGAGCTTTTTGAACTCATACACATAGCAAACCAAACTCTTCTATCTTTTACTACTTCTTGAAGTCTGTCCAAGTTCATGTTTAGTGTTTCCATAATACTATCTCATATTCTGCCATCCCTTTTTTTTTTTAATGACTGTTTGTTTTAAATTTCTTTCAACATCAGGGTCTTAACTTATCGCCTTAGAATATAGTCAAAGTAAAGGCCTCATTTCCAAAATATAGAGAGAATTGACTCTAATTTATAAGAAATCAAGCCATTCTCCAATTGATAAATGGCCAAAGGATATGAACAGACAATTCTCAGATGAAGAAATTGAAACTATTTCTAGTCATATGAAAAGATGCTCCAAGTCATTATTAATCAGAGAAATGCAAATTAAGACAACTCTAAGATACCACTACACACCTGTCAGATTGGCTAAGATGACAGGAAAAATAATGATGATTGTTGAGGGATGCGGAAAACTGGGACATTGATGCATTGTTGGTGGAGTTGTGAACAATCCAACCATTCTGGAGAGTAGTTTGGAACTATGCTCAAAAGTTATCAAACTGTGCATACCCTTTGATTCAGCAGTGTTACTACTGGGATTATATCCCAAAGAGATTATAAAGAAGGAAAGGGACTTGTATGTGCACGAATGTTTGTGGCAGCCCTTTTGTAGTGGCTAGAAACTGGAAACTGAATGGATGTCCATCAGTTGGAGAATGGCTGAATAAATTGTGGTATATGAATATTATGGAATATTACTGTTCTGTAAGAAATGACCAACAGGATGATTTCAGAAAGGCCTGGAGAGACTTACACGAACTGATGCTGAGTGAAATGAGCAGGACCAGGAGATCATTATATACTTCAACAACAATACTATATGATGACCAGTTCTGATGGACCTGGCCATCCTCAGCAACGAGATCAACCAAATCATTTCCAATGGAGCAGTAATGAACTGAACCAGCTACGCCCAGAGAAAGAACTCTGGGAGATGATTATAAACCACTACATGGAATTGCCAATCCCTCTATTTTTGTCTGCCTGCATTTTTTATTTCCTTCACAGACTAATTGTACACGCTTTCAAAGTCCAATTCTTTTTGTGCAGCAAAATAACTGTATGGACATATATACATATATTGTATTTAACTTATACTTTGACATATTTAATATGTATTGGTCAACCTGCCATCTGGGTGAGGGGGTGAGGGGGAGGAAGGAAAAAGTTGGAACAAAAGGTTTGGCAATTGTCAATGCTGTAAAATTACCCATGCATATATAACTTGTAAATAAAAAGATAGATATATATATATATTAAAAAAGAATATAGTCAAAGTTTTTAAGCTTCATCTTTAGTATTTGACTTTTTAGTGAACAGCTGAAAATTTTTAAAGCAATGATTAATCTAATCTCCTTGCTCTCCAAAGGACTTTCAAAAACTCTCTCCAGCACCACAATTTAAAAATGTTAATCCTGTGGTGCTCAGCTTTCCTTATAGTTCAATTCTCACAGCAGAACTTCACTACTAGAAAAATCATACTTTTGACTATGTGAACCTTTATCAGCAAGGTGATGTCTCTGCTTTTTAATATGCTGCCCAGATTTGCCATAGCTTTCCTTCCAAGAAGCAAGCATCTTTTCATTTCATGACTGTAGTTACCATCTGCAGTGATCTTTGAGCCAAAGACTGTAAAATCAATACAACTTCCATTTCTTCTCCCTCTATTTGCCTGAAAGTGATGAGACCCATTGACAAGTTCTTAGTTTTTTGGGGTGTTAAGCTTCAATCCAGCTTATATACATCAAGAGCCTTCTTTATTCCTTTTCACTTTTTGCTGTCCAAGTCGTAGTATTTGCATGTCTGAAATTGTTGATATTTCTTCTGGCAACCTTAATTCCAGTCTTCAATTCATCCAATCTGGCATTTCACTCAATGTACTCTGCATATAAATAAAGTGACAATATACAGTCTTGTCCTCCTTTTTCCATCTTAAACTAATTAGTTGGGTTCTAACTGTTGCTTCTTGGCCTATATACAGATTTCTCAGGAAACAAATAAGATGATATTTTACTCTCATCTCTTTGAAGACTTTTTTGTTGTGATTCATACAATCAAAAAATTTAAAGTAGTCAGTGAAGAAGTAGCTATTTTTCTGAAACTCTCTTGCTTTCTCCATAATCCAGTCAATTTGATCTCTAGTTCCTCTGCCTCTTTAAAAACCAGTATGCTCTTCTGGTAATTCTAAATTTATCTATTGCTCAAGTCCAGCTTGCTGAATCTTAAATATGACCTTGCTGGCACATGAAATGAGCACAATTACTCAGTAATTTGAACATTCCTTGTTACTGCCCTTTTTTAGGACATAAACTGATTTTCTCCAATACAGTGGTCATTATTGTGACCAAATTTATTATCATGTTGAATGCAGCATTTAAACAGCATTTTTTAGGATTCCAAATAGCTCAGCTAGAATTCTTTCCAATCTTATTGTTAACAATAAGGTCCTCAACTTCCTTACCAAGATGTCTAATTCCATCAGGATGTTAAGATCTTTCTTGTATAGTTCTTTTATACATTCTTGCCACCTCTTTTTAATCTCTTCTGCTTCTATGAAATCCCTACCACTTTTATCTTTTATTGTGCCCATTTCTATAAAAAACTTTCCCTCAAAGGGACCTACATATACAAAAATGTTTGTGGCAGTCCTTTTTGTAGTGGCAAGAAACTGGAAGTTGAATGGATGCCCATCAGTTGGAGAATGGCTAAATAAATTGTGGTATATGAATGTTATGAAATATTATTGTTCTATAAGAAACTATCAGCAGGATGATTTTAGAGAGGCCTGGAGAGACTTACATAAACTGATGCTAAGTGAAATGAGCAGAACCAGGATTTCATTGTACACAGCAATGGCAAGATTACACAATAATCAATTCTGATGGATGTGGCTCTTTTCAACAATGAGATGATTCAGACCAGTTCCAATGAACTTGTGATGGTAAGAGCCATCTATACCCAAAGAGAGGACTGTGGGAACTGAATGTGGATCACAACATAGCATTTTCACTCCTTTTGTTGTTGTTTGCTTGAATTTTATTTTCTTTCTCATTTTTTTTCCTTTTTGATCTGATTCTTCTTGTGCAGCAAGATAATAGTATAAATACATATGCCCATATTGGATTTACATATATTTTTACCATGTTTAATATATATTGGATTACTTGCCATCTAGAAGAGGGGGTAGGGAAAGGAGGGGAAATTGGAACACAAGGTTTTGCAAGGGTCAATGATGAAAAATTATCCTTGCAATTGTTTTGAAAATAAAAAGTTTCAATAACAAAATACATATATTAAAAAAAAAGAAACTTTCCCTCAATACTTCTGATTTTCTTGAAGAACACTCTTCCCCCCTTCCTCATTCTATTGTCTTCTATTCCTTTGAATTGTAGATTTTAGAGAAATTTTCTTATCTTTCCTTGTTCTCTGAAATTCTGTATTCAATTGAGTATATCTTTCTCCTTTCCCTTTAATTTTCCTTCTTGCCTCAGCTATTAATAAAGCCTCATCAGACATTTTGCTTTCTGCTCTTCTTTTTCTTCTTTTTTTTGGAATGTTTTTGTTGCTATCTCCTATACAATACCATACATATTTAATACTTTAAATCTATTCACCATTTATTTCTCTACATCCCATTATCTTCTGTTTTTTCCCTTTTTTTTTTATCCTGTCCTTTCTCAAAAGTCTATTTTGCTTTCTAATCATTTACTTTGTCTTCTCTTTTATCATCTCCTAATTTTTCTCTAATCTCCTTTCCTCCTATTACTCTGTTGGATAAGTTACAGTTATATGTGTGTGTGTGTTCATGTACATATAAATACATTCTTTTTTCTTTGAATCATTTCTAATGGGAGTGAGATTCAAGCACTGCCTGCCACTCCCTCTCCAATTTCTCCTTCCTTGCATGACTCTTTCAGGCAAGAAAAATTTCCCCATTCTATCTCTCCCTTTCCTTTTTTTCACTGTGTATCCCTCTTAATGATCAATATAATATAATCAACTCACACTTCTGTTCTCTATGTCCTTTTAATTCTAATGATGATAAAATTCTTAGGAATTACATGTATCATCTTCCCATATAAGAATATAAAAAGTTTAACCTTATTGAATTCCTTATGATTATTCTTTGCATTCCTTATGATTATTCTTTCATCTTTATCTTTTTTTATGTTTCTCTTGAGTCTTCTGTGTGAATATCACATTTTCTATTCAGCTTAGATCTTTTTATCAGGAATGCTTGAAACTCCTCTATTTCATTAAATATCCCTTAAATATTGGTTTTGCTGGATAAATGATTCTTGGTTTCAATCCTAGATCTTTTGCCACCTGGAATATTATATACTACGTCCTCCATGACCTTAACACAAAAGTTGCTAAATCTTGTATAAGCTTGACTGGGACTCCCTGATATTTAAATTGTTTCTTTCTGACTACTTAAAGAATTTTTTCTTCGGCCTAGGGGCTCTGGAATTTGGCTAAAAATTTCTTGGGAATATTCATTTTGGGATCTCTTTTAGGAAGTGATCAGTAATGCTTTCAATTTCCATTTTTCCCTCTGAATCTAAGATATTGGGGCAATTTTCCTATAATTTCCTGAAACATAATGTATAAGCTAATTTTCTGATCATGGCTTTCAGGCAGTTCAATTATTCATAAACTATCTCTCTTTGATCTATTTTCTAGCAGTTGCTTTTCTGATGAGATATTTCACATTTTCTTGTATTTTTTCATTCTTTTGATTTTGTTCTATCATTTCTTGATGTCTTGTGAAGTTATTAGTTTCCACTTGTACAATTTGTATTACAGTACAAATAATTTAGGATTTTTTCAGAAAGTAGAAATTGTAAGAAATAGAATTTGAATCTAAATCCCTTTACTCCAAGAGTCAGAAAAGGATTATTCTAGTAGAGGGTCAATTGGTTACAGTGTTATACAAAGAATTCCTTCACGGATATTAGCATAAGACGAGAATAAATTTGTAATTTTGTTATAATTGTCAGGAAATTAAAATTTTGATATATTATGTAAAAGTAAAATATTAGACTCTCAAATTTATAAATACTTGAGATCAAATAATGCATAAGGCTTAGCTAAACTTTACTATATCTCTAAACTTTAAAGTTACTATGTGGAAATGAAAAACAAAATAATCTATATCCAAATTTTAGCATAGAGTATAAAATGCCAGGAAACACTAACATTTTATATACGTGATAAAATAGAATTTAGTTTATTCTCATAAAACTACTATTGTTTGAATCTTATGACTTCTGATATTTTTACCTCATTCCAGAAGTCCTGAAAGCCATTGTTATTTAATACCACAAAATGTAACTTCCATTTGTTTTCCTTTACTATTGCTGAACATTCTGTTTCTTCTTTGTAATTTATTATAAAATCCTACAAAATGAATATGAGGTAAATCTTCTTTAGGATTTTCACAAGACTAAAAATAAGATCCAGATTTCTTTTGTCAACCTGCAACACTTGTTGATAGAGAAAGATCTCTGTCAAAGCAATTCTCCTCCAAGCATCTGTTTGATTATTTTTCTAATTCCTAATAAAAAACATTGGTTCTAATAGATCTGATCACCACACAGAGTGCCTCTGTTTCTTTGCTTTAAAACACACATAAGTCTTTTAGGTTGGGGTAGAGAAAATTGGTGTCTTTTAATCAGTTATCTCTGAGTGGAAAAAGCTAGAAAGACTGAGGAAGAGGTCCAAAAGAAAAAGAAATTGTTAACAAAAGATAAGGGTTTCAGAAGGCACAAGAAAAGGAACAGGTAAAGTAACATAGGAAGTGCAGAGGGAGAGGTCTTAGGTGCCTGATGAAGATGAGAATAAGCAAGGGGAAATTTTCAGTTTGGCAGATAATGTTTAAGACGAACATAATAGAGTCTCTCCAATTATTGTTTTTTAAAAATAAGCAAATCAATAAAAAGACCTTTAACAATTCTCTTCATCCAGCAACCATTCTTTTCTTTTCCTCCCCTTTATTGCCAAGTTTCTCGAAAAAACTTTCTATTCCTATTGCCTTCAGTTCCTTAACATTTACCCTGGTTATCTGGTTCTTACCCAACCACTCTGACTGAAATCACTACCTCAGAAGATGATAGTAGTCACTTAATTGACAAATATGACTTTTTTCCCCATTGCTTATCCTCCCTTCCTCTATGAAGAATTGGAAATCATCCTTATCTTCAGATACATTAAATTTTCTTGAGTATTAATAATAATAACATCAATAAATATATACACATATAAAAATCAACTGAGTATAGAAACATAAATATTTATAAAATCTAAATTACAAGTAGAAAATGGTTTAAAGTATTTTTGTCAAGAACTTCTTCTTAATTTAGTTTATTCCTCTAGTTTGTAAGCATTCTCTTTGTACACTGAAATCTTTTAGATAGAGATTGTGCCTTCAGTAACTTGTCCATTGTGTTATAGAGGCTCAGTAAAGATGAATGATGATCCTATGCTCAGGCCACAAGATTACTCTATTAATGTGAGGAATGCAAGAAAAGAAATTGCTGGATTATCTTAACCTTAAAGATTTTCTGGAAAGACTCTCTGTGAATTACTTCTGCTTTAAGAGTTTAATCCTCTGCTCTTCTTTTTCCGCTCTTATCATTATTATCAGGGATGCAAGGAAAGGCTTGCCAGGGATAGAATCCAACAAACTGATTTCATGATCACAGTACCCTGTATATCAGAACTTCTTAAACTTTTTCCATTAGTGAACCATTTTTGCCCAAGAAATTTTTACATGAACAGGTATACGGGCCTATAAAAATAGGCATATGAATCAAACATTTGCCAATAATAAAACATAATTTTCTCATATGGGATAATGGCCCATAGTTTAAGAAACTAAACTGAGCTATATATGAGGGGAACGGTAACAAACAAAAATAAAAATAAAATAATCTCATTGATTTAAAAAAAAAAAACAAATATACTTTACAATGTATAAATAATAGGCTTAAAATTTTTTTCACCTTCTCAAACCTTTTTCAACATTGTCAAAGAACCAGAGTCACCTCAGTTGAAACATTTCTTAATTAAAAATTCCCTTTACAACATAATCTAATACTAAAATCTCTCCACATCTGATTGCTTTTGGGTTGATTGATCATATCAGAGTAATGAACTGGGGAAAATACAAGTTTTTTAACCCAACAGAAGAACAGCGTCTAGTGCGAGCAGCAACAATGTAATTGCCAAGTGATGTGGGGAGATCCAGAAAGTGGTGAATGCCAGATAAGTTAACTGCTTGGGGGTAAGGATTTGCTTGTGTCTCTACACATGGAGGAGAACCCCAAAAAGGAGGTGATCACACCTTCCCTGACTCCTCAAAAAAAGGGGTGAAAACACCAAAAAAAGAGGTGATCATGCCCTCCCTGATGTCTCAGGAAGGGAGATGAAAACACCAAAGGAAATGGAGAATCAAACCAGATTAGCAGGTTTCTGAAGGGTCTCACTTGACACAGGTATACATAAATCCATCAATATGGAAGACATTACACAAGTAATAGCAATATAATACAGGCTAGTAGTGATGTAACAAGCAACATGAATCAACATGAGGAATTATACATGTCTATAAGTCCTAGAAATAGTCCAAAACCAATCTATTGTCCATTACTTCGTGTATCAGGAATCCAATGATTCCCGCAAGGTTTGAAGTCCTGCAATAGTCTCATCTTGTGTTAGGGAATCCAGTGATTCCTGCTAGTTTAGAAGTTTTGCAACAGTCTTATCAACAATTTTTCATCTCAGGGAATCCAATGATTTCTCTGGGTTTTGAAGTTCTGTAACAGTCTCATTATCAGCCATGCTCTATCTGTCAAATGTTTCTTAGGTCTTCTCCTTTGTTTTGAGGTTTTTCTCTTTTTCTGTCTCTCTATAATTGGACAAGGCGAATACAGCTGGTTGGCATCCATCTGATTCCTTTTCTATCTGTAGATATAAGCAAATACTTTCTCCCAAGCAGTTAACTTATCTAATCCCTTTTATTCACCACTTTCTGGATCACCTGGCAATTATATTGGAGCTGCTTGCACTGGACACTGCCCTTTTGTTGGGTTAAAAAGCCTGTATTCTCCCCAATTGTAATCCCTTTCTACCATCTAATTGCTTCTCTGCTGATTGATCATATCAGAGTATTGAACTTCTAAAGACATTCTAGATGGAGCATCAGCTGCCATCATGTCCCACCTGTTTTTTTGTTTGAGGTCTTGGAGCTGGGGCCCACCTCTCATTTCCCTGGGTCAACCTACATTCTGAAGCCCAGTGGAAGCCCATTTTGTACATGGGTTTTGAGTCTTGTTCTCCCACTGTGTTTTCTCACTCTGTCTCTGTGACTATATTAAGCTTTCAGATGCCCTACTTTACCACACTGAAAGCATTGACAAGTCTCTCCCATATTCTGCATCATAACCTAGGTATAAAAGTTATTTGTGCTCACTGTGGCACAGCGTCTTATGATCTTCTCTAAAGGAGCATCCTTGTGTAGTCCTAGTATAATTCTTCTACAAACCTCATTAGCATTTTCTTTAGTGAGTTGTCTTATCATAATTCTTGTAGTTGCATTTTCTCCAATATGACATCTGTTTGCAGATGTTCCACAAAATCAGCAAAGGGTTCATTTGGACCTTGCTCTATTTTCATGAAGGCTTTCCCTCTATCTTGTCCTGGGGGGGGGGGAGCCCCATGCTTTGATAGTAGCAGCAGCAATTTGCTCATATGGTATCAATCTGTACTGAAGTGTTTGCATACTGACCTTTACCTGCTAGTTGGTCAAAGGTGATTTGTATATTAACTCCAGTCTGCCTATTTTGTTGGGCTTGTATTCTACATAGTTCACTATACTCCGATAGCCACAACAAGTTTTGTCCAGGTTCTAAACATGTCCTTGCTATAGATTTCCAATCATTAGAGGTTAAAATTTTGTAAGCCAAATTCTCTAATACCATCTTAACATAAGATGATGTAGCCCCATAAATAGTGCAACCCTTTTTTAAATCTTTGATTTTTTCCAGATCAAAAGGAGTGTATCTTCTCCTTTGTTGACCTGAAGAGTCAAACTCTTCAATCACAGGGTATGCTTCTATTAAATCAGATATATCCTGTCCTTATTTTTTAGCTTTAACTAGTGCCTTTTGTAATCTTGTCATAGGCTGCTTCATAGGTGGTGCTGATTGTGTTGCTGCCCCTCCCCCTCTTCCTTCTCCCTCCACCCATGAAGGTGGGAATTAATTAATTAAGGGGGAATGGTCATGAGATGGGTAATGCCCTAATGGCTCCTGCTGTGAAGCACCACTCCTTAATTTCATAATTCTTGTCTAATTTTTCATCCTTTTCACTTAGTTTGTCAGTATCTCCCCTTCCTGTTTTTTCTTCTTTTTTCTTATTTCAATATTTATATAATTCCTTACAGCCAATTGTATTAAGTTATATGTATAAAATGTTTCTTTAGGAATTGAATCAGGACCAGTATCATTGTAATATTCACTTAATTGCTCTCCTACTAGTTTCCACTTGTCTGGCTCTAATTCTTCTTCTTTTGAGAACCAAGAAGAGGTCTATTGTAATGTTTCTAAAAGCTCAATGATCTGCTCCCAAGTTACAATCAATCCTTGGTTTTTTATTAGTCTAACCATGCTTTCGATACATTTTCCTTGAGGTGGAAAAGGTTCCTTTCTAAACATTTGTCCCATTTCAACTGAAACACTACTTTAGCCCTTAACAAAGTTTCCTTCTTGTCTGTTTTTGTACTTAGCCACAGATGCAGGTCCTTAGTCGCAAGTTTGGACGCCAAAATGTAATGTTCTTGTTGGTTTTCTGGAGGACTCTGAGCAGCCTTCATTTCAGCAGATTAATCACCACAAGAATAGCCAGGTGTTAAAGTCCAAATTCTTTATTGTCTCCTTGCCTGGGGCTGGGCAGCTTTTTGGAGAGCCTTTCAGACTGGCCTTAGTCTCAGGATCTCAGTGGAGCAAGTGCAGGAGGCCAGCCACCATGGTGGTGTGAGATGGAGTGAATCTCTCTGAGTCCGAGGGCTTGTGCTTCAGCCTCCAGCCACAACAAAGGTGGACAATGGAATGAATCTGTCTCTCAGTCCCTACTGGCTGTTATATACTCTATTATAATTACATCATCAGTGGATTTCTTTAACAAAGAGATCTAACTCAGTTTCAATTGATCAAGGATGGGCAGAAGCAGCTATACCCAGAGAAAGAACACTGGAAAATGAATGTAAACTGCTTACATTTTTGTTTTTCTTCCCGGGTTATTTCTACCTTCTGAATCCAATTCTCCCTGTGCAACAAGAGAACTGTTCAGTTCTGCACACATATATTATGTCTAGGATATACTGTAACCTATTTAACATGTATAGGATTGCTTGCCATCTGGGGAGGGGTGGAGGGAGGGAGAGGGAAAATCGGAACAGAAGTGAGTGCAAGGGATAATGTTGTAAAAAATTACCTTGGCATGGGTTATATCAATAAAAAGTTATTAATAAAAATAATAATAATTACATCATTGTAGATATGAATCTTGTAGAACTATATTAAGTACTAAATACATGTACTGAACTAGAGAACTATTAAGCACCATACTAAACTAGATAACCATTGTCTTATCAGTTCCACTGACTTAACACCTTGTAAAACTCATTGGTTTAAGTAGAGTTCTGGCCCAAAACAGAAAGTCTCCAAGGAGAAGGAACTCCACTACATCCCAATGCAATCCATTTTATTTAATAGGTAACCTCAGTTGTTAGGATAAATTGTCTTAGCATCAAGCCTAACTACACTGTCTTTCTTCCTATTGCTTCTCCTTCTACCCTCCAAATCTAAGCAGAATAAGTCTATTCCCTCTTCCATATGAAAGTCTTTTAAATACTTAAAGGTAACTGTTACATCTTACTTAGGTCTCTAGACTAAACTTTTCCAGATCTTTCAAATGATGACAATAATATTACTACTAGTATTTATTTATATATATATAGCATCTTTATATTATATTTATATTTTACATATTTATATATTACATATTATTTATATTTATATTTTTATTATATATAATATGTAAATGTGCATTTATATATTATATAGATATGTGTCAAGTGCTTTATAATTTTATCTTTTTTGATTCTCACAACAATGCTAGGAGATAGGAGGTAAGAGGTAGTTACCTTCATTTTACAGATGAAGAAACTGAGGCTGAGAGAGGTTAAACTTACTTGCCTGTGGTCCCTTAGCTAGTGTCTAAGGCTGGGTTTGAATTCAGGTTTTCCTGACTTCAGGTCCAGTACTCTATTCATGGTGCCACATAGTTGCTTCCATCTGCCAATTAGATCCTCAGATAAAATGGTTTTAAGTCCCTTCACTATTCTTGCTGCTTTCCTTTGGATGCCCTCCAGCTTACTGATACCTCAGGTTGTCAAAGGTTTCTGACTTTGATTGTATGGGTATGCCCTCAATCAGAGACACTGTAATTCCTCTCTAATTTGGTAGGTGGTCTTAAGGATTTTCTAGAGGGAAGAAAAGAATCATCAAACCATAGCAGTTCTGGTGATGAATTTCTGAGAACTTAACTAGGATTAATCTGATCTAGAAAATATGTTTTATAATTGTGGCTGAACTCATCACTTTTCCAGATTGGCAGACTCTGTCAGAGCTAATACCCTAGCAGTACAGACTTCAAAAACCAAGAGTCTGCTCCTAACTCTGATGGAATAACATAATAGGACCTCAGGAGAACTTAGCCAATCAATTTTTAAAATTATACCTCTGATTAGAGGGAACTCTTGATTAGGAAATTGCCTTTACCAATGCCATCTATAGTCTTTGAGGAAAATGAGACATCTAGGTGAATAGATGACAGTGGACAGAATACTGGTTCTGGAAACAGGAATATCTGAGTTCAAATCCAGCGTGGAGCTGAGTGATTCTGGATAAGTCACCTCATCTGTAAAAGGGAAGGTATAATAGCACCTATGTCATAGGACTTTGGCAAGAATCAAATGAAAAAAAATTTGTAAAGTGCTTTTCTAATCTTAAGGTGCTATATCAATGCTAGCTATTGTCAGTAATATTACTACTTTTAAAATTTTTATTTTTAATTCATGGGATGATTTTATATATGTATGTTCATGTGTGTATACACACACACATGCACACATATATATGCACATACATAGAGTGTATATTTGTGTCTAATAATAGCCATCTCTAGGGGAGGGAGGAGAAAAAGAAAAAAGAAATTTACATCATAACTTTATTATATATTTAAATGCTGTTTAAACATTTTAAAAAGATTTTTAAACATATTTTAAAGCAAGTTATACATAATGGATTTACAATTTAATGAGTAATTTTTTAAATTTATATTATGTTATAGAAATGCTACTTGTATTATAACTATTTTAGATAATAGTTCATATACCAAAAAACAAAAAACCCTGAGGGTAATATTGGATTGGAATTGAGTAAGTCAGCAGTAATATCAGACAGAAACCCAATGTGATCTTAGTCTAAGCTTAAGGACATAGTGAAAGACCCAATGAGTTGGAGCACTCACTGAAATTGCTTCCTTTTCCTAAGGAGCTCTGCTCTGGACATAGTCCAGATTGCTTTCAGTCTTAAAGAAGCCTGACCTCTAATGAGACGAGGATTAGGTTCCCTATTCTTTTTTTTTTTTTTTTTTAATTTTTTTTTATTTAATAGCCTTTTATTTATAGGTTATATGTATGAGTAACTTTTATAGCATTAACAATTGCCAAACCTCTTGTTCCAATTTTTCACCTTTCCCCCACCCTCCCCAGATGGCAGGATGAATAGATGTTAAATATATTAAAATATAAATTAGATACACATTAAGTATACATGACTAAACTGTTATTTTGCTGTACAAAAAAGAATCAGACTTGAAATATTGTACAATTAGGGAAGGAAGTCAAAATGCATGTGGGAAAATATAGGGATTAATTCAAGTAATGGTTTTTTAGTTCACCAGAGTTCTTTTCTCTGGGCATGGTCGCCCAATTGCTCCATTGGAAAATGATTTGTGATCTATTGTGAGGATGGCCAGGTCCATCAGAACTGGTCATCATATAGTATTGTTGTTGAAGTTATAATGATCTCCTGGTCCTGCTCATTTACTCAGCATCAGCTTTGGTGTCTCTCCAGGCCTTTTGAAATCATCCTGTTGGTCATTTTTCCAGAACAGTAATATTCCATAATATTATATACCACAATTTATTCAGCCATTTCCTGATGGGCATCCACCGTTTTAGTTTCTAGCCACTACAAAGAGGGTCCGAAACATTCGACAACAGGTCCCTTTCCTTCTTTTATGATCTCTTTGGGATATAAGCCAGTAGTAAACTGTTGACAAAGGGTACAAGTTTGATAACTTTTTAATATTCCAAACTATTTCCAGAATAGTTGGATTCGTTCACAACTCCACCAACAATGCATCAATGTTCCAGTTTTCCCGCATCCCCTCCATAGGTTCCCTATTCTCACACCCTCCAACTTATTCAATTTTCCCCTACCCAGGCAGCCTGGGAGAGATTGACGTATGGCTTAGATTGTACTTCATGTCAAATGTATTCCTTCCAAGAGGAGATAGGGAATAAAGTGGAAAAGAACTACATATCCAAAAGGAATCAGTATGGGACTGGTTTTTATTTCCCACACATGGAGAAATGTTAAGAAACTTATAGTACATATTGACAAGATAATTACTGGCACAAGCTTCTGGGAGTCTGATATTTAAACTTTGTGTAAACAAGAAGCAGTATGAAGGATTGCTGATTAGGCATTTTACATTTCACTTGAGCTCTGTCCTGGCTCCCTCCAAGTCCACATCTTCTAGTCTGGACTCCTGACCTTGTCAATAATTGTCTTCTCTGATGTAAAAGTTCTTTGCCACTATTTGGCTCTACTCGTTGGACCCAATACCATCAGATTTCTTGAACTCACTAAGTTACACCATGCTTGGACATGTCTCCCTCAAGAACTACATTTGGTCACCTACTCAGAAAAGCTAATGCAAAATAGACAAAACAAGAGAGGGCTCAAGCATGAGCTCACCTAGGTGAGGCTATGCTCCAAGTGCATGTAGGAGGGAAGAACACTGCCAAACCTCCCCTATCACCTCACAGAAGAGTTGAGTAACACAAACTACTTACTGCCATGGGAAAGGTAAGGCAAGAGTGTGAGCCAGAAGCTATCTCTTCATCTTAAATGTTGCAAGCACTTAAATTCCCATTGCCACCATCATAAAGGCACCAGTCTTTGTCCGAAGCAGCCAGGGAATGGTTATCTCCCACAAATTTGAGTACTAAACTATATAAGTGATGGATGGCAAGAGAGTAGGGCTATATTATACATGTTGCATGGGATGGATCTCATAACACTATGCTGCTCTAATAAAGGAATATTATGTGGACACATTGCAAGTATTCAAAAGATTTTCATGTGACTTAAAATTAGATTTTTTTTTCCCCTACTTGATCCCAAATAAAATAACCAGGAAGCAAGTGAGTAGAAAGCTTCTCTTCATCTCTATAGAAATGGAGGGAAATTAGTAATTAGAACTAATCAAAATGATATGGACTGTTGCAACAGTGTTCAGACCAATCTGGTAGCTCTGTTTTAACATTAGAAAGAAATTAAATATTGGTAGAACATTAGTTGTTAAAAAAAAAAAAAGGTTTGTTTAGGCAAGGAAAGGATATTCATAGAGGATAAAGCATTTGGGCATAGTTTCTGTGCTGGTCATGTTGATCAGAAGGCTGAGGGAAGAGCCATTGACTAAACATTCTCTAGATTTTTTGTACTTAGACCAACAGGAAAATCTATTAATGGTCCAATCCATTAGTCCCTTGAACCAACTGAATCTTGAAGAAAGTTTTAATACCCTCTAAGAAAAAACCAATTTAGCCTGCTTGGGTCATGGTCTTGGGATACTGTTCCTCCCACAACTGTTTCCTGAGCTAATGGGCTCTCTCCAGAGGTAGTCTAGAGCCAACTCATGATTTTAAAATTTTTAGTGTGAGCATTTATATCTCAGACATTGGCAAACTACAAATCAGGATGTAATTTATTGTTTTGTTGATGGTCTAGACTTAAAAAAGTTTTGAAGAAAGTGTCAATATAGATTAAACTTTAAAGTGTGTCATGTGTTGTTGTTTTTTTCCCCCAGATAGCTGGTTATTAAGCATTTACCCTTGGCTCTCCCTCACAAGAGGTCTGCCAAATATAGACAGGGTAAGTGCTTCCTATGTACTGAGGATTTCTATTCAAGCACAGTTTAAACTAGATGACTTCTGAAGTTTTCCTTTTTAACTTATGTCATTCTCTTTACTATAAGAATCTCTCTTTTTCTCTCCCCTCTCTCTCTGATATATATATATATATATATTATATATATATATATATATATATACACACACACATAGATATATTTATATGTGTGTATATATGTGATTTCCTCTTTTAATATTTAATGTTTTGTTTTTCCCTAATTACATATAAAAACAATTTTAACTTTTTTTTTCAAATTTTGAATTTCAAATTCTTTCCTCCCTTCATCCCTTGTTGAAAGACAGGCAATTTGACATAGTTTATCCATGTATAATCACACAAAATACATTTCCATGTAAGTCATGCTGTAAAAAAAAAAACACAGACCAAAAATCAAAACAAAACCCAAAATTAAGGAAAGTAAGAGAAAAGTATCTGCTATATGCATTCAGACTCCACTAGTTTTTTTCTCTGCCCTTTCAGAATCATCTTATAACAGTGTATTACTGAAAATACTTGAATTGTCTACAGTAGATCATCACATAGTATTGCTATTATTATGTACAATGTTCTCCTAGTTCTGATCATTTCACTCAGAATCAGTTGATATAAGTCTTTCCAGGTTTTACTAAGAGCATACTGCTCATCATTTATTATAGCACAATAATATTCTATGATAATCACACGCAACAACTTGTTCAGCTATTCCCCAATTGATAGACCCCACCCCCTCAATTTCCAGTTCTTTGCAGCCACTAAAAGAGATGTTATAAATACTTCTGTACACAAATTTTTATATCTCTATGGGATACAAATCTAGTATCCCATAGATATGCTGGGTCAAGGGATATGCATAATTTTATAGCCCTTTGGACATAGTTCCAAATTGCTCTCCAGAATGGTGATTCATTTATTCTTAAAATAGCCTATCCAACTATATGATGACCAGTTCTGAAGGACCTGGCCATCCTCAGCAATGAGATCAACCAAATCATTTCCAATGGAGCAGTAATGAACTGAACCAGCTACGCCCAGCGAAAGAACTCTGGGAGATGACTAAAAACCATTACATTGAATTCCCAATCCCTATATTTTTGCCCACCTGAATTTTTGATTTCCTTCACAAGCTAATTGTACAATATTTCAGAATCTGATTATTTTTGTACAGCAAAATAACGGTTTGGTCATGTATACTTAATGTGTATCTAATTTATATTTTAATATATTTTACATCTACTGGTCATCCTGCCATCTGGGGGAGGGGGTGGGAGGTAAGAGAGGAAAAATTGGAACAAGAGGTTTGACAATTGCCAATGCTGTAAAGTTACCCATACATATAACCTGTAAATAAAAGGCTATTAAATAAAATTTTTTTAAAAAATAACCTATCCACTGTGTGATCTTTCTCAAAAATCACACATTTAGAGTGCTAATACTTCAAATCAATTTGCCAAATATATCAAACACCTACAATAAAAATATGAGAATTATTAGGGAGAAGTAATAATTTTGATATGGCTTCATTTTGTGACAGAAACGGTCATATATATGTGACTTTTTCCTGAAACTTTAATTCGTTTTCCATCAGTTGATTACGGTATTTCATACCACACACATACAGTTCATTGCTCTCCTTTTTGTGTTTTTAATAATTGTGTGACTTTCAAGAATGCAAATTACTCCAAGGAAATGTGCAAAAATTGTAGTTTTAAAAGAACACACTTTAAGGACTGTTAGAGATATTGCAATAACTGTTAGTATGCTGGTGTATCCATTATTTCAAGGATCATCGCATCCTCTAATAAACCAAAAACAGTAGCCCTCAAAACTATGTCAAAAATTGCCAAAATATTGCTACAAAATGGCCTAAGTAATTCTCAGAAAACAAAACAATACATTTAAAGAAACCTGGCACTTAAAAGACTTGTTATTGTTTTTTCTTTTGTGTAGCACAGGCTTCTTAAAGTTAAAAAAATAAATAAATAAGAAAACCAGTAAAAAAAATAATAATGATAATAATAATAACAGCAAATCATTGCTATGAAGAAAAAATGTTCTTCATAGACAAGACAACCTAGAGAGTAGTGTACTAAAGATTAGGAAAAAATAATTTTTACATATGAAATTCACTGTTCCAATCAAGACTATACTAATGGCATTTTCAGAAGAGGATAAGCCAGCCAATTCTTGCCATCTTCATCATACTATAAAAATAATAACCTAAAAAATTCTTGTGGTATTTAATTTACTCCCGTAGACCTTTGCCCACAATGAACAAATGATGAATCTTTTAAAATATAGTGATAACTTGAGAAATAAAATCATTCTGGAATTTCTCAAGTGGAAATGAAATATACCAAAATGGTCCTGTACCATGTTATACATCATGAAAAGTTAAGAAATTATCCAAGATTAGATATAGACATGTTTCAGTAGCCTTGGGAACCTATTAGAAATTTTTAGGCTAAATTTGGAAAAATGAACTTCATTATTGAGGATATCTGGTCAAAATGGTTGCTTAAACAAAATTCATACTGTCCAGTCCCCACATACCTACTCCAGGAAAAATCCTATAGTTTACACCAAACTAAATTATACTCAAGAAATACAATGAGAAACAAAAAATATTTTCCACTCCAGAAATAGCAAAAGATCATCCTGAAGCTCAAAAGCATTAATAGAAGGGTGACGAGAAAAGCAAGCTCTAGTACAAGATAGTTTCTGACTGTGCTGTTCAGAGTATATTATGAAGCTTGAAAGATTTTTGTTTAAAGGCATTAAGAATAAAGGACCACATATAAGAATTGAAGCAAGAGGTTTTTTGAATGAAAAAATGTTTAAGAAAATAGCTTAGAAGAGAAAGTGGTTTAAAAAAAAAAACCTTACCTAGTTAAGTTTACTTCATAATAACTAGAATGGATTAAAATTTTTTGACAAAATCAAAAAACTCAATTAATTAAAGAAAATGTAAACTATTTGGTACCAGATAAAAAATGATAATTTAGGGGTGGCTAGGTATTGCAGTGGATAGAGCATCAGCCTTGAAGTCAGGAGGACCTGAGTTCAAATGTGACCTCAGACACTTAACACTTTCCTAGCTGTGTGACCCTGGGCAAGTCACTTAACCCGAAGAAGAAGAAGAAGAAGAAGAAGAAGAAGAAGAAGAAGAAGAAGAAGAAGAAGAAGAAGAAGAAGAAGAAGAACTGGAAAGACTGCAAAGGTCTATTAAAATCAGTAGACAAACTAAATAAATAATTAGTATTTGCATGTGGGAATTCCTTCCTGCTATTTTGGGGAGATATTTACAAGATTTTTCCAAATTCTGAGAAAATTCTAGGAAAAAATATACCTATCCTGTAAGAATTAAAATTGAATAATTATACAGACATTACTGGTTGAAGGACTCTACTGACATAAAGTTGAAAGTAAGAACAGGAAATACTGACGCACAGAATTGAAGGTTAAGATTAACATCTCCAGGAAACAGGATAAGAGGAAGTAGAAAAGAAGTAGTCTTGATGTAATCAGTTAGTCTTTTTCATAACTGTTATCATATTATAAGTATGTGTTTGTGTTTCTATTTGCTTCTAATGGTGTCATTCTTGCAAATAAAATAAATATTAATAAGTATATATTTAATATACTTTATACAAATCCTATGAGTAATATTCAAAAAGATCACAAATTTTGAAAACTTAATGAATCCTTAAATTGATGACTTCAATATATGATTCCATGTAGTATTATTAATCTTGTTAAGAGATCTGAATGTTACATTATTTGAATTTTACCCACTGTTTTGGTGATTTCCAGTGTTTGACTTTTTATTAAAGGCTACCTTTCTTTGTAAAAACTCCTATATTTAATATCTCATCTATTAAATGAAGAAGTTGTTAAGATATTCATAATAATAAATAAAAAGTATTAAAATCGTTGGAAATATTTCAAGATAAAGAAAAGTAGTCAATTCATTGCTAGATGTTTTAAATCATTGTAACAATATTTGGGGTCATGATAATAAACTGCACACTTGTTATTAGATCTTTTTTTTTTTTTTACAAAACACCTCTGAAACTTTTAATATAACCCTATGACAGAAAAAAGTGATTCACTATTTACTATTATGATCACTATTATTTTAAAATATGTAAATAAAATGCCATGAAAATATAGGATATTCACAATTCTGAATTCTTCTTCCCAAATCTCCCAAAACAATAGAAAAATATACCATTCTACCTCCTAGAAGAAAAGCTCCAGGAATACTATAGCCAAAATCCAAAGCACCCACATCAAATAAAAAAAGACTGCAAGTTTATCAGTTTATCAAGCACCAAGAGACCATGGCCAGGATCAAGCAAGACCTGGTAGCTTCTACTCTAAATGAGAGGAGATCTTAGAATCCTGGATTCCAAAAAGTAAAAAAGATAGACTTACAATCATGAATAGTTTACTCTGCAAAGCTGAATATGATCCTAACGAGTGGGGAGAGGAGGGAAAAAGAATAATGGACTAGACGGGGGAGAAAAGGGATAGGAAAGAAGTGCAAGGAGAGAGTGGAGAAAGAAGGGAAAGAAAAAGAAAACAAGAGGAAAATGAAGAGAGAACAAAGAGAAGGGAGAGGGGAAGACAGGAGTTTCAATCTAAGAGAATGCTTCAGATTACCTGTTAGATAACCAAGGAAAAGCTGAACAAACTGTGACATTGGAGTGTGATGGGATAGTGTTGCACTATATGGAATTATGAAAAAGACAATTTCAAAGAATCTTGAGTAGTTTGAACTGCTGCAGAGTGAAGTGAGCGAAAGTAGGAGAATAATTTTTTTATTAAAACTTTTTATTTTCAAAACATATGCATGGAAAATTTCCAACATTCACCCATGAAAAATCTTGTGCTTCTAATTTTTTTCCCTTCCTTCCCCTCCTTCCCACCCCTAAATGCCAAGTAATCCAATCTAAGTTAAACATGTGCAATTCTTCTATACATATTTTCACAATTATCATGCCGCACAAGAAAAATTAGATCAAAAAAGAAAACAATGAAAAAAGAAAACAAAATGCAAGCTAAAAACAACAAAAAGAGTGAGAATGTTATGTTGTCATCCACATTCAATTCCCACAGTCCTCTCTTTGGGTGCAGACAGCTCTCTTCATCACAAGATTATTGGAACTGGCATCAATCATCTCATTGCTGAAGAAAGCCACGTCCATCAGAATTGATCGTCATATAACATTTGTTGTTATGTATAATGATCTCCTGGTTCTGCTTACTTCAATAGCATCAGTTCCTGTAAGTCTCTCCAGGCCACTCAGAAATCATCCTGCTGGTCATTTCTTACAGAACAATAATATTCCATAACATTCATATTATTCAACCATTTTCCAGTTGATGGGCATCCACTCAGTTTCCAGTTTCTTGCCACCAAAAGAGGGCTACCACAAATATTTTTGCACATGTGGGTCCCTTTCCCTTCTTTAAGATCTCTTTGGGATACAAAACATTAGGAACACTTCTAGATCAAAGGGTATGCACAGTTTGATAGCCCTTTAGGCATAGTTCCAAATTGCTCTCCAAAACTGTTAGATCAGTTCACAATTCCACCAACAATGTATTAATGTCCCAGTTTTCCCGCATCCCCTCTAACATATGTCCTTATCTTTTCCTATCATCTTAGCCAATCTGACAGATGTGTAGTAGTACCTCAGAGTTCTCTTAATTTGCATTTCTCTGATCAATAGTGATTTGGAGCAAGCACCTTTTCATATCACTAGAAATGGTTTTAATTTCTTCATCTGAAAATTGTCTGTTCATATCCTTTAACTATTTATTAATTGCAGAATGGCTTGAATTCTTATAAATTTGAGTCAGTTCTCTATATATTTTAGAAATGAGGCATTTATCAGAACCCTTGAATGCAAAAAAATTTTCCCCAGTTTGTTGCTTCCTTTCTAATCTTATCTGCATTGGTTTTGTTTATACAAAAACTTTTTAACTTAATATAATCAAAAGTATCCATTTTGTATTCAATATGTATTCCAGTTCCTCTTTGGTCACAAAGAAAACCACAGATCTGAGAGGTAACTATCCTTTGTTCTTCTAACATGTTTATAATATCACTCTTTATGTTTAAATCATGAACCCATTTTGACCTTATCTTGGTATATGGTGCTAGATGTGAGTTAATGCCTAGTTTCTGCCACACTAATTTAGGAGAATAATTTTTGCAAAGATGGTACATTGTAAAGAAAAACACCTTTGAAAGACTTAAGGACTCTCATCCCTGCTATGATCAACCATGCCTCCATAAAAAGCATAATGAATATTATAAGGGGGTCTGTGCAGTATGCTCAAGTCGTCTAACGTGGAGGTGCCCCTGGAGCTTCCCAGGGCATACCCACATTATTTCATATGGAGATATTTCCCTACCATGGGGGTGAATATAGCCTCCTTTTATTGGGTGTATAATTAGAACAGGCTGCATCTTCAAAACTGGCTTGACTGAGATAATCACTCCCTTTCTGCTGTTCTTTCCTGGTCTTTCCTTCCTGCTGTGCCCAGAGGGTGAAGATCACATTTCACCCACAGCACCCACTCCATAAACTGGACCAGTGAGAGCCAAAGGATAGCCTTCCTCTGTTCTCCCTCTTTTTAACTCTGGCTCTGAGAAATTGACTTGGGAATGTTTGTTTTGTGTCATTTAACCTTCTTATTTTTACATGTGAGAATTACACCAATGGCAGAGGTCTAGCTGTAAAGAGCATAGACACCCCAAACCTGTTAAAGGTACCAGAGAACCCTGGGAGAAAGGTAAAACCTAACCTACTTGCACTTCTAAGTAGAAAGAACCCAGTAGTCTGTTACAATACATTTCCCATTTGAGAGAGTGATAGACACGATAGACACAGGGTAAAGGAAGAGGTACATATTTTTGGATATGGACACCATGTGTATTCTTTTACTTGAATTTACTTACTTCAAGATGTTTTAGGGGTTTTTCCTTTCAGTTTGTGGTGAATGGGGAAGGGGTTAGCAATAATAATGCAAAAAAGAGGGCCATCAGAACTTTTTTTAAATGCCCAGAAGAGAACAGAAGGATGTACTAACAAGCATTTTAGTTGTGAAAATAACATGTAGGATTCATATGGTTTTTTAAAAAACAAGCAATATGATATTGATACTAGCGATTTCATGGGGACTCCTTTTTGCATCTTATAGTCTATAAAAATTATCTCTTTTGATGTTAAATGAAAGCAAAAAATTAAAATGGAAAAATTAATCCAATATCATGCATGATTTCATGATGAATTAATGAATGTGTCAAAATCTCATGTCTACAATGCTAAGTTTTATAGGACAATTAGTTAATAGCAAAAATATATATATTATATGCCAAAAACTTTTAAAAGCTACAAAATATTGTATTATTGTGTGAATCAATACATCTAATTATTTTATTTTGTCCCAAGGAATTCACACAATTGTACAAATACAGAGCCAAAAGCATCTAATGTTTGTAGATGTCTCTAAAAACTGTGATTTTATATTTTTCCCCCTTTTCTGCTATTCTGCCAGTATTACTGCAGAAAGCAAAGAGAGCACTAAAAACTAGAAATTATTAATTTTTTTATGATTCACTTTGGTGAAAAATATTTCATAAACTCTGGACCAATCTTCTGGTGATTAGGTGCGTCTCTATGCTTAGCAGAGTTGTTGCTCAGAAATTAACAGGACAGTGTTCATGGACTTAAAATTTGTACTTCTCTGGCACGATCTTGGAGAACCCACATTCCTCATAGTGAAGGTATCAGAATAGGATCAGGTTAGAAGTCTAAATTCCAATAGACTTGGGTTAGAAAATGCCAATCACATCCAGAGAGAGAACTATGGAGACTGAATATAGATCAAAACATAATATTTTCACCTTTTTTGCTTTGTTTCTTTCTTTTTGGTCTGATTTTTCTTATACAACATGACAACTATGGAAATATGTTTAAAAGGATTGCATATATTTAACCTATATCAGATTGCTTACTGTCTTGGGAAGGGGGCAGGTAAGGAAGGAAGGGAGAAAAATTTAGCACACTAAATTTCACAAAAATGAATGTTGAAAACTATTTTTACATGTATTGGGAAAAATAAAATGCTTTTAAAAAAAGAGAGATAGAGGCTTAAAGATGAAAAAATGGACTAAGATGATAGACAGATAGATAGATAGATAGAGATATATCATCCCCCTTAATTATTAACTAAATGACATTTCAGAGCTCTTTAAGAAACTGTCAGTACAAGGAAAGGAATCCAGGACTCACTTTGCACCACTGGGTGAGCTTGTAGAATCTGCAGTTTTACTTTTAGAAAGGAAGAAAACTCCATGCTTATGGCCATCTAAGGAAACGTTGACAAATTCTAACATGGGCTGGTCACAATTCCAGATTTCTGAGGGGTCCGCTCACACTGCTGCTGGCAGAAAACCATTCTGCTAAGAAAAATAAGGTTTCCTGAGGTCATTGAGTTTATGCAGAAGCTCAGTAGCACAAATGGTGGATCTGAGAGGGAAAAGAAGTGGAGCATCTAACCTGGGCGCAAAGGTGGGAAGGATTCGGAACTTCGACAAAGAGAAGAAAATAGTGGTTGGTTTGGTGGGCTTGGTGGGGGCTGTGCAATTTGAGCTCCAGAATGAATGCAGGTAAAAGGCAGCAAACCACAATTTCCCTGTTCCTTGTATTTACCGGAACTTTGTCTTAGGAAAAAACCCAAAGGCGCCCATTGCATCAGGGGCCAGGGACGCTGGACTGATGGTTCTGGAGGGGAGAACGAGACTGACGATTTTGTCACACTTAAATCCAGGTCATCTGTGAGTCAAGACATCACCGTCCTGACGTTATCAAGAAGGAAAGACAAACAAGATCACCTTAACGTCTCCGTAGAATTCAAATGGCAGAGTGAAATCTTTTCACTTTGTCCTCTATTACAATCAGCAGAGGGCAGCACCAGATAGCGAAAACAAAACTATATCGAAAGACTGGATCTTCTCATGCCGGTTCGTTTCTGCCACAGACGCTCAAGTTTTTCCTTCATCTTTTAAGAATGGGAAGAAAGAAAGGTGATCAAATTAAACAGGAAGGTTTAAAAATTATTCTAAACAAGAGAACGCTAGTCATCACCAGAAAGGGTCATCCACTCAATTTTTTTCATATAAGACAGCAACCACTTTTCTGGTCTTTCTCTCTTCCCCCTTTTGCCTTTGTGCCTCCTTTATTCCCCATTTAAGGATTGTCTGCTTCCTTCTATTGTTAATCCCTCAAGAAGAGGGATTTTTCATCATTTTTTCATCATTTGGCATAAGTAAGAGAAAAGATTCTAAAACCTTCTACTTCTGGTAATAAAAATGTCCATAGCCACATGCTCAAAGTAAAGACAAGCATGTTCAGATTGTTAAGTTGGCTTTTGCAAGACATTTATCAAAATACAGTTATAAGATTTTACCATTTATCAATCTACAAATCTAAGATTGATAGATAGACAGGTAGATAGATGGATGGATTGATGGATAGATGATAGATGATGAATGGATGGATGGATGGATGGATGGGTGATAGATGATGGACAGATGATAGATGGATTGGTAGATGGGTAGATGAATAGATAGATAAATGGGTGGATAGATGATAGGTGATGATGGATGGATGGATAGATGATAGATGATAAATGGATGAATAGATGATAGATGGATGGATGGATAGATAGATAAGAGATGGATAATCTGTGTTTTTGTAAGCACTGCAATTAACCAGGAAGTTCTTTATATAAAATGCTTGATATACTCAGATTTTCATCTGTACTTCTATTTGGAATCAATTGCTTTGTGTTGTTTGTTCTTCCTTTGGAAAATGGACTAATGATGTCATGGGCTGATGTCTTGACTTGCATATGAACCAGATTTAAGCGAGGCAGAGTTGCACAAAGTCATCAGATTCACTCTGTCCTACAGAATCATTTAAGTCCAACCGCAAGACAAAAGACAAGATGTTGTAGGTACCCTGACATCGTTGATGTCTAATCATACTTGAAAAGCTCCACAGAGCTTCAGCCATCTTCATGGCTGTTGGAACAAGCTGTTCTCATCTACCCATTCTACTAGAGAGTCTTCTTATCCTTAAGGTAGCTAGTCATCTTGCTGATTCACAGATAGATTTTAGGGCTGTCAATTACTCTCAACCTGATTTACTTCATCTGCCAAACTGATTTTATCCTGCATATGCCTACTGTGCATACTATAGTTTCTTGGCTATAATTTCTTGGAGTCACAGGTGAAAGTTGGGTAAAAGATAGTCACCAATAAACTCTCACATCAAAGCCCCTAATCCTCCATGAATATCCCATCATTCTTTGCACAGATTCAGTGTTTCTTGACTGTACTCATGGTAGTTCAAAGTAAAGATCTAACACTACACACCTGTCAGATTGGCTAAGATGACAGGAAAAGATAATAATGAATGTTGGAGGGGATGTGGGAAAACTGGGACACTGATACATTGTTGGTGGAATTGTGAATGGATCCAGCCATTCTGGAGAGTAATTTGGACCTATGCTCAAAAAGTTATGAAACTGTGCATACCCTTTGATCCTGCAGTGTTACTACTGGGCTTATATCCCAAAGAGATCATAAAGAAGGGAAAGGGACCCACATGTGCAAAAATGTTTGTGGCAGCCCTGTTTGTAATGGCTAGAAACTGGAAACTGAGTGGATGCCCGTCAATTAGAGAATGGCTGAATAAATTGTGGTATATGAATATTATGGGATATTATTGTTCTGTAAGAAATGACCAACAGGATGATTTCAGAAAGGCCTGGAGACACTTACATGAACTGATGATGAGTGAAGTGAGCAGGGCCAGGAGATCATTATACACAGCAACAAAAAGACTATGCAATGATCAGTTCTGATGGACGTGGCTTTCTTCAACAATGAGATGATTCAAACCAATTCCATTTGTTCAGTGATGAAGTGAGCCATCAATATCCATAGAGAGAACCATGGGAACAGAGTGTGGACCACAATATAGCATTCTCACTCTTTCTGTTGTGGTTTGCTTTCCCAGTTTTTTTTTCCTTCTTGATCCAATTTTTCTTGTGCAGAAAGATAACTGTATGATTATGTATACAAATATTGGATTTAATATATATTTTAACATATTTAACATGTATTGGACTACCCGCCATGGGGGGGAGGGAAGAGATGAGGAAAGGAGGGGATAATTTGGAACAGGAGGCTTTGCAAGAGTCACTGTTGAAAAATTACCCATGCATATGTTTTGTAAATAAAAAGCTTTAATAAAAAATAAAAATAATAAAAATAAAAGCAAATTAAAGATCTAAATTTCTTCAAACAGCTTTCTTCTCTATCTTAACTCTCAACTACATGTCAGAGATTTGGACTCAGACATCTCTTTAAGACTGTGAGTTGAAAAAAAAATTGCTAGTTTTCATTGATAGAGCAGTTTACTAACTGGAGTTCCCTATATCCTGAAATGTTGTGATACAAACATCTTGCAAACTTTAAAGTGCTCAAAGTGCTATATAAATGCTTATTATTATTATTATTATTATTAGCCCATTACCATTAGGAATCTGATGATGACTTCATTACCTGAGTCTTCTACTGCACTCCTGAACTCAAGCCATATTTCTTTTTTTTCTTTTTTTTTAATAGCTTTTTATTTACAAAGCATATGCATGGGTAATTTTTCATCATTGTCTTGTAAAGCCTTCTGTTCCAATTTTTTCCTTCCTTTCCCCCCATCCCCACCCCTAGATGGCAGGTAGTCCAATACATGTTAAATATGTTAAATACAATATATGTATACATATTTATACAGTTATTTTGCTGCACAGGAAAAATCGGATTTAGAAAGAAGATAAAAATAACCTGAGAAGGAAAACAAAAATGCAAGCAGACAATAAGAGGAATGGAAATGAAAATTATGGTCCACACTCATTTCCCATAGTTCTTTCACTGGGTGTAGCTGGTTCTCTTCATTACTGAACAATTGGAATCAGTTTGAATCATCTCATTGTTGAAGAGGGCCACGTCCATCAGAATTGATCATCATATAGTATTGTTATTGAAGTGTATAATATTTTCCTTGTTCTGCTCATTTCACTCAGCATCAGTTCATGAAACTCTCTCCAGGACTCTCTGAAATCATCCTGTTGGTCATTTCTTACAGAACAACAATATTCCATAACATTCATATACTATTATTTATTCAATCATTCTCCAATTGATGGGCTTCCATTTAGTTTCCACTTTCTAGCCACTAGGAAAAGAGCTGCCACAAATCAAGCCAAATTTTATAGCACTATCTAGGGATATGCTTTTAAATGTTTAACAACCAGATTCTATGAGGAGAGAAGAGGGAAAAATGTATGCTTTTAAGTTTAATTTGCATTGCTAATATTTTCTTAAGTCTAGACAGTTAACAAAACAGTAAACCAAACACTGCTTTCTAAAGTGTAAATTACTTACAATGAAAATGTAATAATAGGTTGGCAAGTCAGTTAAAGCTGGCTCTAGCACACCCCTACCTACATCAATAAAATCATAGATATGCCATTCTCCCCAACCCATTCTAATCTCTATTTCTCAGAGATCTGACTTTTTTCTAGGAGACTTAGGTTTCTCAGAATTCCAGATGCATGAGTAGTTCTTAGTGGTAAACTAATAAGGGTTTGGTAATTGTCCATCACTGGGAGAGGTCCAGTGATTCATAGGAAACTATTAAAAAAATAGGGAGGTTACAAATACAGGTTTTCTATTTTTAGAAACACTAAATAAGGATAATTAACAAAATAAACCAAACATTTCTATTCAAGAAGAAAAAATTACATCAAGAGCATATTGACAAAAATGAAAGTCAAAATAGAAAGGCCAAGTATGTAGGACTCCTTGAAATATCGAAAAATCAGGAAAGCTGAGTTAAGCATTGACAAATCCTCTGTGTAATATTTAGAATATAGAAAAACACTTATTAAGTATTTACTATGCTCAAGTCATTTAACCCTATTTGCCTCATCTATAGAATAAGCTGGAGAAGGAAATGACAAAATCTTTGCCAAGAAAACCCTATATGGCATCATGAAAAGTCAGACATAAACAACTGAACCACAGCAAAAGGGATGGTCTCCTCCACTGTTATAACAACTACACACTATCCTTGGAAAGAGATTCTGCAATTTTGTCTAAAAGCACTTATTTCATGGTTTTAGAAGTTCTTGGTCTCTTCTTTTTGTCTCTTGTCCTTGAACAAGAAATTCTTTCTTATTGTGATAATAATTATGGCTACTTCCATTCCAAATACTGCCCTTTTTTTCCATTGACTGATCCCCTCTTTCTCCACCCCCTTCTCTTATGAAACACTTTACTTTTTCTAAACTGAATTACCACGAATTGCTACAGATAGACTGGGTACTCTAAAAAGTCCTAAGAAACCAAATCCATTTCTCAAGAATCTGTGTCTGCTATTAGTGAAAACACATTCTTTGTTACTGTTATTGTTGCTGCTCAGTCATATCTGATGCTTCATGACCTGATGTGAAGTTTTCTTGGCAGAGATACTGGAGTGGTTTGCTCATTTTACAGATGAAGAAACTGAGGCAAGTTATGAAGTGACTTGCCCAGAGTCACACAACTAGTTAGAATCTGAGAAAACTCATCTTCCTGATTCCAGACCTTGAACTCTAACCTCTGCCCCACCTAGCACTCTAGCTGCAGATTCTTTATCATGCTAATAAATATCTTGATTTCCAATTTGGCCTCCTATTTTGGATCCACAGTCACCAGATTGTTCTCCTCCTATATTCCCGTTAATAGGCAGATCAATAAATTCACCAATGATTCATATTTCTATCTGACAAGATGCTTACCTTCAATAATCTCATTCAATAAGTTTATTATAAGATAATATAAGTATTATCTACTATGCAAAACATTGAAAATATGTGCTAGGCATTCTAAGACAAAATAAAGTTGTCTCTCCTTTCAAACTTATACTCTACTAAAATGATACAATATGTATACAGATGAATTAATTCAAAAGCAATTTTAGGAGGGAGAAGGCAATGATAATTTGGAGGAGGGGAAATTAGAAAAGGCTTCCCTTTGGAAGAAACAGCCAAACTGAATCTCGATTTTAAGTGAAAAAGGTAAGAGGGGAATGTGTTCCAAGCATAGAAGATAGCTTATGCATAGGCAAGGAGATAAGAGTTGACTTTTGACATTTAGGGATTTGCTAATAATCCAGTTTAGCTAGAATAGAGAGTGCAAGAATAATATGTGATATCTGGAAAGATCAAGTTGGAGTCAGTAAAAGGTTTTTCAATACGAGTCTGAGGAGAAAGAGGAAGTGCAGTAGGGAAATCACTTCAATTACAGATCACACTCCTCTTTTCTAATCTTTTTCTTTGTAAAGAGGAAGGACACAACATCATTAATGATCATAATTATGAACATGATTGAGATGAATTCACCCATAAAATGAAAAAAGAATATCAGAATGGATTTGAAAATAGAATTTGTATTCTATGTTGTTTTACAATAAACATATTTGAAACATAAAGATCCATTTTTCCAAGTCACCAGTGGCTGACCATGGTGGGACATATAATCCTAACCACGGGGAAGGTTGATTCTGACAGATCTCATAAACTCAGAAGTTCTGAGCTTCAGTGACCTATGCCAATCAGGTTCAAGAAACCATCAAACTGCTTAAGGAGTAAACTGATTCAGGTCAAAAACAGAATAGGTGGGACAGCTAGTGGATAGAGCACCAGCCCTGAAGTCGGAGGACCTGAGTTCAAATTTGACCTCAAACACTTAACACTTTCTGACTCTGTGACCCTGGCCAAGTCATTTAACTCCAATTGCCTCAGCAAAATAAACAAAACAAAACAAAAAAACAGAGCAGGTAAAAACTCCCATGTCAATCAGCAATGGGACAAAATCTAATTCCTACCTGGAAGAGATGGAGAAACTTAGTTTTAAAAAAAAAAGTCATTTAAGTTCTAATCTCCAAATCCACTACTGTTTATTCAGACTTCATTATTCTTGATTTTTTCGCAGCTCTTAATATTAATAACCAGCTTCAGAAGCACCATATTCTCCTTTATTTTTCCTTTACTGGATTTTGATTTTCTTTCCATTCCTCTAATGTAGTATTCCTCAGTTGTACTTCCTATTATAAAATGATAAATTATATATATAATGATATAAATATAAAATTATAAAATGAGAGCAATCTGTACCTCTCTCTCTATAGCAATGACTCTGAAAAAGATCTAGAGGTCTTAGTAAACTTTAACTTCAACATGAATCAGCACCATGATATGGCAACTAAGAAATCTATTGTTATCTGAGAAGGTGATAGAACCATTTCCCCCCAATATTATACTACATCAGGGGGACATAATGTTCATTTTTAAGTGCTACATTTTAGGAAGGACATTGGTAAGTTTTAAAAAAAATTATGCTAGCAAGCATTTATATAAGCCTAATAAGTACCAGATACTGTACTAAGCATTACAAATATTATCTCAATTGATGCTTCCAACAAATTTGATATTGTCTTCACATGATGATACAATCATATCATATGTGCATTAATTTATACAAATTTAATGAGAGATAGTGGGGAAGCAAGGGGAGAGAAGAAAAAGGACAAGAAGAGGAAGAGGGAAGGGAGAGATTTAAAGAGTCCTATAATTTGTCTACCATTCCATTCAAGGAGATAATTATCTGGATAAAATATGAGATGGAAGATGGGAATCTGTCCTCTAGAGTTCTGACTTCATGTCTACCAGTCCCTGAATGATTGAAATGTAGGAAGGGCAGGTGGGGAGAGGGAGCACTAGAGATAAAGGAATTAATGGGATACTGTCCCTTCCTACACACACACACACATACACACACATTCATTCAATTAAGGTACACACCCAACTCCATCACTGCCCCACCTCAACCAATCCAGCCCTCAGAGTTAATATGTATTCTGAAATAAAGGATCTGGCATCCATGATCTTGCTTTTCCTGTGTTCCTATGAAATCATAGCCATGACTGGCTATGACTTGACAAGACTATTTCATGAAGATCCTGACACAGTTGGTTTGGAAACTGTATATGACATCAAAGAAGTTGTGTTATGTTGTCTTAGACTTTGAGCCAGTTCTACATCTAGTTCTCTGAAAAAGAGCCATGAACTCCCCCAGACTCACATTATCACCAGTGGCAATGAGATTTTTAGGTTTCCAGAAGCTCTTTTCCAACCACATTTCTTGGTTATGGAACCTTGTGGTATACATGAAAATACTTGGAATTCAATTATGAAGTGGGAAATTGATATCCGTAAGAATATGTTTGCCAATACCATATAATCTGATGATAATACTAAGTCTCCAGGCATTGCTGGCAGAAGATTACCTAGCCCCCAGCATTATGAAAAACAAGTCCAAATTGGAAACAAGGACCTAACATGGGCCCCATCCACCTTCTAGCAGATGTGGATCAGAGAGGAGGAAAATGACATATCTGGACCCTCTACTGCCTTCTACAAATTCTCCTAAATGTATAATTGTTTTGTTTGTCTTTTGTTAAAGGGTATGACATGAAAAATTCACCCCAAAAATATGAAATTAATATGGTTTTATCTGGGGGTTTTGGTGCTTGACTCAAGATTTTAAAATAATAAGTAACAGTGAAGGCGACAATCAATCTTAAGTATGTTGGAAGCAAATTATTTCTGAAGTTCTACAGTAGATTTTCAGAACTCAGACTATACATTTCTTGTTGCTATTTTGAACAGTCATTCCAAATATTGTTTAATGCATTGTTAAAAGGAATTATTTACTTTTATAAAAGTTGCCCTCTTCAACAAAACATAAATTAGGGAATGGGGATCTGGGGAGGAGCATTTTATATACATGGAAATTATGTAATCATTTTGAAAAACACTTTTGCATTTCCACTTTAATACTTATTCCTTGTTTTTAATTATCAGAATCATGGTTCCTTCCTTATCCTTCTAACATAAATGTGAATAAAGGCTTTTTATTACTTCCTTGGGGAGTTCAATGAGATTAGTGCTAGTAACAAGAGAAGAGAATGAGCTTTACCTATAAACTAATTTAAAACAAATTCAAATAAAGATATACATATTAAAGAAAAGATTTTAAAGACATATTGCCATCTGTTTTGCAGATGCACTCTTGGGAGCCCTGGACCTTTCCATCTGACAAGAAGCTAAAATCTCCCATATATTATCTTCCCCATTAGAATTTGAATGTCTTTTGTTGTTGCTGTTCAGTCATTTCAATTCAATCTGATTCTTTATGATTCCATTTGGGATGTTCTTGGCCAAAGATACTGGAATAGGTTGCTATTTCCTTCCACAGATCATATTACAGATGAGAAATTGAGGCAAACAGGGTGAATGACTTGTCTAGGCTTATGTAGCTAATAAAATGAGGCTGGATTTGAAATCAGTCTTCTTAAATCCAAGCCCAGAGCTCTATGCACTGCACTATCCAACTGTCCTTTGAATGCCTTTACTATTTGCTTTTCTCTTTCAATCTCCAAATTTTAGCACAGTGCTTTGCATATAATAAGTGCTAGTTAGTACTCCTATAATATCTGCCTGGATTGCTTCCTTAGATTTTTAAAAGTTTTTCTACTTTCACTCTCTCCTCAGTCCTTCCTACTACTGTCAGAATCACCTTTCTAGATCTAATCAAATGCCTCTTTGTTAAAAAAAAAAAATAGTGATTGACTATTGCCTAATGAGAAAAATTCAAACTGCCTTGCCTGGCATTCAAGGCCCTCTAAAAGAATGGAAAAGCTTCCATCCTTAATTCCCAATTTTTCCTCCTTATCTCAAATTTGAAAGGGACTTTAGAGACCACCATCCAACTCACATCTGACTAGGAATGTCCTATATACTGGATCATCCAGTGCTTATTTGAACACTGAGCATTAATGAGGAAGAGCATGATACAGTCAAAAAATTGTTATATAGAATCTCTTTTTTTTCTTATCTCTCATCCTTCTTGACCTCTATTCCTGGATATTTTCTTCTCTCTAAATTTCCATGACACTTCTGCTATCTGTCTGACTGGTCCTCAATCTTTTTTACTGGCTCATCATTCATATCACAATCTCTCTATACATTCTCTCTCTTGAGTGTCATCAGTTCCTATGGATTTCATCATCATCTCTAAGCAGATAACTTCTAGGTAGACATATCCAGACCCAATCTGTCCCTTGAGTTACAATCCTATGCCATCAATTGTTTATTGATCATTTCAAAATGTATATCCTAAAGACATCTCAAACTCAACATGTCCAAAAGAAAAATAATTTATATTCTACCACCAAATGCATTTTAGCATAATACCTGATAGAAAGTATTTACTTGAGAAATGCTTATTGATTGATAGATTATTGAAGACAACACTATTTTTCTAGTCTCTTAGATTTGTCACATCACAGATTCACAGAAATTGAGAATTATGATTATGAATCCCACCCAAATTGTCATCAACTTCTACTCCAAGACCTCTAAGTCTTTGATGGTTATATGGACCTCTTTCAAATAATTATGAAGTAAATTGAGTCAGTGTTGTAAAGTTATGAATTAATACAATAGAATAAGGGCCAGATCTGTGATAACGTTGCTATAGGGTACTCCCTAGTTCAGCACCTTCTGTTAACTTTTTGGTGAGTTGCCAAAAACTCTAAAAGGTTACCAGACTTAATCAGGATTAAACAGCCCTAGGTCAGAGGCAAGCTCCTTCTAGCAAGTCTGGACTGACTGTCTCTGGGAGGACTGGCTTTAAAGACTCTGGGAGTTGTTTTCTTTCGAATGTGAGAAGAAAGGATCCTCATAATGGGACCCCAGAAAGGAGGGCAGAGTTGAATTTCTGAGTTTGAAAAAATCTCTGGAGGGGGATAAAGGAAAATGATGGGAGAGGGAGAGAGAAAGAAAAGAAGAAGTATGAGAAGGGAGGAGAAAGCATTCCCAAATTACCTGGAAATTTTTCCCTTCCCTTACTCCTGATTGGTTTTATTAAGACAATCCACCAGACAAGGACTCAAACAATGGTGAGTCTACACCATTTCCATTTCTCTCTTTTGTTTTATTGCCCCAGCAAAAGGTGACAAAATTATCAGGGGGTTTCTTTGCTATTTTAACATTTTGCCTATTGGTAATATTTTTTAAAGCATGATTTGGTAAAGATAATTTAGATGCATCCTAAAGTTGTGTTTTTGACGTAGAGAATATGAAAAAGAGAGAAGGGAAATCTGTTTATATTGGGCTGATCTAAATTCAACTAGCTGGGAAATCACAATCCTGACTTGGCAGTCAACAAATCGCTTGGGACCGTGGTACATTTATTCTATTCTATTTTCTGTTGTTATTGTGCAGTCCTTTCCAACTCTTCATGAACCCATTTGGAGTATTCTTGACAAAGGTACTCAAGTGGTTAGACATTGCCTTCTCCAGCTCATTTTACAGATGAAGAAACTGAGGCAGAGTAAAGTGACTTGTCCAGGCACAGCTAATAAATATCTGAGGCCAAATTTCAATTCAGGAAGATGAGTCTAAGTCGGAAACTCTGTCCACTGCACCACCCAGCTGCCTATGAATTCCATTTGTCCGTTTATATTTTTAAACTTTGTCAGTTTTGCAGAAAAAGGAAATCTTAGAACTGGGACCTTATCTCTAGACCAAATCCCCCAGGAGCTAATCTCATTAACTCCAAGCGGAATGTTCACTTTGCATCTGAGCCTTAGGGGGGTTTTCTGTTTGTTTTTTCTCCCTTCACTAGAGCCTGGGAGTGGGGGTGGGGGTGGGAGATTTAGGGACCTCGAGACCAGACCAAGGCCGGAGCCAACACTTGGCTTCAAGGCTACTTTTCTATCCACTGCTCTAGTTACTTATTAATATGGTATCCTTACAAATGATGGCATTTGGAAAGCCATGTCATCAGCAGAGGATCATTCTTCTGTCTAAACTCTGCCCAGAACTTCCAAGGTGTTTAGGATGTTCAGGAGGGATTAATGCCTCTGGAGTGAGAGCTTGCTAAGCAAGCCCTTTGCAAGACTGCTCCTCCCCTTTTGGTGTCCATCTTTGCTTCAACTCTCCCTTGTGGCTCCAAGCTGTAGCATGCACAGTGGTCACATTCAGAGCAAACCCATTTCGGCAGACAAGCTAAACTAGGTTGAGGGTAAACAATACGCCTCAAACCTGTCAGTGAATTAGGGGGTGAGGTGTCTACCCCAAACAAGTGAAGACTTCCTCCAGTGGAATAGATGAGAACGAAGATAGATTATTTATCAGTTTGTACTTAAGTAGTCAAACATTCAGTAAGCGCCTACTATATACAAGACACTGTTTTGTCTGAGTGTTTATTTAATCACCCCTTTCCAAATCTTTTCATCCTTCATTAAACCTCTTGTGGTTCCCATTTTCCCTACTCTTTCCCCTAAAAATCTCTTTTATGATTTTATTTTTAAAATTGAGACCATTAACAAGAAAATTATACAATGTTCAATTCTGATGGACGTGGCTCTTTTCAACAATGAGATGATCAGACAATTCCAATGCTCTGATTGAATGAATTGATTGAAATGATTAAGACAACCAGAAAGAGAACCATGGGAACCAGTGTGGATAACAGCACAGCATTTTCAGTCTTTTTTGTTGTTGTTTGCTTGCATTTTATTTTCTTTCTCATTTTTTTTTTCTTTTTGATTTGATTTTTCTGGTTCAGCAAGATAATTGTATAAATATGTATGCATACATTGGATTTCACATATATTTTTACCATGTTTAATATATATTGGATTATTTGTTATTTAGGAGAGGGGAAATTGGAACACAAGCTTTTGCAAGGTTTAATGTTGAAAAATTATCCATGCATATCTTTTGAAAATTAAAAAGCTTTAATAAGAAAATATTTTTTTTACATTGAGGCTATTAGTCAACAGTTCCCTCTTCTTCCTCCTAATCTCATACCACTCTGATACCTTCTGCTACTATCTCCTCCTTTACCTCTTTTTCACATGAAGAGGTGGCCCTTTTCCTTGCTAAGGCTATCCTTTTCACACATAAATTGGCAAGTAGGTCCCAAAAACATACTATGTACCTGTTTTCCAAGACCATTCTTTTTAAATTTAGTGGGATTCCTCACCATGTTGGCTTTGGGAGGGTGGCAAATTTTTCAACCACAGCAAATCATAAATATCATTTCCTAATATATAAATATTCCATTATCTGGATCAGTCAATTGCAGATTCTTACAGGATCAGATATTTTTAGTGTCTTATTTTAATCCTGTCCCTTACATGTTGTCCTCTAGGTGTCTATGCACATTGTTATAAATCTCCAAAGCTGCTCTCTTCAAGAAGCAGTGATGTTCCATTTTGAGTCTGTACTAAAAGTAAACTCAGTGACTAAGATGACTCCACCTGATGAGAATAAGCAAAACTGGGGGAGGGTTTTTTTTTTCCCCTCTGGGACCAAAAGACAATCAAAATATGGGCTATAACCTGGGTGTAGTTATACCACACAAATTCAAGTCAGCTTTATTCAAAACTCTTGTCAACTCAGCAGCTCCTCTCATGTGGAAACTACACCCAAAGCAGCTTGAGTCATGTCATTTTTATGACATTAAAGTGAAACAACTGATAATATCTCTTCACCTTCCCCAGTTCAAACCATGAATAATTTTCTGCTACTCATCCATTTTTCAATGTTTAAACTCTGATAATAAAATTAAATTTTATTTTGAACTCTAAACAGTTTTCAATTGATTCAAGGTTGCCAAAGAATCCTAATATTAATTTTTAAGTTTGATGTAAGGAGTGAGAACTGAGAGAAAGTTAAAGAAAGATGACTGACAAAGAGTAATAAAAAAATTTTAAGTACACAGCAGGAAACAAAATATTTGACTACTCTGTATAAGGAAAGGAGAAAAATTGGTAATTTGAGGTTTTGCCTGTAGATAATCTAAGACCCATGCTTCCTTTGTTATAGGCCTTTTAGCCACTGACCCCTCCAGGGTAGAAAACCCTAAGGGAAAAAAATGGTTTGTGGAAGCTGCAGTAATTTTAGATCTATTTAAAGCGCTAATAGGATTTGAACACCCCTAATTAAATTACTCAGTCACATATGAGCTTGTAAAAGCTGGATGAAGATGACAAAGTCCCTACCTTCTGTGAAGTTCTAATCTGAAGCAAGGGAAAAGCAAGACCCAACATGGATGCTGTCTCCTTATGATGTTTTCTGCTATATATATATATATATATATATATATATATATATATATACACAGAGAGAGAGAGAGAGAGAGATACACTAATCGCGTCCCTCTCTATTTTTTCTGTCTTTTCCCCTGTTCCTAAGGGACATCCCTTTAGTGGCAAGAAAGAGAATTAAGAGAGGAAATTTGTGGCAGGAAATAGTAACAATATAGCTACAATCCAAAGGAACAAAGTCAAAGTGAGAAAGATGAGAAATAGCAGCAGGCATCTTCTTGCCAAAGTGTCCATTCATCCAGCATCATAAATAAGGAGCAAGCACCTAAGAAAAGAGGTAGGAGGATCCTGCTAGCAACAAGACAGCAAAGACCAAGAAAAGGCCCCATTCTGGGAGCTTCTGTCTCTTCCTCAGACCCCTACAATCAAAATCCTTGCTCCAAGACCCAAGAAAGAAGCTGGTCCAAGGCGCCTGCAGAGGTCCCATGCCTCCAGATTGGCTTTTCTGGAAGCACAAATCCAACATAAGTGGGAACTGGGCTGTATTGTGCCCACTTTCTTTCAGGGAGGGAATTATACAAACTCAAACTTCCTAGGATCCTGGAGTTGGAAGAGCATTATTTACTGTAGGCTGCTAAGTTGAAGCCAAGAGGGAAATGTTTTAGTATTCATTATTTTAGTGCTATTATGCATTTGTTTATTGTTTTATTTGATTCTATGCCAAGTATAAATACCATATACAGGTAAGTATGTTTACTTCTGCGTGAAACAACTCTCTTGTGAGATGGTCATATGATTAGAGCTTACTAAAAGAAATAGAGATCAAGGAGGAAGTGAGGTTCAGGTGGGAGCTGAAAAATAGATTTCTTTTTTTCTGAGGCAGTTGGGGTGGAGTGATTTTCCAAGTCACACAGCTAGGAAGTGTTAAGTGTCTGAGGCCAGATTTGAAGTCAGGGGTGTTCTGTCTACCTACTATAGGGATATCTATCTACTGCACCATCTAGCTGTCTCTCAGGAGCTGATTTCTGATTGGGTAAATCAATCAGAATGATGAAGTTATGATCTACTCAGCATTATGCTCAATAGTATAAACCACAAGGATAAAGGTAGCAATTAACAGATTCTTTGCATTCAATAATTTGGAGAGTACTTAGCAGTGTTATCTAAAGGTGAAATACTTTATTTTAGCAAAATTAGTCTCCAAAATACATGTCCCCAAGTGCATTCTCACAAAACAGATAATTTAAATTACAACACAGAGTAATTATTACTGAGATAGTACATGTCATTTGCTAATATTGGCATTTACTGTATGAGAGGGAAAATGGTTCTATTCCTATCCATCCACCTCCAAAACAGAGCATGGAATCAAAGAATATAATTACCCACAATGTCATTTTAATGTGTTAATAAAGTACAACACCCTTTGATCTCATTGGAGGTGTGAACACCTTTTCCATTGAATCAAGAAGGGAACAAGTTAGCCCCAACCCTGGAAGCTTGAAATGAAATTCATGGATGAACATCACAGATTGAAGGTGGAAGAGAATGCAATCAAGCAGAAAACATCTGCCCAAGGGAGTGGGAGGAAGAAAATTTTCTCTATTCTTCTCTGCCCCCCATATAGGCCATGTAGCTTTGAAGACTTGCTGGAACAGCAGGAGACCCTGTAATCAGTAAGGAACAGAGACACACACTTCAGACAGAGACAGATAATCCAATGAGGTGGAAAAAGCAGCTTCAAAACATGTGACCCACTGGCAGTAGATGGGGGACTTAGCTGGTCAACTCATCCAGGCAAGATACTCCATCCTTTAAACAGCACTGTTGAACTTTGCAGTATGAAGAGTTATGAGTTGCCTTTGCTGCATGTTCATCCCTTGTAAATAAAAAGCTATAATACAAAAGAAGAAGAAGAAGAAGAGAGCCTTCTACACAGAGAGAGGACTGTGGGAACTGAATGTGGACCACAACATAGCATTTCCACTTTTTTTGTTGTTGTTTGCTTGTATTTTATTTTCTTTCTCATTTTTTTCCTTTTTGATTTGATTTTTCTTGTGCAACAAGATAATTGTATAAATATGTATGCATATATTGGATTTAACATATATTTCTACCATGTTTGGATTACTTGCCATGGAGGGAGGGAGTGGGGGAAGGGGAAGAAATTGGAACACAAGCTTTTTGCAAGGGTAAATGTTGAAAAATCATCCACGTATGTAATAAATAAAAATAAATAGCTTTAATTTAAATAAAAATATATATCAGTTGAGTCTGATATGATCAGTTGATCATATGCAATGTTTCATGCCCATAGTGGAAGACTGCAAATAAGGGAGAAAAATATATTTTCTTTAAAATAAAAAGCTTTAATTTAAAAAAATAAATAAAGTTACCTCTAGAAACAGAAATAGCAGCCTCTCTCTGGGGACCCAACCTTTGAGTGTTAAGCACAAACTAACTTGGGAAAGTATTCCAAAATGGGACTTTGGGAAAGAACTTTAACTTTAATAATTTGGTCTCAACGTTTTCTATTATACTGCAAGCTGAAGTTAGTTGCCTTTTTGTGAGGCCTTCATTAATGTTGTTGATTATATTGCTGATAAAGGAAGAAATCCTTCCTCCTCAAAGTGGTCATTTATCCCTCTTCGATCCATTATCAACTAACTGGAGACAGAAGAACCATTCCTGGATTCTTTTCTAAGCTCTAATAATAGAGAGACCAACCTTTGGGCATTGATGACAATTATTTGACCAAGACATAAAAACGATCCTGTTCCACTCAGTGTTTATTTTTGTTTTGTTTTGTTCTGAGAGACCAAATTTCCATTGATATAAAAAGCAAACTCTAACAATATAAATCAGCTTCTGTTTTTCAACGTATCACCATAGAGATCTGAGAGAAGGGGATATGAAAGGGTTAAGTGGCTTGCCCAGAATCCCACAAGCCTATGTGGTAGAATCCAGACTTAAACCCAGGACTTTGTTATTATACTATATTTACTATATACAATCTTGTTTCTCATTAAGTAAATAAAACAGTAAAAACAGATATCTTTCATGGCTACAGCTAGAGAGAGAGAGAGAGAGAGAGAGAGAGCTATTTCACACATGAGGAATTCAGAAAATCGCCAAAGTCAAAACAGATCATGAAATTCTATCGAACTAAAAAATCTTTGCACTTAGAAAAAGCAATCCAACTAGGACAAGAAGGAAAATTGTTGATCACGAAAACTGTCAAGTATCTCTGATAGGAATCTGATTTTATAGTTCTATAGGGAACTAACAGAAATATATAAAATCAAGTTCTATTACTCCAAGTGGATAAGCAGTTAAAAGACATGAAAAAAAAGTTCTTAAAAGAAGAATTAAAAAATTCTAATAATCAAATGAAAGATTGCTTCAAATTACTAATAATTAGAGAATCAAAGGCAATTCAAGTTTCACATTATTCCAAACAAATTGAAAAGATAACCAAAAAAAAAAAAAATTGGAAATGTTAGTATTGGATAGAGCTGCGCAAAAACCAATACATGAATATACTTTTGATGGAAATGTCAATTGATCCCAAAATTCTGGAAAGTAAGTTGAAATTATGCTAAGAAAGTGACTAAAATGTCCAAATTCTAAGGACATCAAAGACAAAAAGGAAAGTCCCATATACACTAAAATATTTATAACTGCATTTTTTGTGAGAGCAAAAAACAGTGAACAAAATAGAGGTCCATTAAAATGGAAGGCATACACCAGTGAATGAAATGACACATGATTATGTTATAAGAAATAATAAATATGGGGGCACTTAGATGGCACAGTGAATAGAGCCCTGATCTTGGAGTCAGGAGGGCATGAGTTCAAAATGCTTCCTCAGACATTTAACTAGACACTTAACTACTTCCTAACTGTGTGACCCTGGACAAGTCTCTTAACCACAGTTGCTCATACGCAAAAAAGAAAAAGAAAAAAAAAAAATAATGACTATGAAGAATTCAGAAAAGCCTGAGGAAGACATTTGCTGTGTGACCCTGGGCAAATCCTTGATCTTTACTTTAGTTTCCTAATGTCTAAAAGGAAGACAGTAGACTCAATAATCTTAGATATGAAGTAATACAGAATGATGGATCAGGAAAATAAATGCATAGTAAGTGTGACAATGTAAATGGGGTGGGATGAGGGGTGAGAATGAAATTGAATGCTACAAAATTATAATTATAAAGCTCAGACCTGGAGGAGAAATAAGAAAATATATTTTTCTCCCTTATTTGCAGTCTTCCTCTATGGGCATGAAACATTGCATATGATCAACTGATCATATCAGACTCAACTGATATATTGGTTAGTTTTGTCTGAACTGTTTTTTTTTTCTCTTTCTCTTTAATTTTTTGTTATAAAGCATGGCTTGCTAAGGAAGGGAAGGGAGAAGAGTATATTCAGAAATGGAAGTGATAAGAAAAGGTATGAATAATTTTTAAAATTAGGTTTTGCTGTTGTTGTTTAAATCAACATGTGGAAAAGTAAATTTAAAAAATGAAAAAGACAAGCAACAGGAAAAACTAAGACCTTAATGAATTCATAAAGAATTTCCTGGGAAAATATACTGAAAATAAGTTAAGTATTTAGAATAAGAAACTTTCCAGTTGTAATTTACCAATTATTATTTCAATGTAATTATCCTAATTGATGGACTTGTGATTTCATATATATGTATATGTATATATTTCCTTCAATAACTCATGTAATAATTCATCCATGTATCCATAACATTCCCATTTTGTGCAACTCTTGCAGATATGTCTTCCTACAAATTCTGTACAAGGTTTTCTGATGTCCTCTATATCCCAATTTCTCAAACTACAGTTTGCAGCTTCATATGGGGTCTAGTAACTAAATAGGAGCATTGTGAAATTATGATTTATTATCAGTAAATGTTTGATTTGCATACCTATTTGATATGCCTATATATCTGGAGGCATGTAAAAATTTCCTGGAGGAAAAAGAATCATGAATGAATCTCCTGACATTGAATTGATATCAATAAATCATGAAAGTTTTATCTCTCATTCACTTAACCATTTTCTGCTTCAGCATAACACCTACCTCACAACTTTGTGAGAGCCAAATGAAAGGTAAAGAACTTCAGAACCTTTAAAAGGCTGTGGGGTTCTTTGTTGATTGAGCAACTCTATTTCCAAAATAAATAGATAGGTAGATAAAGATAGGAAAAATAAGTAGATTAGATAGAATAGAATAGAAGATTTATCAAATGCCTACAACATACTAAATACTGGGGATACAAATATCAAAAAGCAAAATGATACCTATGCTCAAAGAGTTTACCTTCTAATTCTAAAAAGGTAAGATAAAATATAAAGGGGAACTGGAAAGGAGGGAGCAGAGAAGGAAGGAACCTAAAGGAGTGCAGGGAAGTTGGGAGGAGGAGCCGTCCTGAAAGTGAGTTGGTCTGGAAGTAAAATGTACAGCATTAAATGGAATTGGAAAATCACTAAGATTTTCAATTGGGCTTAGCTGGAGGAAGGAGAAACAGTTAAGAACATAACTCATAGAAATTCTGTTTATTTTGTTGTTACTTGTCTGGATACAGAATAGAAACAGCAAAATAAGGGAATCTCTATGTCTTTTTAATGAAATACTGTTAGATATTAAGGATACAAAGGGTTTTCAGATGTCTATGATGAAATAATATATAAACCAACACACAAAGAAAACACAAGGTAGTTTAAAGTCCTTATGGGAAGGAAAAAAAATTAGAGAAAATTTCAAAAATCTAGCATCTGAACAATTCTTGAGGAAAGATATTGATCTTCAGAGGTAAAAATGAGAGAAAAGTGAATAAGAGATGGAATCAAATGCAAATCAGAAAGTATTGATCAACTGCTTAAGGTGCAATGTATAGGAACATATTGATATTAGGTACATATATGGTAAATTATATAACGGGCAAATTCATTTTAAAATTAAGTGGTTTTTTTAGGCATTTCTTTTTTTCTCTCTCCCATTTCCCTTACATTGAAAAAAAATCCTTGTAATAAATCAGCAAAATTAAATAAAACTAATTCCTTTAATGTCCATATCCAAAACTGTACCTCATTCTGATCCATCCATCCTGTCTCTGTCAAGATGTGGGCAATATTATTCATCATCAGTCTCCTAGAAGCATGATTGATTAAAAATCAAAATTGTTCATTTTTATAATTTAATTTACATGTAATTAAATATAAAATTTAATTACAATTTAATATTTTAAATATCGATTCTGTTAATTTCACTCCAGTGTCCATGCATAGAAATCTTCCCATGGTTTTCCAAAACTATCCCTTTCATAATTTCTTATGGCACAATAGTATTCCTTTATATTCATATAACATAATTTGTTTGGTCTTCCTACATTTGATGGGTAATCCTTAGTTCCTAATTTTTGCTGTTATAAAAAGAGCTGCTATAAATGATTTTGTATTATGAGTTCTTTTTCTGTTTGTTTTTTAAATCACTTTGGAAGTAGTAGTATCACTGAATCAAAGTTATGTATAGTTTAGTAACTTTGGGGAGAGTTCCAAATTGTTTTGCAGAAAGGCTATATACCAGTTCACAGTTCCACTAACTCAATGTTTCCCAAAGTTCTTCCAACATTTGTAATTTTCTTTTTTTGTCAATTTTGTCATTCTTATAAGTATAAGGTAGAACTTTGGAGGTTGTCTTAGTTTGAATTTCTCTAAATATTAAATGATTTGGAGCATTTTTTGTATGACTACAGATACCTTAAATTTCTTCCTTTGAAAAGTGGCTATTCATATTGGTGAATGGTTCTTATTCTATTACATTTAAATCAGTTCTTTATTAGCATATAAATTTATGAAGGAAAAGCTCACAGTTTTACCAAAAGAATAAGAAAATTAACAATAGGCCACTTTAATAACCTCTAATATAGTAATTAAAAAATTAAAGACATAAGCATGAAAAGAGCATGAAATAAAATAGATTTACAGTTTATATGAGGAAAATTCATTGAAAAATTAAGGTTTTTTTTTCTTTTTCAAACATGTAGGTCACTTACAAAAATTAATCATATCCTAGGTCATGGAAAAATCCCAAATAAATTTAGAATGGCAAAAAATTCTACAATTATCGATCATAAAGGCCAAAATTTTAAAAAAGTAATATGACATACAATTCAATAAACATTGTATTGTTGAGCTTTTAAAGATTATGTTACTTGAATGTAAACTCTGACAAGATCCTGTCAAGCTAAAAAGACTTCTTATATAGGTCCATCTCTTATAAAGGCATTGCAATCTGTATTGGTGAAGGGAGTGCTTTTGTTGTTTAGGCACATCCAACTCCTTGGGACCCCATTTGTAATTTTTTTGGCAAAGAAGTTAGAGTGGTTTACCATTTCTGTCTCTAGTTTATTTCATAGGTGAGGAAACTGAAGCATCTAGTAAATATCTGAAGAGGAATCTGAACTCAGAACAATGAATCTTCCTGATTCCAGACTAGACACTCTATCAACTGTGTCACTTAGCTGAGCAAGGGAATAAGAATAAAATTCTAGATTCTTGAAATAGTTAATATAATCAAAAGGCTTAGCACTTCATGCACATAATATGAGCATTATTGTTTAATAGTTCTTGTGTTAAAAAAATTATAGTCAGGATAACAGATTTTTTTATTAAAGCTTTTTATTTTCAAAACATATACATGAATAATTTTTCAACAACGACCCCTAAATAGATTATTTCAAAGATAGCATAAATATAATATGTCAAAATTTATGGGACGCAATCAAAGAGAAAAATTTATAGCACTGAATTCCTAGAATATTAAGAAGATGAGACAAAGGAAAGGAAACAACATTTTAAAAAAATTATTTTAAGTGAACAAAATAACATACCAAAAGAAAGCATAAGAAGTAAATTATCAAAATCAAGGCAAAAGTCAACCAATTTTCTTTTTACTGACACCACCTTCAGCACATTTATTCACATTAAATTGTTATATAAGATAGATGTACAAAACCATCAGTATAACAGAACCAAAAATAAGGCACCTGCCTTTACAAGATGCTAGCCAAATACTAGTTGTAATACTAGCATCCTTGTCAGTGAGAGGCCACAGCTGAGAGATGTATGCCATTAATCACTATTTCAAAGGATGAATTAGCTTGAAATTCTGCAGACAAATTGCTTTTTGTTCTAATTATGAACATTTTGCCTTAAAATCCCATTTAACATAATGGTTTTTCAAGGGAAAATATAAACTTACTCTGTGATTATAAAATGTGAGGTTGACTTTTGAACTTAAGTCACTTCTTTCCAGCAGTGCCTTTTATCAGTATTTTTCTGCAAAGCTAAAATCGAAAAGCTATCAAAATGTCCAATCTTTCATTTTCCAGGAATCCTATGAAAATTATAAGAGAACTACTACACTTGGTTCGTTTAATTAATCTCTTCATACAAAACAATATTTGTGGTAATTGCATGCCCACTACCTCTGATTGCTCTTTGGAACATATAATTATCTACTGCTGAGGTCCCGTTCTGTAACAACTGAAAACCTTATTTCAGTTCAGTCTCCCACTAATTTTAGATATGTATAAATAATATGAACAGCAGATTGTATAGAACCTGCCTACATCAAGCTTTCATTTTCTTTCTTTTAAGTCTCCAGAAAATCTGAACACAAGAAAAGGCAGCTCAGAGTCTCTTAGATTTCCCCTGATCTTCTCCCTCCCCCGAAATAACTAGTCATTTCCAGTGAGTATTCCACAGAGAGCTCATATTGTATGACATTTTATTTAGATTTCATACATGTATTTTTCTGTGTTGCCACAAAGTTGAGAACCATTCTTTCTGGAAACTCCAACTTCTTACAGACTACCTCCTTTACTAGTGGATATTGCGATATTTCATTAGACTCTGTAAAGAAGGCCGGTAGAACATGCATTCGATTTGCTATTTTGTTCTCTCCAAGTGTACTGTTTTAACAAATAAATCTTGTCAGCCTCATGATAGAGCCTTGAGTTAATCATCCTAATGAACATACCACTAATCCTTTTTTTTTTTAAAATTAAATGTTATTTCCCCCAATTACATGTAAAAATAATTTTCAACACTAATTTTGGAAATTGACTTTCAAATTCTCTTTCTCCTTTCCCACCCCCTCATTGAGAAAGCAAGCAATTTGATATAGGCTATATATGTGTAATCATACAAAACATATTTCCATATTAGTCATATAAAAGAAAACAAAGATCAAAATAAAAGTCCAAGAAAAATAAAGTTTAAAATAAAAGTATGCTTCAATCTGTATTCAGATTCCATCTGTTCTTTCTCTGGGATGGATAACATTTTTCATGATAAATCCTTCAGAGTTGTCTTAGATCATTGTATTGCTTAGAATATCTGTCATTCACATGTGGCTATTACTGTATACAATATTCTTCTGGTTCTATTCATTTCACCTAGTAAAAGTTCATGTAAGTCTCTCCGAGTTTTTCTGGGAGAATCTAGCTCATCATTTCTTTTTGTATAACAAAATACATATAATAAAAAATTGTATAATATTTGTAAGTGGATTCTGTCATATGGTTCTACCACACATTACTGTTGATACAGGAGAAGGAGGAAAGAAAGAGAAATCTTCTCCTCTGCCTTACTTCAATATGTAAGAGTTGTGAGGGGAGAGGTGAAGAGTGATTTCAGGATCCAAGTTTTCCATCTCTGGCCCACTTTTATAACTGCCAGAGCTGGCTGCCTTCTCAATTGACTCTGCAAATTGAGATTCCCACGCTAGCACGGCCCAGCTGAGTTTCCTAGCCATTCATATACAAATATATCCATCTAAGCCTAAAAGTGGCTGGCACTTACATTTTATTGTCTCTGTTACCTGCCCTTTACATGTTTTAAATTTAGTCTGAAAGGAACATGCCTTTATACCTTATCTCTTTTATCTGTCCCTTTCATGCTGAATTTTTTTCAATAGTATTTTCTTTTCCCAAATGCATGCAAAGATAGTTTTCAAAATTCACCTTTGCAAAATCTTGTGTTTCAAATTTTTCTTCCTCCTTCCTACCTCCCCAAGACAGCAAGCAATCCTATATAGGTTAAACATGTGCAATTCCCCTAAACATATTTCTATATTCCATGCAAGAAAAATCAGGTCCAAAGGAAAAGAAAACAAACGACAACAAAAAAGTGAAAATACTATACTTTGATCCACATTCTGTTTCCATAATTCTCTCTTTGGATGTGGATGGCGCTTTCCATCCCAAGTCTATTGGAATTGCCTTGAATCACCTCATTGTTGAAAAGAGCCAAGTCCATAAAAGTTGATGTACAATGTTCTTTTGGTTTTGCTCACTTCATTTAGCATCAGTTCCTGTAAGTCTTTCCAGGCTTTTCTGAAATCAGCCTGCTCATCATTTCTTAAAAAAAATTTTTTTTTAATTTCAAAAAGGAAAAGGATAGTTTAAACTATCTATCTGAGAAAAAGAGATCATATAGATCAATGTACAACATAGAAAGGAATTGAAACTGTTAAAATTATCTAATCTTCATATTGCACAGACTTTTAAAACAACACCTATAGAATGTTGGTATTTGAACCAATTCTTTCCATGTGGTAAATGTAATTTTGAGCCCTCTCCCAAAGCTGGCAAAGATAATACAAAAAAAAAAAAAAAAGCAAACTAAGGCTATTATTAAAACATATAATTGAAAAATATATAAAATATTATCAAGTAGAATGTAGTTATAAATTTAAAATGTATTATAAAATGTGACATGAACAATACAAGTTAATGTGTTAAGTGGTTTATGAAATCAGAGGAGAAACAGTCAGAATAATGAATTATGTCAAGAATATTATATATCAGTAGATTCAAAAAGTACTTTTTAGAAAATACAACTTCCATTTTAAAACACTCAAAAGTACAAGTGCTGAAGAGTTTTTTGGTCTAACATGGCAAAAAAAAAAAAAAATATATATATATATATATATATATATATATTGATTAGAAACTAAGACCTAACATTGTCTAAGGATTGTCTCCAAAGATTGCAGAGTTATAGATCAGCTGTATCTGCATAACAAGATTGTGTTAGCCTTGCAGGAGAGGCTTTGGCTTGAACCCTGAGTTTAGTTTCTCTTTCTGATTTATTTTCTCCATATCTATATGGAACAACAGAAAAAAATTCAGGGTTTGAAAAATAAGGAACCCCAAACTGAGAACTATTGTGAGTTCCTTGAAATCTGGGATTGTCTTTTGCCTCGTGTCACATAATAGGCACTTAATATATGCTTACTGACTGATCAACTGACTATAAGACAAATAACCCTCAGCTTTATAGATTATAGAGCTATGTGGAATAGTCATCATCAAGTAGGATGAAGTCTTTTGCAGGATGTCCCAAGTCACTAGACCAGGAACAGGAGTCCAAAGACTACATCTGAAGCATTAACTAGCTAAAGAATTTGGCAAAGCAGAGAGTAGGAGGAAACAATGCTATCCAATTTTCCTTGACAGCTATATCAACAAATATCTAGGATAAATAACAGGAAAAGTAGTGATTAGGAAATCCAGTATTAAAGAATCCTGTCTTTTGGGGTGGGGCCATTGCACATGCTACAGCTTCTTGCAGCCACAGGTGAAAGTGAAGTACATCAGGCAGACACCAAAGGTGGAAAGCAGCCTAGAAAGGGCTTGGCAGCCCTCATAGCAGAGGTATCAGAATTCCTGCACACACCCTAAACCTCACCATTCTAGAACCTCAGGTTTCCCTGAAGAACCTTCTCTGGGTTAGAGGATGCTACCTGGCACTACAGAAATAATGGATAAATACTAGAAAATTTCCCACCAAAGACTGGAGATAAGCAGAACTGTCCACTTTAAACATATTGTCTAACACAGTTTTAGAAAAGCTAATTAACATAATATATGAAAAAGGAAATAAATGGAATAAGTTTTGTTAATGAAGAATTGAAGATGTCTTCATTTGCAAATGATTGTAGACTTAGTATGTCTGAAAGGCTCAGAAAATGAAGTAATTGAGATACAATACTTAAGGAAGGTAGTAGGGCTTAAGATGAATTCATAAAAATCTGGATTTTTTTTTTAATGTTGCTTTGAAATAACACTATAGCTTGGATTTTAAAAACAAATGCAGTTGTCTGTCATGGCAACCAAGTCAGATATCCTAGGTATACAACATGAACAGTATCCCTGCCATATGGTACTAAGTGTTTAACAAGGGACTTATCCCCCAACCCCCTCTTCCTGGGCATCCATGGATCAGACCTAGGATTTGTCAAGTTATGTTCTGCAATGATACATGTGCCAAGGTTGGCCTGTGAAACCCAGAAAGAGCAAAAAGCAGAAACTAAGATAATTTTATGTAGAAGTTCTGGGGAGGGGGAGGGAGATTGGGAGGATGACAATAAGTGACATCTCCTGAGAGAAATCCAAGGTGTCTGATGCTAAGTCCTCTAATGATCTGCTTATTGAGATACTGAGAACAGAAAGATGTCTTTACGAAATAATGTTTCTTTTTTTCTTTAGTTTTGAATGGGACTGATTGGATAAAGTATTTCTCAGTATTGAGTCACATGATCCCTGTTCCCAGAACTGGGACCTTGGGGAGGTCATTTGATCTCCAGAGGGATGAATTTTAAACCCTGGGATACAGGAAGTTGCAGAAAGTGATGTAACCTGTGGGAGGCAGCCAACACTGGTGACCACTGGTCAAGAATGGTTATGTCCTTTTAGTCTATCCAATGAGAAGGCTCGAGTCTTTTGCTTTTAAACCCTGGAAAAGACAGAAGCTGGCCAGGTTCCAGGAGCACATGGTGGGAGTTAGAATGGCTCCCAGGTGTGTGTCTGGCCCTCTCCCTATAGGGATTAAATAAATGCTTTCTCTTTGTACCTAATGATGTCTCTGAGTTGTTACTTGGGAAGGGGGTCTTGCACCCCACCTGTCCCACACAGTTTAAAAACGAAATACAGATCCTAGTTAAAGCTCAGAACAAGAATGAAAGGGTGGTGGTGTTTGTTGCTACCCTTCTTAAGTGTACTCATCCAGTTATTTTATTTAAAATAAATCTCAACTCAACTCAACTCAAAATCCCAAATTTTTCTCCCTCCTTCCCTTTCTCTCCTCCCCTCTCCCTAAAATGTAGACAGTTTGATATAGATTATATATGTGCAATTATATAAAACATATTTCCATATTAGTCAGTTGTGAAGGAAGAAAGTGATCAAAAAAGAAAAAATCTTTCTTCAATCTGCATTCAGAATCCATCCATTTTTTATCTGGATTAGCATTTTCCATCATTACTCTTTTGTACTTGTCTTGGATCATTGTGCTGCTAAGAAAAGTAAAATCATTCATAGTTGATCATCACACAATTTTTCAGTCAGCTATTTACTGACCTGATAACACTAGAGAGTTATTTTCCTTCCTGAAGCATGAGCCTAGGGCTATGTTGGAGTCAGCTCTTATCCAGTAAATTGTTCAGTTTTCAGTGTGAGCATTGAGAACGCAGAAATTGGCAAACACTACAAATCAAATTTGTTGACTGTTTAGACTTAAGAAAGTAATAAAGAAAATAATAATGTAGATTAAACTTAAAAGTGTGCTGTGTACTTTTTATTTCCTGGAAAGTCAATTGTTAAACATATAAACATATAAACACTTCTGAATGTACCCAATAATAAAATTGTGTGGCTCAAATTGGTGAGTGATCACCATTTAATAAAAAGCTGAAGAGATTTCTAGCAGCAAAGCCAAAGTTTATTGTACATTGTTCTCTTGAGAATCGGGTGTCCCTCCCGCTATGCAGGCAATTGAAGGGAGGATGCACCTTTTGGGACAGGTTTTACACTTTAAATAGTCCCTAACACAACCACCCCTCCCATCACTGACCATCCTCCTCAATGGCTAAATGCCATTCTAAATGCAGGAACTACTCAAGAAATTGAACTTGGCCAATAAGTACATAGTTGTCCATACTTGATTGAAGTAGGGAGAAAATGATGTCACAGGAGGATAGTAGGGAGGGGACTTAGGTGTGCCCTTGAGTCAATGCTCAAGGACCTTCAGACCTACTCCAACTCTGAAGCAGATGAAGCCTTACTCTATTTTCACAACTGTCTTGAGAGATCTCATCTCGTTCAGTCCCCCCTCTTATTTATACACTGAGATCTCTTCACATTTTTGTAACATAATTTCACATTCCCTATCTAATTCCTCATCTCTTTCTGGCTCCTGTTGGTCTTCTTAGGGCACTGACTCCCACTCATCAATCTAACAGACCCATAAGCTTTCCCTTCCAGTCTAATCATTCTGGATAATGAGTTTTGGACTATTCTAGTTATCAGATCTAGTGCCTTAGCTGTCTGATTGGTGATAATCTCTACAACTGCTTGAAATCTAATTATTCTATTCAACATATATATTGGGGTTCTATATCCCCAACTTCCATCTTGAGCCCAGGTGGCAGGCCCATACTCTTTAATTATTCTTTCTGGAGGCCAGGTATCACCCCAACCATTTGCATCTCCAGTCTGGGTAATGGAGGTATCTAAACTCGGTTTCCCTTTTCCCAAATCATCATACAACTGAATTCCTAAATACTTGTCTGACTGTTCAGGAAAAAAAAAAATTGGCCTTATTAATCCAACATAACAGATCTCTGTCCAATTAAGAGGTGAGTACATTGTGAGGTCAAGGTGAAATTCCTAGGGAAAATATATCAGCTCCCAAACAAGTGAAAAGGCCCAAAGTAATAAGAAGAGTGATATATAGACAATTACAATGCACTGGGTTCAGAGACTGTGTTCCCATTCAGTGGAGGCCCCCTCCTTAAATGTAAGTTGAGGTCTCCCTTATCTTCAAATGTCCACTCTGATAAAGGTGGTGCCACAGGCCCTTTCGTTCTGGTATGGTGTGTCCAGCCTTGTACCTGGGTCCGAATTGCAGTGTCTGAGGTCAATCTCACCTGGTAGGGTCCGTCCAGCATGGAGTCAACTTCTCATCCTTCCAGGATTGGATCAAAACCCAATCTCCAACCTGAATTCTATGAACAGGGAAACCTAGAGGAGAAGTGTGAGCTATTAACCCTTTTGTTGTAGTTCTTGAGAATGTTGTACCAATGATTTAACATATCTCTTAGGAAATAAATCCTTTGTTTCCCATATACGCCTGGAAAGGATGACTGTACAATAATTTACAAAGTGAAAGCCCAATATTTCTATGCAGCTTGATTCTGATTCTGACCAGAGCGGGAGGAAAGCATTTAGTCCAAGGTAGTTGGGATTCTAAAAATACTTTAGTCAGTTGCCATTTTATTTCTTGATTCATCCTTTCTACTTTCCCAGAAGAGGGAGAATTCCAAAGGGTGTGGAGATCCCAAGTGATTTCTAAGGTCCTAATCAGATTCTGCAATACTTGGGCTGAAAAAATGTGTTCCCTGATCCAAGTCTAACCTCTTCACTACTATTAGATCATCTACATACTTAAACACCCAAGTTCTCATTACTGGTCGGAAGTCTCCCATGCAATTTTCAAGAATTTGACCAAACAAATTCGGTGACTCTATATAGCCTTGGGGCAAGAGGCACCACTTCATTTGCTGCTTCCTTCCAGTCTCTGGATCTTCCCATTGGAAAGCAAAGAGGTTTCTACTACTCTCCTCTAAAGGGGAGCTCCACGCTGCATCCTTCAGATCCAATACCCTGAACCACTTAGCAAGACAAGGAATCTGGCCCATGGTGGTATATGGGTCTGGAACCACAGGGTGGGAAGCTAACATGATTCTGTTAATCTCCCTTAGATCCTGAGCTAACCTGTTATTTCCCATCCTTCTTCTTGACGGGAAGTATGGATGTGTTGAAGGGTGAAATACAGGGTTCTGTTAGTCCATTTCTCAAAAAGCCTTGTATCACAGGCTGCAAACCTCTCCTTCCTTCTAGTGATATTGGGTATTTGACTCTTACCACCTCCCTAGGGTCTTTCAATGTGATTTTTATCTGGACTATGTATGCTCTGACTGGGCTGTCAGGTCCTGCCCAAATCTCAGAGTTTATCCTAGTCTGCTCTTCTTCATTCATTAGTGCCATTCAACTGGGGTATATGCTGGGTCCATGTAGAATAAACACAATTTCTAGTTTAGTTATTAAATCTCTCCCCAGCAAGTTTATTCCTGCTTCTGAGATGAGCAGAAATCTGCCTAATGTTTCCCCTTTTCCCATATGCAGGGCATGGTCTTAAGTACAAGAAAATTTTCTCCTTTAATCCTAGAAGTCACCAGGGTCTTCTTAGATAATTTAACCCCCTCAGGCAAACAGGTCACTAAAGATCTCAATGCTCTGATGTCTATTAAGAGCACAAGAGTCTCCTGGTGGGGTTCCATTCTTAAATTTACCAAGGGTTCCAGGTGAGAGTCTTATAAGAACCCCTGACTCCTCTAATCTTCATAAGGCTTAACAAGAGAACATATCTGCTGTTCCATCCTCTGCTGGGGGCAGTCTTTTTGTAAATACCATATTTTTTTTAACATCCCTCAACATCTCAAAGACTTTCTACTGATATCTGGCCATGCATTGGTCACAAAGTGCAATTTCAAGGTATTGTCTACTCCTGATCATTAGGATCAAACCCAGGGTACTTCCACATGCTAGCTTTAGTCTACTCAGATATTCTACTCAGACTGGTAACTGTCTTTCCCCTGAGTCACCCCAAAGGCCTTTTTCATGTTCTGTGCCTTTGGCACTACACTGTGAATTCCCATAATTATCAGTTCTCTAAGATCCCTCATACTTCCCCAATATATGGGGTTATTGTGATCCCAATTCGGATTTACTAAAGGTTATTTCTGGTCTGCTGGAGGGTGTCTCCTGCCCCACTCCTTCATAGTCCCCCTCTCCTCTTATGAGAAGAGAGAATTCAAAGTAAATTCTCCCCAAGTAAAAAGATTAGGACCTAGGAATTGATTATTCTGGTAGACCAGTGGGATCTTCTATTAAGGGCCTCATTTCCTTCTTAAAGGTCCTAACTTCTGTGGTGCTCAGGGGAGCATTCACATATCCTATACCTCCCAGAGTCAAGGGAACTTCTCTTAAGGGATACAATGTAGGGCTTGGGGTTTGAGGCTCTGGAAGAGGGTAATTTTGGATATCTCTTTGAATTTGATCTAATTCCTCCTTAGTGAAGCAAATCAGAGGGGACTGGATGAGGTTAATTGAATTAAGTCCTCCTGTGCCCTCAGGGCCCCTGCAGGGGCTGATTGAATTAAGTCCTCTCCTTCCCTTTCAGGCCATGGTTTCCTGAGTTGGGGCGAAGTATGGAGGAAGGAGAGATAACAATGAGTCCCATTGCTGTGTCTTTAAAGTCTCATCCTTTATGCCCTTTTCACTTTGATTCTTATTCAACATTATTGGGGCCCCAGAAAGTTTATAGTCCAGCATCTGCTGCCTACTTTGGATTAACAGATTCTTTACTATTAACATACATATTTAGTTTTTGGCACACCCAGCCTTCAAGAGAGTCATACTTAGGCCAAATGGTGCCTTCACCAATATCGTTGCTACCCCACACAAAACAACAATACCTTATCATCTTTTCTTGCTTTTTCCTTTATGTTTTGGCAGTTTGTTCCAATTACTTAATTTATTTCCCAAGGGACTATCTACCAGTATTTTCTGATCATTTTTTTTCTCATTTCTCTGTGTGAGGGATGGCTGGAACTGGGCCATCCCCATTGAATTTGGTTGGAATCTAAATTCCAAAACTCCCAAACACGGCAATTGTTGCCAGTTGACCTCAGTCACCCAAGACAGGCCTATCCTATCCTGTCCAGGGCACCCTTCCAGAGTCTGTAACTTGACTCAAGGGGCTCACAGGAGGCTTACCTCTAGGTTGTTGCACAGCAAATTGCTTGACTGATCTATCCTCACACTGAGCCGGTCGGAATTTTTACCACGGAGTCTCTCCCTTTTGCTTTGCCCTGAGTTTCTCCACTTTGGGCCCACTTTACCTTGGGGATCAAGGAGAAGCCCCCGGATGCTGGCGGGCTGCCTAATCAGGGCAGGACACTACCCCACTAGCACCCAGGAGTTCACCTACTCACCAAGTCATGTGATCCCAGCCAAGCTCCCAAAATTGTGTGGCTCAAATTGGTAAGTGGTCACCATTTAATAAAAAAGCTAGAGAGATCTCTAGGAGAAAAGCAAAAGAATCAGGTATCCCTCCCACCAAGCAGGCAATCAAAGGGAGGAGGCACCTTTTGGGACAGGTTTTACACTTTAAATAGTCCCTAATGCAACCACCCCTCCCATCACTGACCATCCTTATCATTGGCTGAGGGTCCTACATTCTAAATGCGAGAACTAACCAAGAAATTGAACTTGCCCAATAAGTACATAGTTGCCCATATTTGATTGAAGCAGAGAGAAAATGATGTCATGAGAAGATAGCAGAAAGGGGACTTAGGTACGCTCTTGAGTCAATGCTCAAGGACCTTCAGGCCTACTCCAACTCTGAAGTAGAGGAAGCCTTACTCGATTTTCACAACTGTCTTGAGAGATCTCATCTCATTCAAAATCATCAAAACAGGTAACTGATGCTCACTTTTTATACATATAAGGAAACTGGTAATACTGACAGGAGACAAAAAGATACTTAGAAAAATTATGACATCAGACAAGGAATTAATTGCCTTAATAGATTCAAGTCACCAGACTCAGATGAATTAGGCAGTCAGCAGGAGACACAAAGAAAGGTAAAAACATTCTCTCGGTCTTTATGGCATTCACATTGTAATGAGGTAGACAACATGCAAACAACTATACACTCAGTGTAAATTGGTGGTGATCTTAGATGGAAGGCACTTTCAGTAAGTAGGGAAGAAAGGAAAGGTTCTAGTAGAAGATGGTTGAGCTTTCAAAAGAAGCCAGAAGATGGAAATTAGAAGGGAGAGCCTCCAGGAATGGTAAGAAGCAGAGGTGATGAGAATGGGACAAATTGTAGAGTCTGAGAAAGGATGCAAAGTATAAAAATACTAGAACAATAGCAAAGGGCAGAGTGGAAGTGTTTTTTTACAAGTTGAACAAATGATTTTATTTTTAAATTTGATTCTGCGGGTAACAGGTAGCCACCGTAATTTTTTTAAGTGGGAAGGGTGTAATTGTGGTATAATATGATCAGACCTTTAGGAAGGTCATTTTACTAGCTATAGATTAGATGCTTTGTAGTGGGGAGAGACTTGAGGCAGGAAGAACAACCAAAAGGCTATTAAAGATGATATCATCCAATTCTCTATTCCTTCAGTTCCACAATTAGAATAAAATTAGATACATATAACATTTCTTGTTATTTGTCCTTATTTCTCAGAGATGACCAATGATAGCAACCATGGAGTTCATTAGGGGAGGGTAGCTGTGAACCCCTAAGGCCAGACCCTTTCTCTAGCCCTCACTAATCCTGAAATTGTTTTAATTTTTAAATTTAGAATAGCCAAGGTCACCCACTGCATAGAACATCTAACAGTTAACAAAATTAGGTTTACTTAGCCATATCAGAGAAAGGATATAGAGGAAGGATATGCAGTGTAGGTTTTGGGTGTAGCTATCCTGTCTTTGTATTCACCATAGTGGTTTAAGAAATCCAAGGAAGGACTAAACACTGCCTCTTTGGTCTTTGTACCTAGACCACTGGAAGTCATAGGAACAAAGATTTAGAACTCGAAAAAGACCTTAGAGGCCATAGAGTTCAATACCTTCATATTACAGATTAAAAAAGTAAAACTGAGATAGGTTAAGGTACATGCTCAGGGTCTCTGAGTCAGTTAAGTATTGAATATGGGCTTTGAAGATTTTCTTTCCTTTTAAAGAAATATTAGCAACCAGGTAGCAAGGTGGATATAGGACCTGGCTTTGAATTAAGAAGACCTGAGCTCAAATACTATAGTATCAGGTCTTATATATATATAGTATCAGTAATAGTACTATATAAGTCAAGTCACCTCTGATTACCTCTGATTATTTCCCTTTCATCATATGTAAAATAGGGATAATAATAGTTACTATCTACCTCACAGAGTTGTTGTGAGGATCAAATGAGATAATCATTGTCAAGTATATAACACAGTACCTGATACATAGTAGATGCTATAGAAATCTTAACTGTTATCATTTTTAATATCTTTGGCCAGCTTACTGCTTTTATCACAGATGGGAAAGGATCATTTATCCAAAAGCTCCAAGCTTATTTCCCTTCTGAGGCTAAATCACTATGAATATGGGGAAGTGGTCTACATAAATCACTGTAGAAATTAGAATTTGCCAAAATGTGGGGTGTTGCCTATCTAGCAAACTCAAGTCTGTTTATTTTCTAGGGAAAATCCAATTCACAATGTAGCACTGAATCTGGAAACTTATGGAAAGAAGGACTTAATGAAAAAGGAGCAGAATTCTGATCTTTGTGAATTTTGGACATTTTTTTGGAAAGTTTCTGTGGGGAAAAGGCTATCTTTTTTTGTACATAACAGCCCCTCAAGCTATCATCCTATATCTTGGGTCCCCTTTTTAACTGTTTGAGAAAAAAAATTGCTTAAGTTTATTGTCTCCACTTTTTCATTCATTCCTCAGTCCTTTGCAATCTGACTTCTGTTCTCATCACTTAACTACAACCGTCTTCTCCCAAGTTATAAATGATTTCCCTTTATATATAGACTTTTATTGATAAGTTTTGTTTTTATAATCATCTTGGTTTCCTCTTTTTAGCCTTTCCTTTCCCTCATCCCTTATAGCACAGATTTTTTTTTGAAAGAAAATAGAAAAATATTCAGTAAAATTAATCCACACATTGAAAAAAAATGTTATATTTTTTAAAATTCACATCCATTGCCCCTGGCCTCTGCAAAAGATCTTAGAAAGGGGCATCCTATTATTTCTCCTTTAGGGCCAACCTTGTAATAAATTTCTATTTAAGGGGGACATTTTTCTTTATTAAAGATTTTTATTTTTCAAAACATGGGTGGACAATTCTTCAACAGTAGCCCTTGCAAAATCTTGTATTCCAATTTCCCCCCCTTCCCCATGCCCTCCCTAAATAGCAAGTAGTCCAATATATGTTAAACATGGTAGAAATATATGTTAGATCCAATATATATATATATATATATATATATATATATATATATATATATATATAAATTATCTTGATGCACAAGAAAAATCAAATCAAACCAGAAAAAAAAAGAAAAGCAAAACAAAAGGCAACCAAACAACAACAAAAAGAGTGAAAATGCTAAGTTGTGATCCACCCTCAGTTTTCAAAGTCCTCTCTCTGGGTGCAAATGGCTCTCTTCATCACTGAACATTTGGAACTGATTTGAATTATCTCATTGCGGAAGAGAGACACGACCATCAGAATGGATCATCATATAGTCTTGTTGTTGCTGTGTACAATGATCTCCTGGTTCTGTTCACTTCACTCAGCATCAGTTCATGTAGGTCTCTCCAGGCCTCTTTGAAATCATCCTGCTGATCGTTTCTTACAGAACAATATTATTCCATAACATTTATATTATTCAACCATTCTCCAACTGATGGGCATCCACTCAGTTTCTAGTTTCTTGCCATTACAAAAAGGGCTGCCACAAATATTTTTCTACATGTGGGTCCCTTTCCCAAGGAGGGCATTTTTCTGAAAACTCTCTTAACTGGTAAAAAGAAGGTTATGTGCTGTAAGACTGTGTGTGGGAGGGAATTGTTGAGATAGTTTGAGAGAAGAGAGATTCTTCTTTCACTTTTTTTCCTTGAGAGCAAAGTCTCTTAAGGATTCATCATGAAAGACAGACTTTGGAAACTGCAACCATTGAAGGGAAGTCAGCTCCTAAATGCCCATTATTCCAAGTCTGCCTTCCTAGACACTTCAAGGAATATCCCTCTGAATAAGAATCAGGGCTCTCTTGGTCAAAAAGAAATTTCATTTTGCTACCATATAAAAAGGATCACTCTCATGTCTTTTCTGGAGATTTTCTAATCCTTATAACTTTTTTGATTTCTGTTGTCTTTTATAAAGCCAACATTTGGTGGGAAGGGATCACACCAGAGGACGAAGAAACCCTTCATCTAAGGAAGTAGCAACCAAGATCATGTCTCATATTAATATAACACAATATTAAGAGAGCAGACTAAATGTCAATCTCGTATGCTATACTTTCTCAGAGCCTGAAGAAAAAAGTACCAATTGCTTGCTTATTCCTCTGTTTAATTAGCATGCTGCCTTTCCTCCTAAACCTTTCCCATTCCTTCCATCTCCTGGCTCTTACTGACACCTAGCTAACAGATGTCATAGCTTTTCTAGCTGCTCTTTCAGAAATTGGCTGCATTTTCACTCATTGCTCCATCTCATCCCAAATCATTAGTCAAAGAGGAAGAATTAAAATATTCCTTGCTCCTTCCTACCATTATTATTCAGTAACCTATCCTCCCAATACAATTCATACAAAAACTCATATCTACCATCTAATTAAAATCCTTGTAGCTAAAGACTTCAGGGCACTCTCTTTTCTTATTTAATAAGTTCAGGAGCTGGTTCATAATCTTTCTCTTATTTTTTAAGGACTTCAACATACATATCAATGTGCTCTCAAATATTTCAACCTCCTAGTTCCTCAGCTTATTCATTTCCCATAATCTATTCCTCTGCTCTACCTCTATATATAAAGATGATCTTACCATCACTGACAAATGTACCACTGAGTTTGTGAAGTCTGAAATCCCCTTATCTGATCACAATCTATTAGCATTCTACCTCTACCTTCTCCTGCAACACCCAAATCTGTTCATTTACACTGTGATCTCCAGTCCTTCCACCCCAATTTTTCTCCAAGGTATCACTCTTGCCCTGCCTACACTCCATCCTGACCATCTACATTATCTTTTCCTCTTGAGCCTCATGCTTCCTTTCATATCACTAATTGTGTCCTGCAAAACCTCAGACTTGTATCACTCCTATATGATGTTGTATAAAAGTGGAGAAAATCATGAAACCATTCCAACTGGGTCCACTACAAACTTCAGGTGTACACTTACTGCTGCTAGGCAATACTTTTTATACTTCCCTAATTAAGTCACTATACCACTCTCCACAAATGCTCTTAAAACCTTTTCATCCCTTCTCAAACTTCCATAGTCCTCTCTTTTTCTCCCCCTCCCCTCCTACCCCAGTTGAGAACATAACTTTACATTTTATTGAGAAATTGAAACTATTCTCAGAGAGCATTGTCTTCTGCCCTACTCCTCTCTCCACTATTCCACTTTCTCCTCCTTATACATAATTGTTTGCCTATTGTCTCCTCCATTGGATTGTGAACTCTTCATGAGCAGAAGCTTTCTTTGCTTCTCCTGCCCTTATATCACAATGTTTGGTACATACTGTGGTACTTACTGTATTTACTGAAAATACTTAGAAGCAATACAGACCTCAGATTATATCTACGTTTCCCATAATCTTCATTTAGATTGATCTATGTGGATGTCATGCCTCATTTAGGTGATATACACCTTACATTTGTAGATGTACAGAACTCATTTCACAGAACTTGATTGTTTTGTGGTGGTGGTTCTTTCCATTTACATTGTTGGAGTAACTGTGAATATTATTTTTCTCCTCTGCTTATTTCATTTTGCATCAGTACATGTCTTTTCATGCTGCTCTGTATTCATCATATTCATCCCTTCTTATAATACAGTAATATTTTGTTGCATTCAGGTGCCATTCCCCAGCTGATGTGTCCACTTTGTTTCCAGTTCTTTGCTACTGAAAAAAATTCAGCTGTGAATATTGAGATATACATTGAGCCTTCTTTGTGTCAATGACTTCCTTGGGATATATACCCAGCAGTGAAATCTCAAGGTTAAAGGTCATGGACATTTTCATCACTTTTTTTTTTTTTTTTGCACAATTCCAAATTGATTTCCTTCTCCCCCTCCCCTCCGCCCCAATTCACAATTCCTTCAACAAAGCACTGGCGTTATTGAATTTTCTTTAACCTCATCATCTTTGATTGTTTCCACCTTTTCTCATCTTTTCTTATTTACTGGCCATAAGGTAAAACCCTAGAATTGTTTTGATTTATATTTCCCTTTTCATTAATGAAATGGAGCATTATTAGTGAGTTGGTTGTTAGTACTTTTTGATTCTTCATTTGAGAAATGTTAGTTCAAATCTTTGACCTCTCTTGAAGAATAACTTTTAGTCTTATAAATTTGTTAGTTGTCTATATATCTTAGATACTGAGCCCTTTTCAAAGGTATTTTATGTAAAACTTTTTGTCCCCATTCAACAGCTTTTCTTCTTATCCTAGATGCATTAATTTTGCTTGTGCAAAAGCTTTTCAATTTTATTTAATCAAAGTTATCTATTTTATCTTTTATGATTGCCCTCTTCACTTATTTAGTTATTTCTATCTAAAGATGTGAAAAGTCATATAGCCATTTTGACCTTATTATGGAATATAGTATAAGTGTTGATCTAAATCTAATTTCTGCCAAACTGCTTTCCAGTTTTTCCAGCAATTCTTAATAGGGAGGAGTTTGTTTGCTTTTGAGTTTAAGTCCCCAAGTATATCAAATGATGAATTATTAACCTGTTTTTCTTTTTCTTTTTCTTTTTTTTTTTTTTTTTTGTGGGTAAGGCAATTGGGGTTAAGTGACTTTCCCAGTGTCACATAGCTAGGAAGTGTTAAGTGTCTGAGATCAGATTTGAACTCAGGTCCTTCTGACTTCAGGACTGGTTCTCTGTCCACTGCACCAACTAGCTGTCCCGGAACTCTTATTTTTCTAATGACTTCCTTATCTAGTTTTTTCACTGATTTACTTTTTCTACTTTTTAACTAGCAGCAAATGGTTTTGATGACTGCTGTTTTTTAATGTATTTGATGTCTGGAAGTGCTATTTTCCCTTTGTTCCTTCTTTTTTTTCATTATTTCCTTTCATATTCTAGCTCTTTTGTTCCTCCATATAGTTTTCCCTTTACCTCTATAAAGTGTCCCTTTGGTAGTTTGAATGAGATAGCATAAAGTCTATAGATGAAATTTGGTAGAATTATCATTTTTATTATATTGTCATAGCTCAACCACAAGACTAGATATTTCTCCTCCAGCTATTTAAACTCTTAATTTCTTTAAGCAGCCCTTTATAATAGAATCTATAGAAATATTAAGTATGGTTTTTTTGTAGATAGACTTCCAAATTTTTTTTGCATTTTATGGCCATATTGAATGGAACATCCTCTTCTATTTTTGGCATTTCGTCATTATTATATAGAAATGCTGTGAATTTTTGTGGGTTCAATTTTAGGCTGTAACTTTGCTGAAGCAATTATTATTGTCTCAGTTTCTTCATTGATGCCATAAAAAACCATCATGTTATCAGCAAATAGAGATAGTTCTGTCTCTTCTTTATCTACCTTAAAATTTTTCTTTTGTAGGATTTTTAAGCTTTTTTGTGTGACTTGGAATTCTTTGGTAAGCTGAACTTTTTCTTAGAATAGTGTTTTTTTTAAATGCATGTAATAAAATATATACCATTACAGAAGTAACATTAACCTAAATACACTTAGAATTTTTTTTAATGTTCACAGACTCCATATTATAGCCCATGGTAGATGTTTAAATTTTGTAGGGTTTTTAAGCACAAAGAGTTTTGTACTTTTGTCAAAGGTTTTCTTTGGAACTATTACATGATTTTTACATGTGTAACATAGTGGTTTCTGCTCCAATTGTTTGAGAACCAGATCTGTGGCATTTTAACTCTTTACCCATGGTTCTCTAGTATGCTAAAGAGATTGTGAAATCTGTGTTCTCCTGCTTTTAGCTACTGATTATTGCCCTTTTAAGGGGCCAGTAACTCCTCTGCTCTATTTAGCCACTTAAAATCTGATTAGCTTTTATAAAAGTATTTTTACTTAAAAGATATAGCAAGAACAAACACAAACATTTCTTCCAGTTCGTGGACATAATTCACCATCACACACCAAACTTGGGTTCTGGGGAGCTAATAACTTAGCTCAGTTCCTTTTCCTTTGATTTCCTTCTGATATAGATCTACAAGTGGTATTATTGGATCAAAAGGTATGCACAACTTTTATAGCACTTTGGCAAAACTCCAGTTTGTTATCCAGATTGGTTGGACAAGTTCACTATTACAGCAACAATTCATTAATGCGCCCATTTTCTCTCAATTTTAGGCTGTAAGCATTTGTCATCTTTGGTATGAGATAGTATCTTAAAGTTGTTTTAATTTACCTTTCTCCATATAGTAGTTTAGAGTATTTTTCATACAACTATAGATAGCTTTGATTACTTTTTTATGAAAAATTTTCTTCATATCCTTTGACCATTTATCAATTGAGGAATAATTTTTTATTTACTTTCATCAATTTGACTCAGTTTCTTACATGTTTGAAAAATAAGACCTTTATCAGAGAAACTTATTATAAATTTTTTTGATATTACTTCATTGTCTATGCTACCTTTTAGCAAAATGTAGTTTCCCTGATTATCTCTTATAATTGGTTCTATTTTTGGTTTTGCTTTGTCTTAGATCATAATTGCTAGCTTTGGCTTTTTTTCTTTTTTCACTTCAGCAAAAGCATAATAGATTCTGCTCTAACCCCTCATTTCAACTCCAAGCGTATTTTTTGTACACAATACATTATTGGATTCTGGTTTCTAATACATTCTACTATCTACTTGCATTTTACAGATGAGCTCATCCCATTCATATTCACAGTTATGATTACTATGTATTTCCATCCATCCTCTTTTCTTCTGTTTGTTCTTCTCTCTTTTTATCCTGTCCTTCCTCAAAAGTCTATTTTGCTTCTGACCAATGTCTCCCTTTTATCACATACACTGCCCTGAAATCTCTTATCCCATTCCTCTCATATTTCCCAACTGGTTAAGATAGATTTCTATAACCATCTGTGTGTGTGTGTGTGTGTGTGTGTATTGGTAAGTAGATAGATAGGGAAAGAGAGAGAGAGAGAGAGAGAGAGAGAGAGAGTCTTCCTTCTTTCAATCAATTCTGATGTCAGGAAGGTTCAAATATTGCCTATGCCCAATCTTCTCCTTCACTCTAAAAACTCTTCCTTGCATACCTCGTTTATGTGAGAACAATTTCCCTAGTCTCTCCTTCTCCCTTCTCCCAGGGCATCCTTCTTACTCCATTTTTTTAGATCATACCAACATAAGTGACGACACTCATGCCCTCTGTCTATGTAGATTCCTTTAACTCCCCTAATAATAATAAGATTCTAAGGAGTTGCAAGTATCATCTTCCCACACAGAAAACAGTTTAACTTTGTTGAATCCTTTGTGATTATACTTTCATGTTTACCTTTTTGTGCTTCTCTTGAGTCTTCTGTTTGAATGTCAAAATTTCTATTCAGTTATTTTCATCAAGAATTCTTGAAAGTGAAGGCCTGGAAAGATTTATATGAGCTGATGCTGAGTGAAACAAGCAAAACCAGGAATACATTGTACACAATAACAGCAAAACTGTGCAATGATCAAGTATGAAACACTTGGTGGTTCTTAGTGGTTTAGTTGAGTCCAAAGCAATCCCAATAGACTTAGGACAGAAAATGTCATTTGCGTCCAGAAAAAGAATAAAGGAGACTAAATATAAATCAACACATGTTATGTTCACTTCTTTTTTCTGTTTTTTTTTTTTTATCCCATAGTTTTTCCCTTTTGCTCTGATTATTCTCTCCCAACAAGATTAATAAAGTAATATGTATTAAAAAATAAATAAATTTACTAGAAAAAAAAAAGAATTCTTGAAAGTATTCTATTTCATTAAATATCCATTTTTCCCCTGAAGGATTACACTCAGTTTTTTTGGGTAGATTACTCTTGGCTGTAATTCTATTTCCTTTGCTTTTCAAAATATATTTCAACCCGTATGTTCCTATAAAATGGAAGCTGTTAAATCTTTCATGATTCTGACTATGACTTCTTGATATCTGAATTGTTTCTTTCTGACTGTTTGAAGTACTTTTTCTTTTATGTGGGAGTTTTGGAATTTTGACTATAATATTTCTAGGAATTTTCCTTTTGGGATCTCTTTTAGGAGAAGATTTGTGGATTCCTTAAATTTCTATTTTAACCTCTAAATCTAATATGTCAGGGAAGTTTTCCTTGATAAGTTCTTGAAAGATGATGTTTAGACAATTTTTTTTTATTATGAGTTTCAGGTAATCTAATAATTCTTAAAAGTATTTCTTTTCCATCTATTTTCCAGGTCAGTTACTTTTCTAATGATTTTCTAATGAAAATATTTCATATTTTCTTCAACTTTTTTTTCCATCTTTTTGATTTTATTTCCTTGACTGTTTCTTGATGTTTCATGAAGTCATCAGCTTTTACTTGCCCAATTCTAATTTTTAAAGAGTTATTTTCTTCACTAAGCTTTTGTACCTCTTTTTCCATTTGGCCAACTCTGTTTTAAAGAAAATTTTTCTTCAATGAAACGTTGTGCCTTCTTTTCCATTTGGCCTATTCTGCTTTTAAAAGTTTTTTTTTTCTTCAGTGAATTTTTGGACATTTTTTTTTATCATTAGGTCAATTTCATTTTTTAAAGATGTTATTTGCTTCAGTATTTTTGTATGTGTCTCTTTTACCAAACTGTTGATTTTTTTTCATAATTTTTTTTGTATCACTCTCATTTCTTTTCCCAGTTTTTCTTCTACCACTCATTTCTTTCTTTAACTCTTTGCTTATAACTATTTTAAAACCATTGTTTGTCTTTTAACTTTATGTCTTCATCTTCCCTGACATTATAGTAGCCATATATATGGCCAAGTTCTTTTTTGTTTTCTCACTTTTAAAGTCTATTTTTTTGACTTTATATATTATGTTGAAATTGGGCTTTGATCACATTGAGAATGGGAAAAGACTTCCCCAATTTTTTTTTTGTGCTGCTGTTTTCAGAGTGAGTTCTGAAGTCTGCAAGTTTTCAGTATTTCCAAGGTGGTGTTATCCAGGGAAAGATATGATTATTGCTCTACTTTATCCATGAAAGGTTCCTATTCTCTTACAGCAGAAAGTACCAGTACTCCTCTTGGTGCTGGAATTCTGACCAGGTTCCCTGGCCTCTTGCACTTTTAAATACTAGTTTTTTTGCCTTTGAACTGAGACCAGGGTTCCTGATCTTTTGTGACAGACAAGTACTCCTCTCCACCCTATAACTTGACCCAGAATTGCTTCTAAGCAAAAGAACTGCCAATCAGTGCCAACAGAAAGTCCCCTATAATCTCCTTTTGAACACTTGGTCTATTTCCCCCCTGCCATATTTTTCTTTTTTCTTTTTTTTTTTTTTTTTGCCAAGGCAATTGGGGTTAAGTAACTTGCCCAGGGTCACACAGTCAGGAAGTGTAAAGTGTCTGAGACCAGATTTTAACTCAGGTCCTCCTGACTTCAGGCCTGGGGCTCTCCATTGCACCACCTAGCTGCTCCCGTTGCCATTTTTCAACAGAGTTCCCAAAGCTGCTGCTGTTGCTGTCATTGTTGTGGAATTACCTGCAAAATCCATGGCTGGGGCTCCTACCACACTCAGGGCTAAGCCCATCTTAGTGGGCTTCTCTTGTGGACCTCTAAGTTGTCTTAAGGCAGAAAAAGACTCCTTCTGAACTTTTGTTGGCTCTGTCATTCCAAAATTTAATTTGAGATGGCTTTTTTTTTTTGAGGAATTTAAGGGAAATATTGGGAGAATTTAGCTGGATCCCAGCCTGCACTTTGCCATATATATATATATAAATAATTTTTTTTTTCAACACAGAAAACACCAAATAGACAATCCCTTTAGATACCCAGGCAAATTCCCCTGGATCTTTATTCCAAAAGATACATGAAATTTCTTCCAATAGATCCCTATCACCATAAGAGTAATTCATTTGGAATTTGAAAAGACACGTAGCTTCAGTTAGAGAAGCAGTGAAAAATAAGTAAAAATCTTAGTAAGTAAAAAAGCCTGTAGTTTCACACCAAACATATTCTAAAAAATTGCTCTCACAATAAGACCAAGCCGTACTGTAAGAAAAACATGATGAATAGAAAGAGGCATGGAAAGTTTTATATGCGCTGATGCAAAGTGAAGTTAGCATAACAGAGAGAATAATAAGTGACAACAATGGAAATAGGATAACCACAAAACAATCAAAAATGAATGCTGAAAAATCATGAAGAACAAGGTTAGCTCCCCCCCCCCAAAAAAAAAACAAGAAGAGGTCCCCATTTCTACTCCTTTGCAGAGGCCTAAAAATATAATACATTGTATATATATTCAGATTTTGTCTTTTTTTCATTTTCTTTTTCCTTTTTTTCATTCTTTAGAAGTATAATTTGTTATATGGGAGAGGAGAACCAAGGGTATCTAAGAGAAATTGTGGTATTGTAAAAAACAAAATTAAAATTTTTTAAAAGCCCTCTCACTTGATATGATGATTCTACTAGCCACTTACTACTTTATATCTTTTTTTTTTCCATTAATAAACTCCTTGAGAGACCCAAGTAGATGATTTTCTACTGTCTATACTAGGTACTCCTTTTTTCTTCTTTCCTTCTCTACAATCTGGTTTCCTCATCATTCATCTGAAACTGCTCTTCAAAGTTACCAAGATCTGTTATTTGTCAAATATAACAATCTTTTCATAATCCTTATGCTTCTTGACCTCTCTTTAGCCTTTGATAGTTGATTATATGCTTCCAAGTACTTTCTTTTCTCAAGGTTTTCTTGAGTCTATTCTTTCCTGGTCTTCCTGATTATTATTATTATTTTTTTTTTTTGGCTGGATCTTTATCCAAGTTATATGCACTAACTGTAGGTGTTTCCCCAAAGCTCTATTCTGAGTCATCTTTTCATCTTCTTCTATTCTATTTTGCTTGATGATCTCATCAGCTGGATTCCATAGGTTCGATTATCATCTCTATTTAGAGATCTGAACAGCCCAACTCTTTTTCTAAATTTCTAGTTTTATATCATCAACTCCATTTTGAACATTTTGAATGGAATGTCCCATAAGCATTGCCTTCAACATGTTCAAAATATAATTCATTATCTTTCTCCACAAAATGCTCTCACCTTGCAAATTTTCCTATTGATGCCAAGGGCACTTATATATTTTTTTTAATCACCCACATTTTCAGCCATTTGTCAGCCTCTGATCTTCACTCAGAATCACCCTACATTTCTAATTTTTTGTCTTCTTGGTGTTACTAACACATCTCCCTTTTCCCCACTTCCCCAGCCTCTAACTCAGTGTAGTACCTCATCTCTTTGCACTTGGACTACTGCAATAATTTTTTGGTTGGGTTGTCTGATCCAATCTCTCCCTACTCCAATCCATCCTCTGCTCAGCTGCCAAAGTGGTCAACAAACTCCAACGTTTTCCTATTTCCTCCAATATCAAATATGAAATTCTTTTTTTTTTTTGGCTTTGAAAACACTTCACAGTCCTTGTCACCCTTTCTGCCCTCTTGCAATTTATTCCCCTTCATCTGTTCAAGTGATATTGGTCTTCTTGCCTATTATGTCTCCCATGCCTAACATGCTCCCTTTTTCTGCCTCTTCTCCTTGGCATCCTTTAGACTTACATCCCATTTTCTTTAGGAGGCTTTTCTGTTTTCTCCTCCTTGCTGCAAGATTATCTATAATTTTTACTGGATATATCTGGATGTATGCTTTTATATATACATATATCTCCTTTTAGAATGTGAGCTCTTTGGGTGGAAAAAGGTGAAGAGGGGAGAAAATGTTCTTGCAGTGTTTAGCACAGTGCCTGGCAAGCAGTCAATACTTAATATTTATTGACTAGTTCCCCAACAGAGCAGGAAAAGGTCACATACAGGGATATGCTAGATCCAGCTTTGGGGAGAGCCCATTGTTACATTTTCTGTATGAGGATTTACACTTCACAGCAAACACTGCAAATCAAGGTTTGATCTACTGTTTTGTCAATTGTAGAATGTATATAAAACTCCGTATCTCCATTTCATACTACTTTCTTTTTTTAAGTTTCTATTAAATTTCACAATGCTTTTAAAACTTTCCTACATCTGTACTTTTTTGGTTGTCTTTTGAGCTTAAAAAAAAAAAAAAGTTTGGATGGCATCCTATAAGAGGATGGAGTGGGGCATTTCTATTATTAATACCTCTCCTGACATGTAGCACAAGTGAGACTGTAATGGGCTGAGGTTTGAGCTGATGCACTGAGGTCCCAAGTACATGAGGCTAGATAGTAATTGGGCTATACTCTATTAATATACATGATTGGATAAAGAATGGTCCCTGCCCACTCTCCGTGCAAGTCCTGATGTGTTGTATAGGAAATGACGATTTTGGTGGGTGGAGGCAGAGAGAGAGCGAGGAAGACAAGTGGGAGGAGATTGGGCTGGGTTCGAGACTCCGAGCTGCTGGTTGTGTGGCTGCTGGTCGAGCTAGCTTCTTGACTCAGCTGCACACATTGCTATCGCCGATTCTCTTCCACCTCCGATCCTTCTTCACTGAGAATAAAGACTGACGATTTTCCCCTAACCTGAATTCCTGTCTCGTGCTGATCTTAAAATACACGATCTTAACATGAGACCTTGGGTAAATTCTGGTTTTGTTCATTTCACTCTTATAGGCTGGCAAATCCTATCTATATAAACTGACATAAGTTTTCCCAGATTTCATAAAAGGACAGAATAAGGTTAACCTGCTTGACTGTAGCGTTAAAATTTAGAAGGGATAAAAATGAGGTCAAAGCAATGTGTTAGACTGAGAAATAAGGAAATACAAAGTGAACAGAGGTTGTGGTGAGGACAAAAATTACACTTGAGGAGGGGATGAGGTATAGGGAAAGATGGAAGAGAAAATTTGGAAGTCTGAATCATAGATTCAAATTGTTGAGTTTGGGAAGGGGACCCCAAAAGTTTGGGGTCACAGACCAGTGTCATGAGGTATCTCAAAAGAATTTGCTGCCTTGAACCCATTTCCTAGTCAAGGGGCAAAGTTTTATTGTAATTGTAAGCCATTACAAGCAGACTAAGTTCTAAAAGAAATTAGTAAAGAAACAGGACCAAGGAAACACATTTATCCAGCTCTCTATCATTGACATGCTAATTATACGGCCCATAGGTAGGATCAGGGAGTAGTCTCCAGAATTGGGTTCTCACCGACCAGATTATCAGGCAGCAATGAATTGAGGAGTGGGCTTTTCAGAATCCAAGAGATTCCAGAAGATTTAGGATTACTGACTTTTAGAACAGAACTGCAAATGTGTTTTGAGGGGAACATCAATATGTATATTGAAGTCTGCAAGGCAAGGTTTGGGGTAGAGATGAAGATTATGAACCAAATTCTGAACTCAAAAAGGAAAGAGAATGACCTGTTGCTTGAAGATAATGGATAGTAGGGTTTTATATGCTGGTAAATCTGAACAGAGTGAACCTTTGAAGAGAGGTAGCTAATGGAGCCAGAGGGGACATCTTGAAGTAGAAGTGAGTTTAGCACTCCAGCACCTTGAGGAAATTAGAGAAGGTACATCTAATATAGAGGACAAATAAGGAAGCCATATCTTTTTCACAGGGGAGTCAATTTTTTGTGATTGTTAGAAGGAATGTGAGGGGAAGACATTTAATAAGAAAGGAAGTCTGCTAAAAGTACCATTGGGTATAATGGAAAGAGATAAGACAGTATAATGGGACTAAAGTGAAAGAAGAAGTAGGGAGGGAAGACAGTAAAAGGGAATTTTAGTCCAAGTGGTCTTTAACTTGGATTTGGTGAGAGAAAAGAGTTTGCTAGGTATAAGAGAGGAGATTCTTCAAGTAATAAAGGAAGCTGTGTCCTAGGGGACAGAGAGATTCTGGGTTGAGGCCATATCAGTGACCAGATGGACTAGTAGCTATGGATTACTTGGTCCCTCTTGACTGATAATCACAGATAGTGAAAAGTCTGCCTAGTCTCTAACTATATGTGGAGAGCTGAGGCAATCAATTTATTTACTCTCAGGAATTAGTGGATTCTGCCTCAATTGAGGTCCTTAAGCAAAGGATGATCAATTTTTGCATACGTAATGGAGAGTATTTCTATTCATGTATGATTTGGCCCTGATGATGAGTATGATTCAGTGTTTCATTGTTCCAAATTCAAAGATAAGAGGCAGGATCTGTAGTGTTGTGGGGTTTTTTGTGGGGAGGAAAGGGAGGTGTTGGTGGAAGCGGGGAGGGAGAGAAAGATTAATAAATGGAGGAGTGTCGAAAATGAAGCATTCCAAACCAAGGATGGGATGAAGGTGCTAGATCAACCCTTTAAAAGACAGATATTTCTGGTTATTTCATATTCACAAATTCAACTATATGTGATAGAGGGATATCCAAACTTAACTAACAGCATTAGCTAAGCCCCTTACTGTGTGCCGGGTACTCTGCCACTGTCTGGGATATAAAGTCAAAAGGAAAACATTTACTGTCCTCAAGGAATTTGTGTTCTATCAAAGGATTTGTGGGCTATGACTCAGGGTCCCTCCCAGTTAGCACTCTATCACCTATGAGCCACAATTCTGAGTTGGGTTGGCTCCCAGAATCTGACTGCCACAATCCAAGGGAACAGCCACACTACCCAGGGGCTCCCCAAGCTTTTCATAGGATTTGTGGTCTATACTCTAGATCTCCTTCAAATAAACACCCTCTAGACTAAATAATTAATTCAGTTGGGTCTCCAATTCCCAATAGGGAATATTGATCTCTTCAATTAAAAAACAAATAGATGAAACTAAGTATAAACTTCTCAAATTAGACTAGCCCTAAAAATCTTAATTGGCCTCTGTAGAATCTCTAATCTTACTGACCCACAGACACCCTGAACTTTTCAGTCATGTTTTTGTCTTTATCATAATATGATTATGGTGTCAGGTACTTCTTCTTTTTTATATAAACAGTTTATCACAGAAACAGAAACCTAAAAGAACATTTATGTAAGAAAAAATGATAAAATCAACTTGTTCAGAAACATAGTTTCTCAGATAACATATTGAGAAGAAACAGTGTTCTGAGCACCAATTAGAGAACTATCCCTAGATGAATATATGAAGAGTTTGTGTTTGAAATCATAGCAATAGCTAAGATAATGATGATTAAAAGGCCTTATAGCCTATCAGCTCACTTGTCTGCAGCTGTTTTTGGAATTTTAAATTTCTTTTTTTAGGGACTATAAAAATATTACGCAGGTTCTTTTACATTCAATTCTGAGGAAAAGTTAGGTTTCCTGAATTTTACATCATTAACATAAAGATGAGTCACTGATCATCAGGAAACTTTGATTTGAGGCATAGGATGAGATAAGAAAGAAGAAGTCAGAGAAGAAATGCTAAGAAAAAACTATAGTAACAGATAAACAGAAGAAAGAGGAAAGTAAACAGTACAAGAAGCCAGTGACAGAAAGAAAGCTTTCAGCAGAAACATGACTCTTCAGCTGCCAAGCTGGGAAATTGCTTATTGGAAGAAAGAAATCACTTTGCTGATTGACTGGAGAAAGGCTGAAGCAGTTGCTGAAAGAGAACTGAATATTATTGCTACATGAAGAACTATTGGGACTTATTGATCTTTACTTCCATCCAAAGCCTGAGAGGAAAAATCTTAACTCTTCTCCTACTGGGCAAAGATGTTCATTTTTTGCTCCTGATTTGAAGAAGTGACAAGCTCTTTTCACAAATGGACACCCTTAACAAGGTACTGAGAAAAATTGTTACTCTTTTTTAGTGCCAAGTACTTCTTAAAGCCAGAGAACTGTTAAACTCCTCCCATATGCAAATAGTAAGGGATTCTTCTCTGTCTATTCAATTCCAAGCTCCTTTCATAAAAAAACAGATGTAAAGACTGTTTCCCCTCCTTCTTCCCTTATTCTCCCCTCAAATCAGTGAAGGAAGTAGAAGAGCAATACAGGTGCCCCAGAAGCAGCTAAGTGACACAGTAGATAAAGAGTGTTGGACTTGGAGTTAGGAAGATCTGAGTTCAAATCCTTCCTCAAGCACTTCCTAGCTTTATAATCCTGGGCAAATCACTTAACACTGTTTGCTTCAGTTTCTTCATGTATAAAATGAAGAAATGAAACTCAACAGACTCTAAGATTCCTTCCAGCTCTAAATCTCTGATTCTATGAAGACCAGAAGGGAAGTAGAGAGGAGAAAAGGGACTTTTTTGGTTCAGATTGTTTCTGAAGGATCCAAGGACTTTGAGGTCTGATATCCAGAGCTATGAATTGCCCCAAGCACATAGTTTTCTCCACTCATGTGCATTCCTATTAGATTTTTGTTGTGTATCCGTTCTTCTTCATAGACCTTGCATGCATTGTGGTGAGCATGACTTAGGTTTATAGGTGCATTCATATTATCATTAATCTTACTCTAGTTATCTATTGAGTAAAATATGATTATTCTTCCTTTTGATTTCTATTATTTCTTTATTTTTAATTAGTTATTATAATTAATTACTATTGCTTTTTTCTTGTTTAGTAAATGTTTTATTTTTAGACTTTACAGTGTCATGGCAGCTGATTTCATGTAAACAGAACGTGCACTGCTAGGCAGGCACACAGGAAATGTAATGGTGAGTATTAGAAATGTATTTCCCTGTGCCAGTTAACCATGGGACTTCAAAAGAGGGGTTAAGTTGTAGTTGTTGGCTGTAGTTAGCCCAACAATACTAGAGAAAATCAATCATTCATGCCAGTGTGGGGATACATTGTGTGTGGGTTTTCTCACTAAGAAAGAAAGGACATGTCATACTTCTCAGACTGACTTAGATGATAGGAAAAGATAATGATGAATGTTGGTGGGGAAGTGGGAAACTGGGACACTGATACATTGCTAGTGGAACTGTGAATGGATCCAACCATTCTGGAGAGCAATATGGAATAATGTTCAAAGGGTGATTAAATCATACATTTTCTTTGACCCAGCAGTGTCTCTATTGGGCCTGTATCCCAAAGAAATCATGAAAAAGGGAAAAGGACCCATATGTGCAAAAATATTTGCAATAGCCCTTTTTGTAGTGGAAAGGAACTGGAAACTGAGTGGATGCCCATCAGTTGCAGAGTGGCTAAATAAGTTATGATATATATAACAAATATTGGATTGCTTGCCATCTAGGGGAGGGGCTGGGGGGAAGGAGGAGAAAATCTGAAACACAAGGCTATGCAAGGGTCAATGTTGAAAAATTATCAGTGCATATGTTTTAAAAATAAAAACTTTTAAAAAGTAAGTTAGGATATATGAATGTTACAGAATATTATTATTCTATAAGAAACAATCAGCAGGATGATTCCAGAAAGGCCTGGAGAGACTTACATGAACTGATGCTGAATGAAGAATCTGGGGAACATTGTACACAACAGCAGCAAGATTATACAATGATCAATTCTGATGGATGTGGCTCTTTTCAACAGCAAGGTGATTCAGGTGATTTTACTTTTTTGTTGTAGTTTGCTTGCATTTTGTTTTCTTTCTCATTTTTTCCTTTTTGATATGATTTTTCTTGTGCAGCATAATAGTTGTAAAAATATGTACAGAAGAATTGCACATGTTTCACATATATTGGATTACTTGCCATCTAGGAGAGAAGGTGAAGGGAAGGGAGGGAAACAATTTGGAACACAAGGTTTTGCAAGGGTGAATGTTGAAAATTATCTATGTGAATGTTTTGAAAATAAAAACCTTTAAAAAAAAAAAGAAAGAGAGAGAGAGGGAGAGAAAGGAGATGGAGGTGTCATATCAGAGACTATACCTGAGGCATAAGAGGATCACAGATGTGTTGCTAGAAATGTCTTGTCACCATCATCATCATCAGACAACTTTATTGTTCATTCAATTTTCTACACAAATATAAAGAATAATAATAAAATAAGATCCTTATAACCCTAAATCTAAAAATTGCCTCATATATATTTTTCAATTATCAAATATTTTTCTTCTTCCTCCCCTATCCCAGTATCACAGTGGAGGTAGGAGGAGAGAAAGGAAGAACAACAATACTTTTATAACAAATATGCAGAATGAGGCAAAACAAATTGCTATGTAGTCCATGTCCAAAAATGAGTCTCTAATTCTGCATATTTAGTCCATCACACTCTCTGACAGGATGTGGGCAACCCTCATCATCAGTCTTCTGGAATCGTAGTTTATGTTTGTATTAATAGAAATTATTTACTCTTCCAAAATTCTTTATTTTTATGTTTTTTCTAGCATAATTGTTTACTTCTGTTCACCTTACTCTGCATCAGTTCATATGCATTTTCCCAGGTATCTCAGAAAGTAACTTCCATAAATATTTCTTCTTATTTTTAACATTTATTTTTGAATTTTAAGTTCCAAAATCTCTTCCTCTCAGCCCTTTTTCCATCCATTGAGAAGACAAGAATGCAAAACATTTCTGGGGGAGCCATATTGCAAAAATATTTTTAAAAAGCAAGAAAATTAAAGAAAGTAAAACAAAGTGCTTCAGTCTGCACTCAGAGTTCATCAGTTCTTCAGTTTTTCTCTGGAGGCCAATGGCATTTTTAAAAAAAATTGTGAGTCCTTTGGAAATGTCTTGGATGATTGTATTTATTAGAGTAGCTAAATCTTTCACAGTTGATTATCATTATAATATTGCTGTTACTTTGCAGTGTTCTCCTGCTTCTATTTCACTTTGTATCAGTTTGTGCAAATCTCAACTTTTTCTGAAAGCATCTCCTTCAACATTACTTAAAGCACAATAGTATTCCCTTATAATGGAACATATCAAAATATACCACAATTTGTTCAGCCATTCTCCAATTGATGGGCATCCCTTTAATTTCCAATTCTTTGCCATAGAAAAAGAGCTGCTAAAAATATTTTTGTACATATAGGTCTTTTTCCTTTAAAAAAAAAAATCTTTTTGGGATACAGACTTAGATCAAAGAATATGCATAGTTTTATAGCCTTTGGACGTATTTCCAAATTGTTCTCCAGAATAGTTGGACCAATTCACAACTCTACCAACAATGCACTAATATCCCTACTTTTCCATACTTTCTCCTGTATTTATAAATTTCCTCTTTTATTATTTCTTACAGCATAATAATATTCCTTTATGTTCATAAGCCATACTTTATCTGGTCATTTGCAACTGAGGGGCATCTACCTAATTTCTAGTTTTTTGTCACTACAAGAAACTACAAATAATTTTTACATTTTTTTCCTATCTTTTAAGAAAAAATTACTTGAGATTAACAATTTAGCAATAGCCTATTTTGTTTATATGCTTTATTTCCCACAGGCTTATTATTAAAATTAGTTTTTCATTCCTTCATTAGTTGGTGGTTTGGTAGGGGGAATTAGTCACATAATAAAATAAGCATTAATTTAAATGTCATATAGTACTCAAAGTAAAATGAGAAATACAGTCTGAGTTCCTGAAACATTTTAATGTAAAACTTGAAAAAATAAATTAATGAAACAATGCATTATCCTTATTTCCAAAACTAAATCTTTGTCCATAATTAACAATAGTGAGAGAAGTTATTGAAAAAGATAGAATTTCATAATAGAACAATTTATATATTAACAAAAACACTGTGAAACAAATAACACCCCATCTGAACTCTGATCAGTTTGAAGATCAATTGTGTGATTCTAGAGGAACAAGGATAGATCATACTATCCACCTACTGACAGAGAGATAATGGACTCAAGATGTAGAAAGAAACATATATCTTTGGATCCAGCCAATGTTGGGATTTGTTTTGCTTAACTATGCATATTCATTACAAATGTTCTGTTCTGTTTTGTTTTATTTTCCAATGGGAGGAAAGTAGGAAGAAGAAGAGGATTAAAGACAAAGTTCCCTCCACCCTCACCCTCCAAAACAACAACCAAAACCAAAAAAAAAAAATCAAAAGAACAGAAGGATGGCTAGAAGGAATCACAAGCAGGACAGCTTTGAAAGTTACATGTTGAATTTATTATATACTTTAAAAGAAAGGCAAGTTCTACATCACAGAGGTTTTCAGTTTCATGTGCAATCTCCTGTACTCCACAGTGCATGTGGAAATGTTCATTTTATTTGGTGTTTGTTAAGATCAGAATAAAAATATAATAAAATGGAAAAAGCTAGGATTTCAGATACTACTTAAAACAAGAAAAAGCCATGACATAGTACATTTTAAAGTGGTCATAGTATGTTCCAAGTGTAATGAACACCTCTCAAAGTTGGTTACCCAGACTCATTCTGAATAATTCCTGAGATGAGAAATTCACTATTTAATCAGATAGTTTAATCTGTTTTCATATAGATCTAAATGCTAGGAAGTACCTTCAGTTAAAATGTTCTTTCCTGTTAGAATAATTCTATTTCCTCTTTGCACACAAAACAGTTTTTCAAATGTTTAAAGATACCAATTATTTTCCCCTTGTGTCTCTGATCTGTGTTAAACATGCAAAATTCTTCAAGTAATCCTCGCGTTAAACATGCAAAATTCTTCAAGTAATCCTCAAATGACATGTTTTAGAGTATATTCAGCATGTTCCTGACCCTTCTTTTTATGTCTGCCATGTCCCTTTAACAGTCTCACATATGATTTCCATAAATAAGTATAATATTCCAGATATAATTTGACAAGAACACAGAAATTTATTTTATTTGGGTCATTAGTAGTAGAGCCCAAGATGTATTTACTTCCTGGGAAGTCTTCAATATTGTAGTGTTTAGATTGAACAAAGAAAACTTGGTAAATTTATAAATCATATAAAGGTTAGAAAAGACCTAAGTCTTGAGGACCTAGAAGTCAACTAAGACAACCTGTCTTACCTGAGTCATGCCTTTCCCCCATAGCATTCCTGAAAAGTGGTCATCTAGCCTTTATTATAACATTTTCATTGTGATATCATTAGGTCATTAACTTTCCTTCTTAAAACATCTGAAATCTCATTCCCCATCACCCATAAATCCTTCTCTCACTACTATAATTGTAAAAGTATATAAGATGATCAAATCACATAGTTGTGATTTTCTGACTTTAAGCTAGAAGAGATAAGTCAACTCATAGTTCCTTTAATATCCCCTCATCCCAAAGCATTCATTATTATGTACAAGCACTTAACACTGGATATAAGGATAATGTGTTAGTTAATTCACTATCTCATGAGGCCATTCAGTCCACAACAAGAAAGTTCTAAATTTTAAAAAATTCTTTATGTCAAAATCTGTTTCCCTATAAATTCTGACTATGAGGCATACCAAAGCCAAGCAGAATATTTCTGGTCTCATTATTTTGGCTAATCTCCTCTGGAGAGGCTCCAAATTGTCAATACTTTTCATAAATTGTGATATCTACAACAGAGCATAATAATCAATTTGTCATCTGACCAGTGCAGACTACAGTGGGATTATCAACTCATTCATACTGGATACTATTTAAAATCATACTAGTTTATAGATAGCTATAATTTTACTATTGACTTATAGTGGGTTTATAGTCAGTTAAAGCTCCTAAAATTGTTTGTATTCCCCCCACAATTTCTTCTAGTAAGATCTTTCATATTTCCTACTTAGATCAATTTTTTAAACTTAAATTGAGAACTTTATCCTTATATAAAGGCAGGATTCCTTTTATTATCATACATGGATTAAAAGCTAGATAAGAGAGGGGCAAAGACAAGATGGCTAGATAGAATTACTACAGCACAGCTCTCTCAACATTTCTCTCAAAACAACTTCAACTCCAAACAACTCAAATTAAATTCTAGAGTAGAGTGGCCAATAAAAGACCATGGTGAGACATTTTCCCAGCTCAAGATGAGCTAGGGGGTAAGCAGAAGCCCCTGACATTGGGACAGGGACTGGCCCAGTACATACGCCCACAGCACCAGCTGTTGACCTTGGAGAAAGCAGCAGCAGAAGCAGCTTCCAAAGGTGCAAAGGCTCAGACCACAGTCAGAAAAAGATAACAAGGGACCCCTGTGTTAACACTGGATGTAGGACTGGGTACTGTTTGGCAACTCCATTATCCATTCACAATTTGGAGTACTGGGAGTCACAAGAAAGCAGGAATCCTGGCCACAGTGCCAGGTTGGAGAAAGTGCAAGGCCTGGGAGCTGTGCAAGAGTAGGAGAGGAGTGACTACACCTCTCCCTGGATCATACTACTTTGGAAGCACTGAAAACTTACAGAACCTCAGAACTAGCTTTTTAAACAAGGCAAAAAGACCCTTCCAAAGAATTAACACTTTGGGGAGGGGGGGGAAAAGGCTTAAAAATATGCTCAGAAAATAACACCTTAAAAACACAATTGTTTTTTAAGGTAAAAGAGACACAAAAACTCACTGAAAAGAACTCCTTAAAAAGCATAATTGACCAGATGATTAAAGAGGTACAAAATGACCCTGATGAAAATAACTCCTTAAGAAGCAGAAATGGCCAAGAGGAAAGAGATATAAAAGTTTACTGAAGAAAATAATTCCTTAAAATTAGAATTGGGCAAGTGGAAGCAAATGATATCATAAGACATCAAGAAACATAATCAAAAGAATTAAAAAAAAAAAAGAAAATGTGAAATATCTCATCAGAAAAATAACTGACCTGGAAAATAGATTGAGAAGAGATAATTTAAGAATTTGGATTACTTGTATTTGTATGTATTCACTTATATATGTATGTATGGAAATATACCTATGTACATATATAAACATATATGTATGTGTGTATATATATATTTATGCTTATATAAATCAACACACAAACTCAGTTAGGTATAGAAATCTATCTTACCCAATAGGGAAGTGGGAGGGGAAGGGATAAGAGAAAAGGGGGAATATAATAAGACAGAATAGAAGCAAAATAAACTTTAGAGGAAGGACAGAATATAAAGAAGAGAAGAACAAATAAAAGAAAACAGGATGGAGGAAAATACATAGTTATCATAACTATGAATGGGAAAAGGATGACCTCATCCATAAAATGAAAATGCATAGAAAAATGGATTGGAAACCAGAATTCAACAATGCATTGTTTACAAGAAATATACTTGAAGAGGTGGAGCCAAAATGGCAGAGTAAAGGCAGGAACTCAACTCAATTTGCCCCTGAAACTGCTCCAAATTCCTTTAAATAATGACTCTGAGCATCAGAATACCCAAAAAGATGAAGTAGAACATTTTCCAATTGAAGGCATCTTAGGAGATTAGCCAAAGCTGTCTGTCACAGCAGGATAGGATGGGAGTCCAGTGTGCACCCTGGACCTAGTCTTAGCCCAACCCTGGCCCTGGTCCTGGCCTGGGCTTGACCTCTGAATCAATGGCTGTACTGGTAGTTTCCAGACCTCTCAACCCAGAGACACCAAAGAGGACCTGGAAGGTCAGCCAAAAAAAAAGTCTGTGAAACTAGGGTAAAAGCCCAGCCCATAACCTCAGGGCAGGCCCCAGCTCTGGGCAGGATCCAGGCATCAGTGAGGTGGGACCTCTGAATTAGCAGCAGTGATGGAGGTTTCTGGACCTCTCAGCCGGGGGACACCAGGCAGGACTTGGAAGGTCAGAGGAGAGGTTCGGTGGGACCAGGTAGGATCCTGGTGTGTAGTTCTAGCACAGGCCATGTCAGCATAGTCCAGCCCCAATCCTGCCTCCACTTTAGAAAAGCAGGACACTGTTGCTTTAGCAACCCAGATCTTACAACTATAGTGTGGCTGGGACACTTCTAACAGCTCCAGGGCACAAAAGAGTACTTGTGCTCAGGTCCCTACAAGGATCTCTGAAAACAGCAACACAAAATCCCTGAAGCTTGGGACAATGCACCTTCACCCTGGAAATGGGGACCTACTTTACCAAAGAATTAAAAGCCGAAATTGAGCAGATAACAGAAAAAAATTTCTTTTTTTTTAAATAGCCTTTTATTTACATGTTATATGCATGGGTAACTTTATAGCATTAACAATTGCCAAACCTCTTGTTCCAATTTTTCCCCTCTTACCCCCCACCCCCTCTCCTAGATGGCAGGATGACCAGTAGATGTTAAATACATTAAAATATAAATTAGATACACAATAAGTATACATGACCAAACTGTTATTTTGCCGTACAAAAAGAATCAGACTCTGAAATATTGTACAATTAGCTTGTGAAGGAAATCAAAAATGCAGGTGGGCATAAATATAGGGATTGGGAATTCAATGTAATGGTTTTTAGTCATCTCCCAGAGTTCTTTCTCTGGGCGTAGCTGGTTCAGTTCATTACTGCTCCATTGGAAATGATTTGGTTGATCTCATTGCTGAGGATGGCCAGGTCCATCAGAACTGGTCATCATATAGTATTGTTGTTGAAGTATATAATGATCTCCTGGTCCTCCTCATTTCACTCAGCATCAGTTCCTGTAAGTCTCTCCAGGCCTTTCTGAAATCATCCTGTTGGTCATTTCTTACAGAACAGTAATATTCCATAATATTCATATACCACAATTTATTCAGCCATTCTCCAACTGATGGACATCCACTCAGTTTCCAGTTTCTAGCCACTACAAAAAGGGTTGCCACAAACATTCGTGCACATACAGGTCCCTTTCCCTTCTTTATAATCTCTTTGGGATATAAGCCCAGTAGTAACACTGCTGGATCAAAGGGTATGCACAATTTGATAACTTTTTGAGCATAGTTCCAAACTACTCTCCAAAACGGTTGGATTCGTTCACAACTCCACCAACAATGCATCAATGTCCCAGTTTTCCCACATCCCCTCCAACAATCATCATTATTTTTTTCTGTCATCTTAGCCAAATAGAAAAAATTTCTAACCATTGATAGTTATGATGATGGCAAGGAAGATCAAAACACACACTCAAAAGATGATTACAAAGTCAAAGTTCCAACATCCAAAGCCTCCAAAAAAAAATAAGAATTGGGCTCAGGCCATGGAAGAGCTCAAAAGGGATTTTGAAAATCAAGTAAGAGAGACAGAGGAAAAATTAGGGAAAGAATTGAGAGTGTTGCAAAAGGACACACAAAAAGCTAATGAGGAAAAAGATGCCTTAAGAAACAAAATTGGCCAATTTTTCTCAAAAGGAAAAGATGTACAAAAGCTTGTTGAGGAAAATAATTTCTTAAAAAATAGAATTAAGCAAATGGAAACTAATGACTTTATGAGAAATCAAGATACAATAAAGCAAAACCAAAAAAAAAAAAAAAAACACAAATAGGAAAAAAAAAGTGAAATATTTCATTGGAAAATAGATCCAAGAGAAAAAAATTAAAAATTATTGATCTACCTGAAAATCATGATAAAAAACAAACAAACAAAAAAACTTGGATATATCTTTTAAGAAATTATCAAGGAAAACAGTCTTGCTATTGTAGAATCAGAGAGTAAAACAGAAATTTAAAAAAATCCACCAACCACCTCCTGGAAGAGATCCCAAAGTGAAAACTCTCAAGAACATTATCATCAAATTCCAGAACTCCCAGGTCAAGGAGAAAATATTGTAAGCATTCAGAAAGACATAATTCAAATATAGTGGAACCACAGTCAGGATAACACAAGATTTAGCAGTTTCTACAATGAAGGACCACAGAGTTTGAATATTCCAGAGAGTAATAGAAGTAGGATTATATAATGTTCTGATTAGCTTTCTGGAGGTTTTGGGACCAGCCTTCATTTCTGCTGAGTAATCACCATGAGAATAGCCAGGGATAAAGTCCAAATTTTTTATTATCTCCTTCACAGTCTGTCTCCTTGCCTGGGGCCCAGACTAGCTTTCTGGAGGCCTTTAGACAGGCCTTAGTCTCAGTGGAGAAATGAAGGAGGGCTACCAGGAGCCTGATCAAAGATGGAATGTCCCCAGTCCAGTCCTTGTTGGCTCTTATATACTCTATTATAATTACATCATCGTAGGTGTCAATCTTGCAGAATAGTTGTCAATCTTGTAGAACTATATTAAATACCAAGTACTTGCACTGAACTAGAGAACTATTAATCACCATGCTAAACTAGATAATCATTGTCTTATCAATTCCTCTGAGTTAACACCTTGTATCAAGTATACTTCTCCAGAGTTCTGGCTCTCTATAGGATTACAACCAAAAATCACCTACCCAACAAAACTGAGTATAATCCTTTAAAAAAAAGATGGTCATTCAATGAAAGAGAGGATGTTCAAGCTTTCATGATGAAAAGACCAAAGCTGAATGGAAAATTTGATTTTCAAATCAGGACTCTGGAGAAACATAACAAGGTAATCAGGAAAATCATATCAAAAAGGACTTAATAAGGTTTATCTGTTCACATTCCTACATGGTAGGAAATACTTGTAACTCATTAGAATTTTCTCATTATTATGGCAGTTAGGAGTATATATTAGAGGCCATAGGTGTGAGTTGAATATGAAGGGATAACATCTTTTTTAAAATGATGAAATTAAGGAATGAAAGCAGAATGTACTGGTAGAAAGGGAAAGGGAGAAGTGGAATGATGCAAATTGTTTGCCATAAAAAAAGAGGCAAAAAAAAAAATCTTACTCTGGTAGAAAAATAGCAGGGGAATGGGATATAGAATGGGGGAGGATGATAAAAGAGAGGGCATATTGGGGGAAGGAGTGGTGTGAAAACACTTTTGAAGAGGGACAGGGTGAAAAGAGAGAAAGAATAAATAGGGGGAAATAGTTAGCAATAGTGATTTAAAAAAAAATTCGAAGCAAGTTTCTCTGATAAGCCTTCATTTTTCAGAGGGAATGCGTCAAATTTATAAAAAATAAAAGTCATACCCCAATTGATAAATGATCAAGGATATGATCTGTGCCCAAAGGGCAATAAATTCATGTATATCCTTTGGCCTAAAATACCATTACAAGGCATGACTATCAAAAGATGTTCTCAGTAATACAATCATCCACAACTACTTTTAAGGACCCATACCCAGAGAAGGAACTGATTATGTCTGAATATAGATTGAAGCATTCTCTCTCTCTCTCTCTCTCTCTCTCTCTCTCTCTTTCTCTCTCTCTCTTTCTTTCTTTCTCTCTCTCTCTCTCTCTCTCTCTCTCTCTCTCTCTCTCTCTCTCTCTCTCTCTCTCTCTCTCTCTCTCTCTCTCTCTCTCTCTCTCTCTCTCTCTCTCTCTCTCTCTCCCTGGTTTTTATTTTCATTAGAGTGGGAGATCTGTATTTTGTTTCACAACTTTTATGGAAATGTTTTGCATAACTTCACATGTGGTTTCTTAATTGTAAATGGGGATAAAGGAAAAAACCTAGACTTCAAAAATTTTAAAAGCAAATATAAAAGCATTGTTTTGAATGTAACTGGGAGAAAACATTAAATAAATAAAACTAAAACTTTTTAAAAAAAGAAAGAAATATGCTTGAAATAGAAAGATACACAGAGTTAAGGAGCTGGAGAAGCATCTCTCATGCTACCTTTGAAGTAAAACAGCAACAAAAAAGGCAAAGCTAGCAATCATGATCTCAAACAAAGCAAAAGCAAAAATAGATCTAATTAAAAAGTATAATCAAGAAAATCACATCTTGCTAAAAGGTACTATAGACAAAGAAGTATTTATCAATCAACATATATGCACCAAACAGCATAACATATATTCTCAAAGGAAAAGTTAAAGGAATTATAGGAGAAAATTGACAGTAAATCTATATTAATAGGGGATCTCAACTTTCTCATCTCAGAACTAGATAAATCTAACCACAAAATAAATAAGAAAGAAGTTAAGGAGATGAATAGAATTTCAGGAAAGTTAGATATGATAGGCCTCTGGAAAAAACTGTATGGAAATCATTGATCATGGCAGTTGATCATAGTAGCTTCAAAAAAACTGACCTTGTATTAGAGTGTTAACATCTCACAAACAAATGCAGAAAATCAGAAATATTAAATGTATCTTTTACAGACCATAATGCAATAAAAACCACATTCAATAAAGTGGAAGCATAACTTAAAAATTAATTGGAAACTATGTAGTCATTTAGGTTATGCAGTTGATAGAGCCTGGAGTCAAGAAGACCTAACTTCAAATTTAGCCTCAGACTCTTACTAGCCATGAAACTCTGGGCAATTCACATAATCCTGTTTGCCTCACTTTCCTTATCTGTAATATGAGCTAGAGAAGAAAATGGCAAACCACTTTAGCATCTTTGCCAAGTAAACTCTAATTGGAGTCATGAAAAGTCTGACATGACTAAACAACAAAATAACTTAATCCTAAAGAATGAATGGGTCAGAGAAGAAATCATAGAAAAAAATAATTTAATTTAAAAGAATGACAATAATAAGACAACATATCACAATTTGTAAGATGCAGCTAAAATAGTACTTATGAGGAAAAGTAATATCTTTAAATGCTTACATTAATTTTTTAAAAGCTTATTAATGAATTGGGCATGCAACTAAAGAAAAAAAAAAGCCTAGAAAAAAATTTTACATTCACAATTAAACACCAAAATAGAAATTCTAAAAATTAAGAGACTAATAAAATTGAAAGTAAAAAAGATATTGAACTAATAAAATAAAACTAAAAACTGGCTTTAAGGGAAAAGACATTAAAATAGATAAATCATTGGTTAATTTTATTTTTAAAGAAATATAGAAGAAAACCAAATTACCAGTATCAAAAATGAAAAGGGAAAATATACCTCCAATGAAGACAAAATTAAAGCAATTACTATAAGAAATTTTGCCTGATTACATGGCAATAAAACTGACAATCTAAATGAAATGGGCAAATATTTACAAGAATATAAATTGCCCAAATTAACAGAAGAGAACAAAGAATACATAAATAAACCAATCTTAGGAGGGGAAAAACTTGAACAAGCCAACTATGAGCTTCCCTTAAAAAAATCCCCAGGTCCAGATGGATTCACAAGTGAATTCTACCAAATATCTAAAGAATATTAAATTATGTTAGTATATAAACTATTTTAAATATCTTAAAGGAGTTCTATCAAATATCTGTTATGATACTAAAATGATTTTGATATCTAAACAGAGAGAACAAAAATAGGGAAAGAAAACTACAAATTCCTTAATGAATATTGATGCAAAAATTTTAAATAAAATACTATCAAGGAGCAAAATATTGCAAAGATCACACACTATGACCAAGTGGGATTTATATTAGAAATGGAGGTTTGATTCAACATTAGAAAACCCATAAGAATAATTGACCAGATAAATACTAAAAACAACAAAAATCATAAGATTATATCAATAGATGTAAAGCTTTTGACAAAGTGTAATATCCATTCCTATTAATAAAAACAAGCATAGGAATAAATAGAGCCTTTCTATTAAAAATCAAAAGCAAGCATTATCTCTAATGAAGATAATCTAAAAGCATTCCTAATAAGGTCAGGGGTGACACAAAGATATCCATTATCAACACTATTATTCAATATTGTACTTTAAATGCTAGTCGTCATAATAAGACAAGAAAAAGAAACCAAAGGAACAAAAACAGGCAACAAAACTAACACTAGGAAATATGATAATGTGCTTAAAGAATCTCAGAGAATCAACTAAAAAATCTAGTAGAAACAATGTTTCAGGATATAAAATAAAAAATATAATCCATCAGCACTTCAATATATTTCCCCCCCAAAAAAGCAAGAAGAGATAGGAGAAATTTCATTTAGAAGAATTTCAGAAAATATAATACTTGGGAATATTCTGGTTAAGACAAACAACAAAATACTTTTCAGATAAAGACAGATCTAAATATTAATTGCTCATGAATAGGCTGAACCAATACAATAAAAATGATAATTCCATTTAAATTAATTTACTTATTCAGTGCTATACCAATCAAAATCTCAAAAGAATTATTTTGAAGAGCTGGGACAAAATAACAAAATTCACTTAGAAGTACAAAAGATCAAGAATGTCAAAGTGATCATTGGAAAATAAAATGTGAAGAAAGGTGCCCTCGTAGTATTAAGTAAGTAAACCTTATTATAGGATAAGAAACAGAATGATGGATCAATGGAAGATTAGGGGTACAATATATTATTAAATGACCACAGTAATCTGGTGTTTGATAAACCCAAAGATTCAAGTTTTTAGGGCAAGAACTCATCATCTAACAAAAAATTTCTGGGAAATTTTTAACAGAAGCTACGCACAAACTAATATCTCATGCATTCTATAAAGATTAGGTCAAAATAGGTACATGATTTAGATATAAAAGGAAAAATCATGTGTAAATTAAAGGAACAAAGAAAAATTTATGTCAGATCTATAGAAAAGGGAAAAGTTTATAAACAAACAAGAGATAGAATATTGTAGAAAGAGCAATGGATAATTTAAATTACATAAAATTTTAAAAGGCTTGCACAAATAAAACCAAAATTAGAAGGAAAGCAGAAAACTGGGTGGGGGGTTGGTAGGAATTCCATAGCAAGTTCCCCAGATAGAGAAGTCATTTTTCAAATAGATAGGTAAGTGAGCCAAATTTAGTTTTATAAGAGCCATTCAATTGATAAATGGTCAAAAAACATAAAAACAGGCAGTTTTCAAAAAAAGAATTTAAAGTTATCTCTAGTCATCTGAAAAAAAAATTGCTCTAAATTACTATCAATTAAAGCAAAACAAATTATATAACAACTCTGTGGTTCTACCTCATTCCCACCAGAAGTGATAAATACTGGGAGTGATGAGGAAAATTGGCATATTTGTGAATTGTTGGTGGTGTAATGAGCTAGTCCAACCATTCTGGAGAACAATTTGGAACTATGCCCAAAGGGATATAAAATCGTGCATACCCTTGTGTCCTAAAAAGATCAAAGAAAAAGGGAAAGGATCCAGATGTAGAAAAAATATTTATAGCAGTTTTTTTTTTTAATAGTGGCAAAGAAATTTAAGTTGAAGGGATGCTCATCAATTGGAGAACGGCTGAAAAAGTTATGGTATATGATTATGATAGAGCACAATTATTGTGCTGTAAGAAACAACAAGCAAAATGCTTTGTGGTGACTTTGTGAAAATTTGTGGTGACTTATATGAACTGATGCAAAGTAAAATGAGCAGAACAAGGACAACACTATATATAGTTTCAGTAGTACTGTAATCATAATTAACATAAACTACTCCAATCAGTGTGATGGTCCAAGATAATTTCAAAGATCTCAAGATAAATATGCTAGTCACTCTAGAGAGAGAATTGATGAACTGAGTACAGAATGAAGTTTACTTTTTATTAACTTATTTTTCTTTGCTGTTTTATTTTTCAATATGGCTAATAGGAAAAGATGTTTTACAGGACTTTACATGTATAATTAATATATTGCTTGCCTTCTCAGTGAGTGGGAAAGGGGCTATGGAGAGGGGGAGGATTTGGAACTCAATTTTTTTTTTTTTAACAAGAATGTTAAAATATATATAATATTTTTAAAAAACCCCAAAGGTAGAGTTTTTAAGAGCTAAGTAAGCACATTTCTTGACTGAATCAATCAGAACCAAATGTGAACAGGGTCTATACACCTTTAATTTTTTTTTAATATTTTATTTTTCCCCAATTGCATTTCTTTATTAAGATTTTGAGTTCTAAATTCTTGCCTTATCTTCATTCACACCACCTGCATTGAAAAAGCATGTGCTCAAATAATGTTTTGGTCATGTATACTTATTGTGTATCTAAGTTATATTTTAATATATTTAACATCTATTGGTCATCCTGCCATTTAGGGGAGGGGGTGGGGGGGTAAGAGGTGAAAAATTGGAACAAGAGGTTTGGCAATTGTTAATGCTGTAAAGTTACCCATGTATATATCCTGTAAATAAAAGGCTATTAAATTAAAAAAAAAAAAAAAAGCATGTGCTCTCCACAATAGTTATTTTACAACTCTACCAACAGTATAGTTTTATATATATGTATATATATATATATATATATATATATATATATACACATATATATTAGCTATACACCTTCTTGAAACAATCAAAGTCATTGTGTAAAAGACTTAGTTATGCACTAAGGATCTTGCATAAAAGGGAGGGGCTATCTTAGAACATATTAAATAAACTGAGGATTTGGAAGTTCAGCTGTGAAGAGAGCTGAGATGGAAAAAAAATTTGCAAGACATCCAGTGAAAGTAGAATGAAAAATTAAGACTGATTTGTGGCAGAGAAAGTTGATATTGAAAAATACTTGATAAAGAAAAAATGTCCTAGAACATCTCAGTATGGAAACCAGGCTGATAACAGTGCATCCAGTTATTCAACTTTCAAGGGAAGTCCTGAGAAAAGTTCTGCTTTTCTCTGCTTTCCTTTCTGGTAACCATCTTTTCACAGACACTATAATATAAACTGCAGTTAGTCAAATGTTTCCAGTAACCTGAATTTTTCCTCAACCACAAAGAAGTCAAAAAGACATTAATGTAAATTAAAACAGAGGCTCTACCTAAATGTTCCGAATTTTCCTGAGAGTCTGAAGTAATTGTAATGGAATTCACAACGTTTAGTCTTTAAATACACTCCCTAAAGCTGCAAAAGAGGGATCTTAGGTATGTTATATTGCCTTTAGGCTTTAAATGAACTAATTATTATAATACTTATTAAATTTCATTTTGCTAGTTTTAGCTCCTAATTCCAGCCCAGTAAGATCTTGATTCTGTCAATTGATACTTTAGTTATCTCAGTTTTCTATAAAATGTTTCTGAAAGCCATTGATAACAATATTGAATAGGATAGGAATGAGGAAACCTTTGTAAATATATTGTTTCACACCAGCATCAGTAGTCCCTGAACTTGGACAAGCACCTGTAATACCTCTTTTCTGGTCATGAAATCTGGTTTTAAATCAAACTTATCTCATTGTTGCTGTTTCCCCTTTATTGTCAGAGCTACAATTCAATACATAGGCATTGGTATAAATATTCAGATTTGTTCACACTGAAGTGGGTCTCCTACAAGAGGTCTCTTGGCACATATGTCTTGTTTCCTTTCTCCAATAAAATAAAAAATTTTGCTTGTAACATCATTAGCACTTTGGTTTTATTTTGTTTTGAAATTTTATTGTGGCAGAATTCATCCAGAGGATAAGCTACAAAGGACTGTTGTTATGTCAGATTGAAGGCACACAGCTTGCTTGCTAGGTTTTAGCTCTAGAAAATAGGGTGTCTCCTAATAGTAAAAAGAGAGGGATGGTCTTAGCATCAAGATCCTAAAATTTCACCCTTTTGGCCAAAGTGAGGTCATTTTCTTGAGGGGAATCTCTCTGGAAGTATAGGATAGCTAAGAATGAAGAAGGAGAAAATGTCAATACACACTGGAATCAAGACCTTGATGGTTAGACACATAATGAAAGGGAAGAAGAAAAAAACAAACAACCCCAAACTTAGGACTAAATATATATACTCAGCCCTCATCCAGAATCTTGGGACAGCTGTTGTTTCTGGATCTTGGCTGTTTCTGGGTCTGTACTAGACAAAATTTGAATGGGATTCTGTCATTCATTCAGGAGTAGGGACTTTCTTCAAATGATTCAAAGTCCAGACCCACAAAATTGGAAGGTGTTGGAGTAGTCAGTACTGATTGATCAGTAGGTGCCAGGTTTCAAATTAGATATATAGGCTGTTTAAGATGTATAATTGTGAGAAAACTACTTGCATCAATCTTTGAATCTGAGTTTCTGGTCAGCATGATATAGGTCCTTGCTTAAGTGTCTCTAAATAGCATATAGAGAAGGTCCAGTTTCCTAGCCAGGAAAGGGTAGATTTAAATAATGCAGTAAGGTGTTTTTGTTTTTTTTTTTCCTTGAAAATTAGTTAATTTTTCTGGTTATAATATTAGCGTTTAAAATACACATTTCTTTTATTTATTTAATTTATTTTAAATTAAAGCTTATTTTCAAAATATATACATGGATAATGCATATATCATTTTATATATATAATGTATATATCAACAAGTGATCCAATATATGCTAAACATGTAAAATACACATTTCTTTATGAATCATGTTGAGAGAGAAAAATCAGAATAAAAGGGGAAAAACACAGAGAAAAAAGTAAACATAGCATGTGTTGATTTACATGCAATCTCTATAGCTCTCTTTCTGGATGCAGATGGTATTTTCTATCTAAAGTTTATTGGGATTGCTTTCAATCACTGAATCACTAAAAAGAATCAAGTCTTTCATAGTAGATCATAGCACAATCTTGCTGTTACTGTATAGAATGTATTTCTGGTTCTGCTTATTTTGCTCAGCATCAATTCATATAAATCTTTCCAGGACTTTCTAAAACCAATTTCTTCATCATTTTTTATAGAACAATAATATTCCATTAAGGTGTTTTTTTTTTAATGAATCCATAATCATAATTACATTTAGTCACATTACATTAATATCAAATTACAGATTGACTACTCATGTAGGGGGGGATTCACATGTCACCATAATAAGCAAGAGAAAATTTTAAAATAAACATCATGAAACAAAAGACCAATGCAATATAATGATTATCACCAATATTAACTAGCATCAAGTATTCTTGTATTCCAGTGACCCTTTCTCAAAACCTATTTAACCAGCACATTTTGAATCTCTGTTGTGTCATATAGTTATCTAGACCCTGGACATCTTTTCTTGGATAATAGGCTTTTTTTTCAGAACATCTCTAAAAGGGGCTCTGCTTCTCTAGTTACAAATTTAGAGGTTCCTAGACAATTCTGCCTTAATATAATTTGGTACAATTACTTAAATTTCATTCTCCAAATTTGAAACTTCAGAGAATCTCATTTTATATCCTATTTGCTGTTTCTGTTCTTAACTAAATCTGTACTGATATAAGAATTTTTTTTAAATTATAAAGTTCTAGTTCTTCTGCCTTTTAAAATTATTAGATACTTTAGAAAATATTTTTTAAAAAACCATTATCAATACAATTTATGTGTAAAATCCTCACTCCAATTTTGAGAATTTATTACTAAAATATACTCACAGCCTGAATTTCCATGATAGAAAAATTTGGAAGTCAATTATATACATATGCATATAGTTCTTAGAAATAAGTCTAATACCATTGCTTTCTCACAATTTACAGTTCCATTTATTTTGAACTTTCATATTACATCTTTGTTTTATTACTTTGTCAAATCATTTCCCCTTTAAGAAGATATCAACCCTATATTATAATTTGGCCACAAATACAAGTTAAAATTGTAACATGTTCACACCCATATAATATTCTAGATTCAGAAATGTTCCAGTATCAACCTATTACTTAATATTTCGTCTTATACTTACAAAACATCTTGATTACAGAAATTTGCTACACAAAGAGAGACATAGTTTTAACAATGTCATATATCATAAAAGAGAGAAAAAACTTCCTTAATTCTGTTTGATTCCATGTTTGAGTCATATCTGATAGCCAATCATGTAGCGAGAGCAAGTTTAGCATTAACGGGGGGAGAGGGAGAAGAATTTTTTTTTCAGAAAAGACATGGTACAATAAGGAAATAGTTAAAAGGATCCTACCGTAGGCTAGATCAAGATCATCTTCAATTTTTTTTCTGATATTACATTAAATGCCATTTGCTACTACTGCCTTTATGACAATTCAGACAACTATCCCAGTAACCAAAGCTCAAAACTCAAAAATAGTAAATTATAATTCCAAGAATTTTTAGTTTAAATAACAAAATTTCACTAGCCACAAGTTAGGGCTTTAATGTCTTGTCTGATGTTTCTCTAACGGTTAACATTTCATTTATCCTTTACTTATAAATGAAAAACCACCATATTCTGGGGCTTCAGACATACAGAAAATAACTGAGAATTGACTTATCAATACATTTTAAAAACTTATCCACTTTCATAATAGCCCAAAATTTTCAAATGAAAATTTGCTACTATGGTATACTTATTGTTTATAAGAAAATATATCCATTATACTGTCACATATTTAACATGTATAGGACTGCTTGCCATCTGGGGGAGGAAGGTGGAGGGAGGGAGGGAGGGGGAAAATCATAACAGAAGTGAGTGCAAGGGATAATGTTGTAAAAAATTACCCAGGCGTGGGTTCTGTCAATAAAAAGTTATAATTACTAAAAAAAAAAAATAAATAATAAATAAGAAAATATATCCATCAAACATTTAACAATGTTCAAATATCTATTTTTATCACATCCTTTTAAAAGCCTAATTCATAATCTAAAAGCATCCAGATTAAAAAGTTATTTTGCTTGACAGCCTTTCTACTATAAATTTCACAATTTAAGAGAATTTAGAAAAAACAATAACACAAAACAATGTATTTAAAACATGAATATAATTTCAAATATCAATTCAGTTAATAGCATTTCCAAATTATCCCATATAAAAATCATTACTCTAAAAACTTTGGCATTTCAAATCTACTTTAAATTTATCAGGTATGGAACAATTACATCCAACTAAAGAAATGATAATAACACATTGCTTAACATAAGCCAGTCACTGTGTTAAGCACTTTACAATCGTTACATGATCCTCATAACAACCCTAGGAGGTGCGTATCATTATTGTTATTTTTCTCTTTACAGATCAGAAAATTGGGACAAACAGAGATAAGTACAAGTTTAAAAGTAATGAATCTGCAATTAGGAGATCCAGGTTCAAATAACTCTTACTAATAATTACCCTTACTCCTTTAAGCCTCAGTTTCTTCATGATGATCTGACATGCTTTTTTCAGCTTTATGATCCTAACTGCCCTTTGAAATATAGGTTATAATGCGTGAATGGCTTTTTCTTGACCTAGTGAGTACTTAGGTAGGACTGGTCACTTATTACTTGGAAAAATGAAATATTCAGCAGGCCTCTGGAGAATTATCTTGGTGCCTTAATTGTTAATACTGTTAAAAAAAAGATTAATTGAGCATAATTTGTTCTAACTGAAGACACTGGCTCAGAGTAACTGCCACTTCCCCTTTTAAGAAGACTTTTAAGAAGTCTGTATATTCAGACACTATAATGTATGGGAGCAAATTTTGAAACTTAAGATGTTTAACAAGTTAACTGTAAAGTATATTCTTAATTCACAGGATTCCTCTCCTCTCCCCTCCCCCAATTTGCCTTAGACTATCTCCTACCTTAAGCTCTTTTATAAAGTCCTAATGGTATATACTTCATTTTCCTCCCTCTAAACATCAGTTCCTCTAGAATGCCGTTTCCTTTTTCCTTCTTTCTTATCTACATTTACACATCCTGCTAACTTTGTAGTCAAGCAGCAAATTTCAGTTGTTAGGAAGTAGCTGTTTCTTTAAAAGGACAGCACTCACTGAATGCAATTTATTTCAAAAGGGGGAGGAGGTTGAGGAAAAGGAACGGGAACTAAACTGCCTTTGATAACTGTCTACTCTTTCCTTCTCCTGAATGCAGTTTTCGTTAGAGTGGTCCCCTCCCCCAGTACTCTGAATTCAACCTACGTCTTTCCTTTCCAATACGTCTATTTTCCTAGAAAAAAAAAATCTTTCTGGTTTTATCTTCTAGCTCACTTTATCTTCCTAATCCATCATTCTGGCTCTGGCTCAGCCTCCAATGCTTTTGTCTCCAATGTCCCTCCCGGGCTCTCTCCAGATTTCCCTGTGTTCAGTTTGCAACCTGATCTCCCATTTCCTGGTAGATTCTCTTAAAGAGGCAGCAGTCAAGAAGAACAAAGGCTATTGTTTTATTTCCTCGTTTAGATTTTTCATCCCTAAAAGACTATCCCAGGTTTCTTTTTACGCTTGGGGAGGGCAAGGGAGGGGGGGAAAACCTCCACCACTCATGCATTTTAAACGTAGCTTACTAGAGACTAGGTAACGTGTAGGTGTTTTAATAAATCCTGTAGTTTCCTAATGCAAAAAAAAAAAAAAAAACCAAAAAAAAAAACAATGTAACATTTAAAAATATCTTTTACTTTTACTTAAGTGATGCAGTCATTCGCACAAAATTAAAAAAAAAATCTTAGAGCATAAAGGGTTGCCAAGTCCGTATTATTTTTTATTTCCTTTGCTGGTTTCCTTATTTCCTCCTCTTCCCCTCCCCCCAGGGATGCATCGGCCTTTCGAAGTTAAAGGCAGGGCACCCTCCTTCCTCTTAGTTTCAACACTTTCACCTGTTTTATCGGCGGCCCCCCCCCCCCCCCCCCCCCCCCCCCCCCCCCCCCAAGTCTCCCGTCCTGCATTTATTTCCCCAATGCCTGGCTGTAACCTGAGCCTTTATTTCCTGGTGGCTCCTTTAAGAGGCAGAGCTCTTTGCTGGGAATTCACGTCAGTTTCAGCACCGAAACTCTCAAGATCAATGAGCATAGAGGTTTCTCAGTTCGCCTTTCAGTTTCTCTCTTCCAGGAAGGAAAACATTAAGAGAGAAGGAGGGAGAGAGGAGAGGAGGAGGAGGAGGAGGAGGAGGAGAAAGAGGAGGAGGGAGGGAAGGAAAGGAAGGAGGTAGAAGGAAGAGGAGGAGGAGGAGGAGGGGGGAGGAACGGACGGACGGACAAGCCAGAGAGGAGAGAGAGACCCAGATAAACAGTCTCATCCACCAGACAAGCTCCAAGCCGACCAAAATACACCTCCCTCCCGGGTCCCCTGACCCCGACTCTCCTTTCTTCCCTTCCTCACCCCGACCGCTTCTTCCCAGCCCTCCGGAAAAGAACTGCAAGGCTGCCTCTTCTGCTGGAGGGCAGAAGCCGCAGGATCTCCGGGATTTGGATTTTTTTTGGGGGGGTGGTGGTGGTGATGAAGATGGTAGAAGAAACTTCTTAAATGATCGCATCTGGCTGCCTGTTTGGAGGATTTCTGGGTTGGGGAAGAGGAAAGGAAAGTGGAAAAAAACTGAGAACTTCCTGATCTCTCTTGCTGTGAGACATGTCTGAGACTCCTGTTCAGTGTACCATTAAGGTAAAGCTCTTTTCCCCCCCCCCTCCTCCTCCTTCCTCTTCCTCCTCCTCCTCTTCCTCCTCCCTCCATGTTTTAAAAAACCTTTTGGCTCGACCCCGGGGTGGGGGGTGGGAGGGAATCGGTGTTTGCTTGTTTCTTAAAAGTGGGTTTGTTGCAGTTTGTTCCATTCGCGATCGATCTCCGGGGCTCGAGGGAAGAAGATGCAGCTTGCAGTCTATATATACCCTTTAATTTAACCTTGCTGTTTGTCCCCCCCTTCTTTCCTCTCATGTTTTCGCTTCCTCCCCCCCTCCCCTTTTTTTTTGACAATGAAAAGCTTTGTCACAATTGGTCAGGAAAAGAAGCACACCAGCCTTGTTTTTTGAACTGTAAAACACCCCCAAGTGATTAGTGCTGCCTTTTAAAACCCTGCCTCTGTATTTGCAACCCTAACATGTGGACTGGGGGAAATTAACTTTTATTCTGTAGAGTGGCTTTCTCTTCATTCTTTAAAACCCTGAACTTGCTCATCCTGCAAGGTTGGATGGATTCTTTCTTTTTTGAGGATTGAGCCTTCTCTTCCCTCTGATTATAATTAAAAGCTACAATTTTGAAGGCACTGGAAAAAGAATCCTAGTGGCAGCTTTTCTTAGCATTGGACAATGAATGTTTTGGACTTTTTTTTTTTTTTTTTTTTAAGATGATTGAACTTGCTGAATGGTATTTTATGGTCAATGCATAGGTAAGTAGAGTAGGATCCCAGTAAATAACTCCTCTGATGCATAAGGAAAATGGAAGTTGCCCTGGCTTAAAATGACCTTCTCTAATTGACAGGGCACCGAGAAATCTAATTGTAGAATTTTCCTTGTTTTCTGTCCATGTCTAGTTGTAAATGCAGCTGCCTGTGTGTAGTTTGCAAACAGCACTTGCCCTCAGTAGTTGCGTAATTAAGGTTGGTGGTTCTGTTCTTTTGAAAAGTTGATCATGTGGGAACATAAGAAAGACTGTACATTTCCCTACTTACTTTTCCCATCAGTGTGTATTTATTTGATTGGCTCACTTTAAGGAGAGCATGGGAGAGCAGACTCCTTCCTTTGCACTTCAGTTTCTTACAAGGAAGTTTATTGGTAGCTTGGCCTGTTTTATTTAATAAGTTATCAACACCTCATTTTAAGTGGGTAGAAAAGAAATACAAAAATCACTTTTCTTAAGTTTTTGGAAAAAGCTTCTGACACCCTTCTTCCATATTGAGGTGCTGAGTTTTATTTAGAATTTACCTGTTGAGAAAGTCAGTATTCTTTCTTATTATACAGAGTCCTCTGGTGGAAGTTAAATTTTCATAAGTTTTCATATAGGGACAGAGATAGTTGGAGGGTTGTTTTTTATTGTTTATTTTGGTAGGAGCAGGTGTAGAGATTTTTGCCTTAGAAAAAATAACCAGTGAAACTTGTGGGACTTAACTATTCATTCATATATGGTGATAGCTATACTTTTGGAGCACCTCAATTAAAGAACTTAAAAGTGTCTTGACACTTTTAAGAACACACATCTTATACTTTATAGATTCAATTCTCCACTGTGTTCTGTAAAATACTGTGGTATGAATAATCTAATTTATTTCATGCTTCATAACACAAACTGAGGTAACTAAATAATAAGAGTCTTAAATCAGCAAATTCTGTTTAGCCATATAGCAATAAATCCAACTTGAGGAAAATCTGCACCAGTAACAGGGCAGTATTTTTAGGGGGAAAATACTTTTCTTGATTTCTCTCATATATTTACTGTAAACATGAATTTGGATGGTGGTTATCCCTGAGCCAGAAGGACTATTTAAGAAGCTCACCTCTTTGTGCCAGAATAAAAATGAAATTCTGCAAGTAGAAAAGTACAAATTTAAAGACCAACCCAAATTTGAAGCAAAATGTTTTAAGTGTAGCTTGGAAACCACATTCATAGTTTCAATATAAATTTATTTTTATTATTGCCTTTTCTGGTAATTTAAGCAGATGTCTACTCATTATTACAGTAGAGGGATGGATAGGTGTCACTTGTAATTTAGGATGTATTTAAATATATATATATATATATATGTATCTATTTGCTTTGATGGTGTGTATTCTTTAATATTCATGAAAAGTTCAATTTCACACTTTCCCATTGCTTGATCAAGAATTTTAAAAAGCTGTAAGGGTCAAGAAACTATAGCGGACCATTTGGAAATGGTTTGGGAATGTTTCCATTTCTTGGGATGTGATTAAAAAAAAAATTGCTGCATAATAAAGCATGTTTGCTGGCAGCCAACAAGCAATCCTTGCATGGTTTCTAGATTCCAGTAAACAACAAACTTTTCTTTGGAGGAGAGAATGAATGGCAAACATGTTTGAAGGGCAGTCTGATGGATCGGAGCCTGTGCCTTAAGTTGAAGACTTTTCTGTTGTGTGTGGGAGGGTATCTTTCATCTTCCCTCTTTGCCAACAGTGGTCCTTACTTTGTTTTATTCCCTTCCACAAGGGGCAAATCAGTGGGCACAGTTAATCCCTCAGCAACTGGTGTGGGAAAACCTGGAAAGACAGAGGAGCTGAACTGAACCTCCGGTTTGGGAAGGTGCTTTGTTTGTTACTGAGAAACTTTTTTTTTTTTTTTTTTTTTTTTTTTGTGATGGAAGAAAAGTTAGGATTTAAGCGGTAGCTTCCCTCCCAATGAGTGTTTTTGAGCCTGCCAGTCAGCCACACTTTTGGAGTCATCTCTTATCTAGATGGTGGTTGCTAATGCATTTCTCTGATTCAGCTTTGATGTTTACTGAGTATTTTACAAGTGAACCTCCCCTTCTGCTCCACTGTAAACTAGTTTGTAAAAATTAATATTATCAGTTTAATTGACTTGTCCAAAGTTGGAGGAAAAGTCAATTGAAATAGAATTGGAATTCATACTTTCAAGTCAAACTGCCTCCTAGTCTCAGTATGCCATAAGAATATAGACATTAAGCTTAAAACTTTGGGGGGGAGGGTTACCTAGTTAACATTTTTACTTTATAGGTGAGGAAGCTGTAACTCTGAGATCCAGTGTTCTAGGGCACCATACTATCTATCTCTTGTAATAGTTGCAAGCGTAGGGTCTTAAGAGGAGATGGAGAGCCGACCTCCCTCAGGAAAACCTAGGTACAAATTATATCTTATATATCCACTATAAGATCATGGTCAATTTTGCCCCTTGGGTTCCTCATCTGTAAAATGGGGATGATGATAATAATAGCTATAGTACTTACCTCAGGATTGTTGGAAGACTCAAATAAGATAATATGTGCTTTGTAAATTTAAAAATATCGTATCTAATCTGTTGCCACATCTTATCCTTTCTACCTTTCAACATCTCTGGCATATGTTCCTTTTTCTTCACTCATATAGCCATTACTCTAGTTTCAGGCCTCATGATTTTTTTATATGTATATGGCAATAAGTCTTTATTTTTAACTGGACTCCCTGTTCCATTCAATTGCCAGGGCGTTTTTTTTTTTTTTTTTTTTTTTTAATGATTCACATGGAATTTACTTTAATATTTATGCAATAAATATATTTGAATACTCATTTTTATAAAATTTTTGAGCTTCAATTTTTTTTCCTCCCTTCCTCCCCAAGACAGCAATCTGACATAAGTTATACATGTATAATCTATATCAATCATATTTCCTCATTAGTCATGTTGTGAAAGAAAAATTGGAACAAAAAGGAAAAACCACAAGAAAAAAAAATCATGAAAACTAGTATGCTTCAATCTGCATTCATACTCCATTGTTATGGCCCAGAACTCTGAACTTCAAACAAAGGATTCTTACAAAGTACTAAATCAGTGGAATTGATAGAGACAATAGTTATCCAATTTAGCATAGTTCAATAAGATTGATTTAATCCTACAAGAAGATATTATGGGCCAGAACAAGGTATTAAGTGGAATCCAGGAGACAATGGTTAAATCTAGTTTATCATTGATTTAATCGTACAACAAATAATGGTTTCCTAGTGATATAATGATTGGTTTGTACTCGGTGTACAGCATATAAGCAAGAAGCCTCAGCCAGGGAGATTCAGAGACAAGTGGACACAAGGCTGGAGGCTGAAGGCTGGAGCACAAATCCTTGGACTCGGACATATTCATCCCATCTCACACCACCTTGATGATGGGTTTTCCTCCTTCGCTTCCCCACTTGAAACCAAGATTCCAGAAGGCCCCCAGAAAACTAGCCGAGCCCCAAGTGAAGGAGATAGGACAATAAAGGATTTGGATTTTAACAGCTGGCTGCATTTGTGGCGATTACCAAGGCAGCTGCCTCTAGAGACCCCAAGGAAACCTCAACAGAGAACACTACATTTTACAGAGAATATTACACTCCAGAGTTCTGTCACTGGTTGTTGGTAGCATGTTCTCTGACGAGTCTTTCAGAATTGTCTTCTAAGTCTTACCATAGTTGATCACCAGACAGTGTTGCTATTACTGTGCTCAGTGTTGTCTGGGTTCTGCTCCCTTCACAAGCATCAGTTCATGTAATTCTTTTCAGGTTTTTTTAGAAATCAGCCTGTTCATCATTTCATATGGAATAATAGTATTCCATTCCATTCACATACCACAACTTGTTCAGCCATTCCCCAGTTGATTGGGCATCCCAAGCAGATTTTTCTAAAGAACTCTGTGAGTTCCAGTGGCCAGAATCAATGACAAAGTCTTTTTTTGGCATTTGAAATTCTTTATTGCCTGGCCCCTTCCAATCTTTCTAATTTTCTTGTTGCCCTTTCCATCGCTGTCTCTTGTCACTGTTTCTGTCCATCTTTCCAGCAATCTGGAGAATATCTAAGTAATGAGATTGATGTCTCATTGAGTCACTGATGCTTCCTGTGAGCTCTTTGAGCATTTAAGGATCACATACCACCCTCACTGATTAGTCAGGAGTCTTCTGAATGACCATCCACAAAGGTGGGCATACTATGATTATGCTTTGTTGCATTGGGATTTAAAATCTGCTTTCTTTTGATAACTAAAGGAGGAAATTGGGTGAAGATAAATAAAAAGCCAACTGAGAAATTTGAGAAATGACATTGTCAGGCAGCTTTATTTTTTCCTGGTTTCTTTATAAGGAAGAGTTTCTAGGATATTCAAACTACAAGATATCTTAGAAGTCAACTTATCTATCCAAGTCATTGTAAAGATGGGGAGATTGAACCCTTGAAAAAAACTAAAGCAACTTTACTGGTGGTTTGCTCAGTCAACAAGTATTTGTAACAGCACAAAAAATCTGCCAGACTCTAGGCTTACTGTTGGGGTACATAGGAAAATAAGGATGGTTTCTGGGCTCATGGAGTTCCCATTTTAAAGTGCCTGTGCACAGATACACATACACATGTACAACTAGTTATATGTAAGACATAAAAAGCATTGATGGAAGGTAATCTAAAAGGCAAAGGCATTAATTAGTTGGTAACAGTCAGTGTTTATTTTGCTCCTACTATGTGCCAGTACTGTGCTAAGTTTTGGGGATACCAAAAGACATTTGCTTGGAATAGAATTCAAGTATACATACCTCCTCATCCTCCCCATTATATGTCTTATGTCTTAGACATGAATTTATAATAGTATACTTATGCAACAATTAGAGCCACTATCAGGGGCTGGATACATATGGGATAGCAGGTATCTTTGCCATTTTCCCCAACTATTTTATTTTGGAGTCAGAAGATAGCTAGCTTTGAATTCCAATTACAATGACTAGTTATATGACTGTGGGCATGCTATTCCATGTCTTTAAGCCTCAGTTTTTCTTTTTATAAAATGGTAGTAATATTTGCAATTCCCAATCATTGAGTTGTTGGAAGGAAAGTGCTTTGTAAATCATAAGATGCTATGTAAACATTATGTATTGGTTATGTTGAGAGCATTTTAACATAGTGCTGGGGCTAAATAAATATTAGTTGACTGAGTGGATTTGGAACCAAGAGATTGAAATTTCCATAGTGCCTTTAAAAAAAAAACCTTTTATATTGAAATTATTAGAATTCTCAATGTTATGTTAAATAAGTGCTGAAAGTAGTTACTCTTTACATTGATATATCATAATTTGTCCATTCAGCAGTTGATGGGCACATCCCCTTTGCCCTTTGTTAACTCAAAAGGGGTGGCTATTAATATTGTTGTACATATAGTTTCTTTTATCACTTCTGAATATGTATTTCATTGTAATATTTCTGGGTCAAAAGGTACATAGTTGAGCAACTTTGGCCATGTAATTCCAAATTGCTCTGCAGTATGTCTGTACCAGTTCACAGCTCTGTATCAATGTGCCCCTCTAACCAGAACCCTCCAGCAATTGTCATTTTCCCTTTTTTGTCATTTTTAAAATTTGAAGGATGTGACCTTAGTGTTATTTTTTAACATTTCTCTTATTAGTGATTTGGAATGTGTTTCATATACATGTTGACAGATTTTTTTCTTTTATTTTCTGAGAACTGCCTGTTTATGCCCTTTGGCCATTTATCTCTTGGGAAAATGCTCTTATTCTTATTTATTTTAATCTGTTCCCTATAATGTGTATATCTTGAATGTTAGAACTCATCAGGCAAACTGGCTACAAAGGTATTTTACCAGTTAACTATATGGCATCTGCTTTTAATTGCATTGACTTTTTTTTTTTTTTTTAAGCAGTTATTCAATTTTGATCTCAGTTGGAGTTACATGATTTGTCAATGGTCATACAACTAGTAAGGGCCTAAGGTCACTTTTAAACTCAGATCCTCAGGCCTCAAGGCCAGTGCTCTATCCACTGTACTATCAAGCTGCTCCTAATTGCATTAGCTTTGTGCAGAAGCGTTCCAATTTTATATAATGAAAATTTCCCATTTAATCTCATGATCTTTCTTATCCTTTGTTTTGTTAGGAATTTATCATTTAAATGATAAATTATATGAATGATATCGTAATAACCAGCATATGTTTTCTCATTTGATCCCCATATTAACCCAGTAAAATAGGTGCTATTACTTATGTAATGTGGAGTCTGAAGCCTAAAAGAGGTTATATCTTGGCCAAGATAATGTGGCTAATTAAAGTCTAAAGACCTCCTTTCTGCAAGGAGCCTTTCCCAACCCCATCTGAGATATCTCTAATTTATTCTGTTTATATATTATTTGTATATGGTTGTTGGGGCAGCTACCTTGCGCAGGGGATAGAGCTGGGGGAGAAGACCTGGAATCAGAAAGATTCATCTGAGTTCAAATCCACCCACAGATGTTTAGTAGCTGAGTGACCCTGGACAAGTCACTTAATCCTGTTTGACCCAGTTTCCTCATCTGTAAAATGGGTTGGAAAAGGAAATAGCAAGCCACTCTATTATCTTTGCCAAGAAAACCCCAAATGGAGTCATGAAGAGTCAGACACAACTGAACACCTTTAAGTTTTAAGTTTCTTGAGAGCAGGGATGGTTATTTTTTTTTTCCTTTTCTTTATCTCCCCTGAACTTATCAGGGGCTCAATAATTGCTTGTTGACTTTTTCTCTCCATATGAATTTTGTATATTGGGTTATATTTGCCCTTTGGTAGTTTGGTGTAGCATAGAATAAATTCATTTAGGGTAGTGATAAGGACTTGTTGACTTTGTTTTCAGTATATAAATTTTGTTGTTATATTTTTAGCTCTTTGTAGTTTATTATGCTGAATAACTAAATTAACTTAGGTAGTATTCTTATTCTACTGACACAGCTCAAAAATATCTCTTTAATGATTAATTCCAATATTTCTCTAAGGCCTGTTTTGTAGTTACTCCTTTATGTGTCATGGTATCCAAACTGTCAAATATTTTGAACATCCTCTAGTTCTTTTGAATGAGATTTCTCTTTTAATCTCTTCCTGCTGGATTTTTATGGTAATGCACAGAAATGCTGATGATTTATGTGAGTCAGAGGCGAAGCTCTAATGGCACTACTCTCTGAGTTGGGGTTTGATGTGGGGCTGTAATGAGGTACTTGAAAGCCACTGAGTATTTAACGCAAGGAAGTTGGCTTTGTCCTAACACTTCAAGGCTGTGCAGCAAGGATGCCAGGACACAGTTACTCTGGACATCCCTCCTGAGTCTTTATATGGAAATGGGCTTGGTCAGCAAAACAAGGGAAAGTGACTGGAGTAGGTTTCAGAAATGCAGGTAAGAGGGCTATAGGCTTCCTATAACAGGGACTTTTTATGTCCTTAAAGGAATAGGAAATTGTGTCAGGGAAGTCAGGAGTGTTCAGGTAGGGACAAATTAGACTTCTTTCCTCCATCATATGGGTTGGAGGAAACATGCTATATTCTGTCACATTGTAGATGGATGATGATAATTTATGCTAGATAACACTTACTTGTTTTATATCCTGCTACTCTGTTGAAGTTTTGTTTCAGTTTTTTATTGGCTTTTGAGGATTCTCTAAGCAGAGAATATCATCTGCCAAAATTGAATTTTGTTTCTGCTTTTCCCATGTTATTATTATTTTTGTTTGACTTTTTGCTGCTATCACTAGCATTTCTAGTACTATAGTAGTGATAATGGACATCCTTATTTTCCTTTGCTCTCCATTTCTCCATTTTATATATACACATATACATTATATATGTACATATATAAACATATATATATATAAATGAAGAAACTATAGAGAACTTTATATATATATATACATGTAAATACTTGTTGTTGTTTTAGATGGATATTATGTGTAATATAAGGCCATCTTTTCCTATGCTTTTTTATTAACTGAAATGGATATTTTGTCAAAAGCTTTTTTGTAGCTACTGATAGTCACAGAATTTTATAGTTTTTATTATTTAATGTGGTTTTTAAAATAATTATCCAAATATTGAACCAACCTAGCATTCTTAGTATGATTTAACATGTTCATAGTATATAATCTTTTAATTATGTTGATGTAATTTCCTTGTTTATATTTAATTCAATATTTTTGAGAATATTCATTACAAATATTATCCTACAATTTTCTTTCTTTGCTTTGTCTTTGGTTTAGGTATCAAGGATATATCTGTGTCATAGAAATAATTTGGACATCTCCTGTTTACCTAATTTTGTAAACAGTTTATGTAATGCTGGAATTAATTGTTTAAACATTTGGTAGCATTTACTTGTAAGTCCATCTGGTCTTTTTTTTTTTTTTTTTGAGAGTTCTTTCATGGTTTGTTCAATTTATTATTTCCCCCTTATTATTTTTCATCTGGGTATTTTATATTTTTGTTCATATTAATCCATTTCATTTACTTATCAGTTTTTCCCATTCTTTTTCTTTTTTTACTGTTATATTCAGTTAATTTTTTTATCTTTTCTATATTCATTTTAAAATTTTGAATTCCAAAATTCTCCCTTCCTCCAGTGCCTTCCGCACATGTTAAGAAAGCAAGCATTTTGATATGTTATACATATGAAGTCATGTGAAACATATATTGATATTAGCCATGTTACTCCCCCCCAAAAAAAAGAAAAAGAAAAGAAAAATTCAAGAAAAATAAAGGTAGGTGGGGAGAAAATGCTTTACTTTGTACTCACATAAAAAGATTTTATTGGCATATACTTGATCAAAGTTTTCAACTATTTTTCACTTTCTCTTTATTTGTTGTGAAGTTGTTTTCACTGTTTTATACCATTGTTTTGCTTTTAAAAACTTGAATCAGATGAATTAAAACTCTTTGTTCTTGTTAAAAATTAGTTCCTAGTTTTATTTATTCATTTGCTTTCAGGTTTGTTAATTTCTTCTTTCACTTTGAACCTTTTTATTTTAGTGTTTAAATAGGTTTAACCATTTCTTTTTTGGTTGTTTTTCTAGTTTCTTTTACATGTATACCTAAATCATTGATTTACTTTCTCTTTTGTTAATGAAATTGTTTAAAAACAAACATTTTCCCCTAAAGACTGTTCTGCTTTGGCTACATTCTGAAAGTTTTGATTTGTTGTCTCATTGTTAGTACTTTTGGATAAAATGATCTATTGTTTCTGTGATTTTTTTTTTTTCCCCCCTTGACCATTTGGATTAAATTAGTTTCCATTTAAATTTGAAGACTTTCTCCAAAGTCCTTTTATCTTTATTGCCTTATGATCAGCAAACAAAGTTAAATATTTCTGCATTTTTTATGAGGTTTTATGCTTTAGTACCTGATCAGTTTGGGAGTTTTTGTTTTTTTTTTTTTTTTTTTAAGATACCATACACAGCTGGAAAAAAAAAAGCACATATTTATATTTTCCTTTCTATTCCTATGCAGTAATTACTAAAGATACATCAGTCTACTTAGCTTTTTATTTTATCTTTGTTGGTTTTGGTTACTATGAAAGTTTACATTGAGATTCCCAAATTTTGTAATTTTGTTGTTTATTTCTTGTAATAAGTTAACTTTTGAGATTTCAGGAGGTGACCCAGTAGATTATTTCTTTTTTTCACTTTGTCCTCCTATTTAGTTAATCTTGGAAGCTTTCATTTATGATTTCTTGAAATAACAAAAATTCATTTTTCCCCCTTTTTGTTCATGGGTTTTAGGCAGAACGATTTTTAAATTGTTTCTTCTTGACTTGTTTTCCAGATTAGTTGTTATTCCACAAGTAGGCATATTACATTTTCTTCTATTTTTCAAATCTTTTAATTTTGTTTTGATTCTTTTTGTTATTTCATGAGGTCATTGAATTCTCTTTGCTCTATTCCAATCTCATTTTCCTTCCATCTTTTTTTTCTATATATATATATCATTTTTCATTTTTTAAAACTTTTTTTTTTTTTTTTCAGGCACTCTTAGTTCTTGTGGCCCTAGTTTTTTCCTGAGCCCCTGAGGCTTATTGGATTTCTGCATCTCTTGGGAGTTCCTTTTGGACATCTCTTGACCCATAATATTTCTTCAGGACAGAGTTTTAAGCTCCCAAAAAGGATCTTTTTTCACTTTGTTTCCCTGGTCATAGCACAGTCTAACAGACTTTTCTGGGGCTTTCCAGCTGGGGGCACTGCTATGATTTTCTGGCCTGTTTACTTGATCTTTCTCAGTGGGGATTTTTCTTTGAGGGCTGTGACTTCTGATTACCTTTTTTATGCAATTCTGGGCTAGATAAAAGGATGCGATTCACATTCATCAAAATAGAAAGAATAACTAATAGTAACACCATTTAGTCTTGATGGGATTTTTTTTTGTGGGGGGAAATGGGCACACTTGTAACTGTTGGTGGAATTGCAAAGAAATTCTTTAGGAGCAACTTGCAGTACATAGCAAACTTTTTTTTCTTTTCCTTTTAATAGCCATCCCTGGAAATTCCTTTGTGAGAAATATTTCCTGAAATTGTTATCAAAGTGAAAAGAGGAGCCATCTGAAAATTTCCACAGTATTAGATGTAATTGTAAAAACACTGCAGTCTAAATGTTCAGCCATGGGGAATGGTTAAATAAATTATGGTAAAATGCTATGGAACAATTCAGCTGAGATAGACAAATATGAGGAATACAAAGAAATCAGAAAAGATTTATGTAAAATAATGCAAAATTTTAAAAAAACAGAAGTAGAATCACATACTATATATGTTCCATAACCACAAAAAAGGTGAGTGAATGGGAATGAAGAGATAGGAATTTATTATTACATTGTCTTTGTTGAAATCTATTTATTTAAATGTAAATAATTGCAAAGTAATCTTAATAGATCTTATAACTTTTTTTTAAAGGAGTATTTAAAGGTTGACTCATTTAGTCCTAAATTTCCCTAAAGGGAAATTGGAGAAATATAGGTCATTTAGGATATTCTGGGGAAATTGAGCCATTTAATAGCTGTGTGGATTTGAACAAGTTAATCTGTATAGGAAGAGTTAATCTCTAAGGGATTGATGGATAGATTTTAGAGTGTCTGTAAAGTTGGATGGGGGAAAAAATTACATCTTTATTTTCCTTAATCTCTAACTGAAATTTAGCATTTTGTTCACTTATTTTAAAAAAGTTATTCTGAAAAGGGATCTGTATCACAAAGAGGGTTAAGCTAGATGTCTGATGTCACTTAAGATTTGATCCTATGAGCCGAATCCTATAATCCAGAAGACTCGGAGACTTGAGAGGGCTGTGTGAGGGAGACTGGTGTCTTGTGAAAAGAAAATGATCTTCAGAGGAGGAGATGTTAGCAGAGGGCAGGAGAGGAAGGAATTATTTATGTAAAAAATGAGAGGAGATACGAAAAATGCAAATCCCTACTAAAATGAGTAGGGAGGAATTCAGGAATCGTCCTATGAATTCTGGGTGCTTCCTCCCCTGTATATGGAAGTTTGATTGACAAAACAGTAACCCTAACTTTCTAAAGCCCGTAGGAGTGAGTCTCTGCGTTGTGTTAACCATTAGGCACAAGCTACCTGAAAAAGTCTCAGACTGGGTAAAGGCTTTGCTTTCTATGGAGGGCCAATCTTACACCATTTAAATGAATCATTCTTCCTTTTTAAAGCAAGACGAAATAAAAAAGGCAGCACTTGATTCTGTGAGACGTAGCTACAGAAAAATATCATTGTAGGAATAGGGAGGGAGCTCAAGGGAGAAAGTACCAATTTTTTCCCCCTGGATTGTACAAACAAATTCTGTCAAACTAGAGAGGTCTTGCTGATTAACTTCACACAGTTTATTGTTTTTCCAAATTAAATTTTGGTATTCTGATGTTATGTCTGACTGAACCTTTCTCAAATTAAAAAGATTGGGGAATATGGTACCAAATTACAACAAAACACTTTTTTTCCCCCATGTGAATTAGTCTGGGAGAAAGTACTAATGTGTTTTTAAGTGAGAGACAGTGTGATAAAATACAGTAATTGTGTCTGTTGGTAGAAGCACTGGATTCAGGGTAGGTATTGTTGTGCCTACCTGGAGTCCCTGCTACCAGAAATACTGGGGCTGGTGGACTGCTGGAGCTCTGGAGTTCTAACCCAAAAGGGTGTTCACACGAGGTCCAGCACCAATGTGGTGTGAAGCCCACAGGAGTGAAGGGGTACCAGGCCGCTGCTAACCGGCCCCATCTGTTGATAAATTAGGCTCTTGTGGCTGCCTGGGGGAGTTGGGGAGGCTGGTTTCACACTTTGGTTTGAACATTTACTAGTGGTGTGATCTTGGGCAAATCAGCCTTTTTAAACCTATTTTTGTTATCAGTAATCTAGGGCTGGTGATACTTTATATTTCCCTGAGGTAGGTGGTGAAGAAATGCTTTGTAAATGGTAAAAAGTGTGATATACATGCTAAACTTACCATTATCAGCTAGCAACCCCTGAACTTTAATTTTCTCATTTGTAAAAGGTTAACACAAACATTTGTAATTCCTGTCTTCAGAGGTGTTGGTGTAATGGAAAGACCCCATCAGTTGGGAGTCAGAGGATCTGAAGGTAGATTCTTAATCTGTTACTTATTACTGGTGTAAATTTGGGAAACTAGGTGCTTATAGGAGATAGTCGTGGTCCTTTGAATGCTGCTGCAGATACTATTGCATAGTAATTGACTTACTTGCATGGGTACTTATAGCTCCTTGTGCCTCAATTTCCTCATATATAAAATGGGGATAATTGGGGTATCTATCCCAGAGGGTGATTGTGCTATGTGAAATGCTTTAATCACTACTTAGGATGATGTCATATAAATAAGCACTGTGGGCCTCAGTTTGCCTTTTTGTAAAATGAGTGGGGTTGGACTTGGTCTGAAGTTCTTAACCTTTTTTATGTGTGCCATGGGTCTCTTTGGCAATCTGGTGAAGCTTATGGATCTTTCACAATAATGTTTCCAAACGCATATTTATGCACAATGTGCACAAAATGCACAATAATGTTTCAAGATGAAAAGCATAGAATTACAAAGGAAATCAATTATATAGAATTCATTATGAATTTGAAAATATATTAAAATATATTTTAAAACTATATTTATATTTAAAATAAAAATTTAAATTATATATTTAAAAAACAAAAACAAATTGATAGGCCCTAGTTAAGAACCCTTAAACTTGACGATCTGGAAGGTCTCTTCTAATTTTAAATCTTATGAGGGGAAAGAAGCAAGTGAGACGAAATATATTAAATTTTCAAGTGCTTTAAACAGAGCATGTTTTTTTTTCGAAACATACATGTACTTTTTCACATGTAACATGAATATATTATATTAAAATATTAAATAGTATGCAGTGAGACTATTGAGTGAATGTATATGTGGTTTCTTCGGGGTCTCCCCACTAAGGGAAACAAGGATATCATAAATACTAAACCTGCCAGTTCTTTTATGTAATGCTTTTTTTGCTTTTTAAGTGCTTTCACTAAGAAAATCTGACATTCAAAATTAAAAAAAAAAAAAACATATTATGTAATCCTCTCAAGGACAGGAACTGTCTTTTACCTTTCTTTGTATCCCTAGCATAGTGCCTGGCACATAGTAAGTAAAGCTTGTTGATTTTCTGACTGATCTGTGTATTACCCTGTGAGGTGCTGTTAATTCTCCTGTTTCACAGATGGAAAAAAACTGAGGATTAGTGGTTCGGTGGTTTGCTCAGGTCCACACATCTGGCAAAAGTCTGAAGGATGATTGGATTTTTCTGACTGAAAGTCAAGCACTTCAGTTATAAAACTGCCGTCTCTTGTAAGCTGGGTGGTTCTCTGTTTATTACTACTTGGAATGTTTCTAAGGATCTGGAGTGATTTGGGGGGATTAATGTGGGGGGGCTGAGACAATCTGGTTCAGTTGAACATGGAATCATGGGAACATCGGCTAGAATCCTAATTTTACCACTTATTATCTACATAATCTTTAACAAGTAACATCGCACTTGGGGCCTCAATCTTCTTATCTGTAAAATGATTTTTAGCATCTTGGACTAGATGACCTGACTTTTAGCTAGGACAGATCAAAAGATTTTGAGACCCTTCATGGAAAATTAGTTTGCTCCTAACTTCTCTGTGAGAGAAAGGAAAGGGAAGTGAAGATACATAAAACCATAAAGATCCCTCTGTTAAGGAGACAGAGAGGCCATGGGACGCCTTATACATTTGCCTTTTCTCTTTCCGTCTTTCTGTTGCAACTTCCAAGAGAGAAATGGGAGCAACCACAGTGTCCAAGGACCACATGGAGAGGGAAAGATGCCGTCCAGAAGTAACTGAGTCTTGGGGGTTACCATGATGGTTCCCCTTGGCTTTCCCTGAGCCTGGGATGGAGAGTAACCCCTAATCCCCCACTCTTTCCAACTCCCATTCCTCCTTATAATCCTCCGGTGTATGTGACCTTGGTTTTTTTGATCATGTCATATACTTTTCTGAATCTGATTACTAGGGAGAACGACCTGAGAGTAGAAATCCTCAAAAAGTAAGAGCCCGGAATAAGCTCTAAGGTAATAGATTTTTATGGTTTAATATTTGAACAAAATTCCATTTCTCCCCCAGACCATATTGAAACTCAGCCAGCGAAGGTCCGTAAAAGCTCCTTCTGAGAGTCCTGCTAAAAACATGATGCTGCCTTTGTGGGGCTGGGTTCCTTGGTTTGCTCGCCTTTCTGCCCTTTGAGAGAGCGCATAGCCAGGACACCTGCATGGCGGTCCGGAGGCTCAGCTGCTGGAGCATTTTGAGCACCACTTTGTGGTTAGCTCCACTCCATAGACGCTGGGAGCTACTGTAAAGGCTGGGTAATTAACACAATGGTGGCTGGCTCCCTGCATGATTAAGGGAGGAAGTACTGAGTCAGTATCACGTAAACTACTTCTGAACTCCAAGGGTCGGGGTAATGGTAGCTTACCTTTATAAAGTGTATTAAAGTTTATACAGGGCTTTCTTAACTCTGTGAGGTGGGTTGTTATAGGCATCCTCATTTTATAGCAGAGGAAACTGACGCACAAAGAGATGATGGGATGTGCTGAAAGATCATTATCATCCAGTCACGTCTGACTTTTTGACCCCATGAGCAATTTTCTTGTCACTTCCTTCTCATTTTACAGCTGAGGAAACTGAGGCAAACAGGTAAATGACTTGCTCGTGATCACCCCAAAAGGAAGCGTCTGAGGCTAGATTTGACCTCGGCAGGATGAGTCTTTCCAACTCCAGGCCCCGCACTCTACCACCTACCGTCACACAGCTGTTAATGGCTGGAGCTGGGTATGGAGCGTGAGAGATCTCTTTCTTCAAGACCAGAATGCTTTCTACTATACCACAGGGAGGAGATATGGGAGGAAGGGAGGGGAAAGGGGGGTAGGGTGAATCACACTCAGTGTTATCTCCATCCAGATCGAGGCTTCTTAATTGGGCATCCAGTGACCCTTCATTGGGTGGGTGGATAGATTTCAGTGGGGTCTGTGAACTAATCTAGGGGAAAAGACATTTAATATCTGCTTTACTTTTGAAATGGGCTTAGAGGCCTTAGTAGATTGCCAACAAAAAGGTTAAGAATTCTTGTTTTAGACGTAGTTTACAAAAATGATATTCTAGAGATAAATCTGTGCCATTTGTTTCTATGAATGATGTTACCATCTTAAGAATGATTAAGTGTTATTTGTTATGTGTCAGATTGGGGGCCTCAGATGGAGAATGGTCTGCTTCTAGGGATGATAGATTCTCCTTCCGTGGGGGGACTTCACATTGAGGCTGAATAGCCATTTGTTGGATATGGATAGTGGAGGTTTTTTTTGTTGTTTGTTTGTTTTTGGCCGAGGCAGTTGGGGCTAAATGAATTTGCCCAGGGTCACACAGCTAGGAAGTGTTAAGTGTCTGAGGCTGGATTTGAACTCGGGTCCTCCTGACATCAGGGCTGGTGCTCTAACCACTGCACCACTGGCTGTCCCCTGATAGTGGGGATTCTTTTGAACTAAAGGTTGGATTAGCTGACTGCTGAAGGTCCCTTCTTCAATTGCATAATTCTGAGAGCTGGTTGAGATTCTTATGGAGACATGAGGGATACTACAGGTTATTATGCTGCCAAAAGTAGTGATCTCATTTTTAACAGCAAAGGAAGGCAAGAAGACTATTATAGTTGCCCTCTCCATAGGATGCTGCTATGGCTAAGGAGCTGCTAAGTATGTATAAAGTGCAGGTGTGTCTTCCCACTAGAGAGAAAGGCAAATGGACTGAGAATACACCTCCCAACTTTCCAGTTTATCAGGTCCCCTTGCCATTTTTATTTTTATTTTTAACAAAAGAAAACCTCCAGGAACTAGTGAAGAAAAAAAGAAAGAATCGTATGAGAGACAGAAGAGAAATCCTGCCCTAAGTTGGAGGATAGAATTTGACACAGAGGAGGAAGGGAAGGACCATTGGAGCCAAGTAAAAGTAAAAAAGAGGCTCTTTGGGTAAACTGAGGAGCAAGATCTCTTGGGGAGCTCTTTGCTCTGCAAGAAATAATGAATAGTGAATCCCCAGATCATCTGGCCTTGGACATGAGAGAAGAGGAATGGTAGGAGCTTCCTCAGCAGCAATGTCTGTTTAATATAAACATTCCTGTGATCTCTTGTGCCTTCCTAGGGCAATGGATAGCTTTTCCACCACCTGTAAAACAATGATGACCACTCCTCTGGTGATTCACATGGGGATAAATGATACTGCCAGAGCTATCTAGAAGGCATTGTTAGTGATTATGATATCCCGGGCAAGAAACCCAAGACCTCAGGGCACATAAGGGATGCTTTTTTAAAAAAAGCTGGTGCTGAACAGTGGCCAGTCTTGGGAGGGGGAGGTAAATTGTGAAATGAAGAGCTTCTTAGGCAGGTAGATTTCTGACAAAGAGTATTTGGATTTCTGACCCACGGCTTAAAATACAGGAATGATGGGGCCCTGTGTAGGAGAGGTGTGCAACTAATGAGAACTGGTTTTTCCTGGAGAATTACAAATCTGATAAAGAGAGCTTTAACCTGAAAAGGGAAAAGAATAAAGCTGCTCCCTTATATCTGCCTACCAAGCCAGATACCTTGAGGAACAGGAGCTACAATGTGGGGAAAAGTATAACAATCAGGATACCCTAATAATTCACAGACCCAAAAATATAAGAAAGGAGCCCACAATAAAATGTCTGTCTCAAGTCTGGTTCTGTATAGATCCATAGACACACTCATATATACATAGTGTGTGTGGAGTAACATTGGAAGGGGAGAGGAAGGAGAGAGAGAAAATGTGCATGTAATATCAGATATATATATATATATATATTATTATTATTATACATGTTTATAAGTATATATGTATATGTACATATACATATAGGTATATGTGCATATATACATACACACACACACTTTAAGTTAAAAAGACCTTAATTCAAGTCCTACTTTGATACATATTAGATGTGACTTTTCTGAGCCTCAGTTTTCTCATTTGTAAAAATGAGGTAATAATAGCTTTTTCCTCACAAGACTATTGATTGAAAGGTTCAGATGTTTGTAAAGCTTTTTTGCAAGCCTTAAAATTGTATTTATATAAGTTATTGTTTATTCAAATGAAATATTTTCACAGAACAGATTCTGAGCAAATATCTTGATTCTTCTATGAAATATATTCCTTGGGGGGAAAAAAGTTTATGGATTAATAGAAAAAGGAGAGAGATGTCCTTTAATATTTGACTAGCATATCTGGGTAGTTTTGTTGTCCCTCCAAATTGACTACATATATTGCTGTAGTTTTTTTGAATCTGTTTTTCTTGGGTTTTATAAGTCTTTCTCCCTCCTCCCCCTTTGTTCCTTTGAATTTCTTCACATTTATCACTAAGACAGAGTAATATATCATTGCATTCATGTTCAGTCATTCTCCGGCTGCTTGTCACATGTAACAAATTTTTATTAAGTACCTACTATGTGCCAATCGTTGTGCTAAGCTCTACAGACATAGAAGGCCAAAAAATAATCTTTGGGCTCAAAAACTTCACCAGCCTACCCAACATGATTCATAAGGAAATGGTTTTTTTTTTTTGTTTTTTAATGAATGTATGTGTATAAACAGAAAAAAGGAGAAATGAAAAAAAAATTCACAGTCTAATGAGAGAAACAATAAGCAAAAGAATATCTACAGTAAGCTGTATAAATGACAAATAGAAAATTAAGAAAGAAGTATAACAAAATGGGAATTTCTAACCTTTTGCTGAACAAACCATGATATTCTGAGCATTTTTGTTTGAGTCCTTTGCTCTTAGAAATCTTCTTGTAATGTAGTTCCAGCAATGATATCTTTCATTCAGAGGGAATAATTTAACTTTTCTTATATAATTCAGAATTATGAACATTTCCAGAAAGTTTAAGCTGGTTCATGACTCTACAAGCAGTGAATTAATCTATCAATCTTCTCATAGGCCCTCCAATAATGAGTTTTCCCATCTTTGAGCATCTCTGTCAAATTCATGCGTGTGATATAGTACCTCAGGTTGGATTGTAATTTATATTTTTAAAATTATGAGTAATTTTGAACATTTTTTTCTGGTAGTAACCAATGTTTTTGTGATTTTTTTTGAAAATTGTTTTTGATAATATGACTTGTGGATTGGATTTTAATATCATATGTATGTCAGCTCCCTTTATATTTTAGATGTCAGTTTCTTACAAGAGATCTTTATTGAACATTTTCCTCAATCTATATTTTTTCTTCTGACCTTTGCTAGATACTGCTTTATTGTGTAAGAGTTTTTAAATTTTATGTACTCAAGATCACTTTTATCTTTTTTACAATATCATCTGCTCTATGTTCTATCCACATTTTTTATGTTGTGATTTTTGTCTATTTAGATATTTTATACACATAAAATTTGAATTTATTAAATGTCTGTTGCTTATATAAAATCTATTTTGGTTTTTTTGCCAAATTGCTTAATTCTAAAATATGGCAATCACATGTGGCTAACACTACTTGAGTCTCATTTCCTAAAGGTGTTATCAAAAGAACTTGCCAGACTTATATGTGTTGTTGATGAGTGTCATATATTTTATGTAACATAAAAATCATTTTATATTCTCTACTTCATATTTGAAAGCTTCATTTACTTAATAAATATTCAAGTTCTTTGAGAAAAGAAGCTGTGCCAGTGGCACAGAATATGAAGCACAATGGTGGTCACTCAATAAATATTTGATAAGTTAAATTGATTCGAGCATTGATTTAAACGTTCAACAACAGAGAAGAGCCAATTATTCACTTAATAATGAAAAACTACTCCATGTTCTGTAATCAAGTTTTGAGGAAAATTATTGTGTTTTGAGATAATTCTCAGAGAGGAAAATCTGGAAAGGTTCTCCAGTGAAGTTATATACTACTACTCAGTTCTTAGACAGCAAAAGAAAGATTCCAGAATCTGCAAGGCTGAGATTCTTGCCATGGTGGAAGAAAGATCCTGAGAAACATCCAGGCAGGGCAGACAGACCCAGAATTGAAGCCAACTGAAACCGAACCATGACAAGAGACAAGACCAAGCAGTTGTAACAGAAGGTGGGGTCCAGCCTATAGACAGTCATCTCAGACCAGCAAAGTTTATCTACACCAATCAGAAGTAATGAATGGAATTCGATCCAAGCACAAATGCTTGATAGGGACACTAAGCCCAGTGCTACAAACAAACCAAACACTGTTTCTCTGGAGAAATATCTTGGATTTAGACATGATCAAATGGGTAAACACAGATTAAGAGAGTCACCTGCTACCAACAAGTCCAAATAGAGCCTCAGAAAGAAAAAAATCTCAGCCACAAAGAAATGAAATGAGATGTAAAATAGAACAGTTAGGGAGGGAAGAATGATAAAGAGAATAACACCTTAGAACAGATGGTAGAAAGCCCCAAGAATGGGATGTCCTCAAATAGAAAATGACTCAATGGACCAAGAAATATTAAAATCAAAAAAATGGAAAGGAATAAATTATCAAAAAAAAAAACAAAAACCCAAAACCCAACCCCAAAACTGACCTAGAAAACTGATCAAGGAACAGTAATGTAAAAATTACTGGATTGTCTAAAAATTGTGACTTCAAAAGATAGTATCAAAACTATTTTATTTTGTTTTTTAAATTAAATATCTTTATTTTAAAAAAATTAATAGCTTTTTATTTTCAAAATGCATGCAGAGACAGTTTTCAACATTCTCCCAACCTTATATTCTAAAATTTTCTTCCTTCCTTCCCTTGACCCTTCTTTCTAGACAGCAAGTAATCGAATATATGTTAAACATATGCAGTCCTTTTATACATATTTCCACATTTATCATGCTGCATACACACATACACGCACACACAATAGACCAAAAAGGAAAAAAAAATGAGACAGGAAAAAAAAGCAAGCACACAACAAAAAAGATAAAAACACAGTGTTGTCATCCACATTTAACCCCCATAATCCTCTTTCTGGATGCTGATGACTCTCTCCATTACAATTCTATTGTAAATGGCCTGAATCACCTCTTTTGTTGAAAAGAGCCAAGACCATTACAGGTGATCATCACATAATTTTGTTGTTGCTGTGTACAATGTCCTTTTGGTTCTACTCATTTCACTTAGCATCAGTTCATATACGTTTCTCCAGGCCTCTCTGAAATCATTCTCCTGACTGTGATGTTCCATTACATTCCTGTACCATAACTTATTCAGCCACTCTCTAACTGATGGGCATCCACTCAGTTTCCAGTTCTTTGCCACTACAAAAAGGACTGCTACAAACATTTTTGCATATGTGGATCCTTTCCCCTTTTTTTGATATTATCTTTCAAGAAATCATAAATGAAAACTGCCCAAATCTCCAAGAAAAAAAAAAAGGGAAATGTTAAAATAAAAAAGAATACAGTTCCTTCCTGAAGGAAACCTGAACCTGAAATTTGTAACCCAAGTTCTGCGTTTTTAGGTCAAAGAAAAAAATCAAGAAATTAAAAAGAAGCAATTCAAGTGCCAAGGAGCTATAGTCAGGATCCTATAACACTTCTTCAGCTGCCACCATAAAAGAGAGGATTGCTCCAAGAAATAAAGACTTGCAAACAAGAATATTCAATTTAACATAACTACATATAATTCAATACAGGGGAAAAAATATACCCAGAATTGAGTGGATACCTTGAAATGGAAAAGCAAGAGATGAGTGAAACATAAAAAAGTGGACTCATTTTATTGGGAATAAATTATTTACATACTAATTGATTTAACCAATATCTTCTTAGAACTCTAATACTTTTAAAGGTCTGAAAGAAAGGTAAATAGGACAGACACAGGGCCTCAGGTGGTTTTGTTTTATTTTCACAATCTTAGAGGAGGGAAATGAAATGGATGTACAGGAGAAAAAGGGGAGAGAGATTACCATTATGGCACAGAGGTGCCTAAAATGAAGGATATTCACCCAAGGAGGAATGGATAGGGAACAAATGTTCTTTGATTATTTTTATCTGAATTACTTAAAAGAAAGTAAATAAAAATTTACACACACACACAACACAGAGATTGTGATATAAATTATATAAGAGGGAGTTCAGTCTTAGTAGGAGAAATAAGAAAAACAAATTCCAATTTTTGAAGAGAGAGCAGGAAGATAGAATTCAAGAGAATTGTTTAAGAAATAAAAACCTGGGCTCAAAAATGGGGTTAAAAAAATAAGAGAACAACAGAAAAAAGAGGGCCCTTCATTTATAGATCACAGGTGATATATTGTGATTCTTTTTATAATATAATATAATGTAATATCTAATTATAATCATGTGATTTTTGTAATGTAATACTACATTTTTATTTGTAAAAGGATAATGGGAAGAGCAAAGAGAGGATAACAGAAGGAAATACACAGTTAATAATAGCAATCATGTATTTGTGAAAATAAGTATAGAAGAATTGCACATGTTTAACGTATTGCATTACTTGCCACCTAGAGGAGGTAGTTGGGGGAAGGAAGGGAATAATATAGAACACAAGATTTTCTAAGGATGAATGTTGAAATTTATCCATTTATATATTTTGAAAATTAAAAAAAAAAACTTTAGTTAAAAAAAAGTAATTGCAATCATGAATGGTATAAATTCAACCATAAAATGTAAGAGGCTAGCAGAATGGATTGGAACGCAGAGTTAAATTTCTTGTTTAGAAAAAAAAACAAACCCCAAATATAAAGATTCATGTTGAGTTAAAACAGAGGGCTGGAGCAAAATAAGTTATACTTTAACTGAAAAAAAAAAAAAAAAGCGGAGGTAACTAACAACAATGATTTCAGATAAGACTATAGTAATTATAGATATGATAAAAAAGAAATGAACAAAGAAATTACATCAGGTTTAAAGGCTTCTTAAATAATGAACCAATAATAATATATAGTCACTGAACAGGAAAACATCCAGTAGTTAGAGGAAAAAGTCAAAAGGAGAAATGTATTGTAAAACTATAATGGGAAGAAGGAAAAGTGTTTACTTCATTCAGACCTAGAAAATTTAAATGAGATAAATAAGAAAATTAACAACATGAACAGAACTTTAGGAAAATTAGAACTGATAAAAATTCTACTGATTATTGGATGAGAACAGAAAGGAGTTAGCGTACTACTCAGACATGTGTGACAACTACAAAAATTAGCTGTAAATAAAATTTTCACCAAAAAGGAATAAAATTTGAATGCATTATTTACTTATTACATCAAAATTAAAAATTAACCGAATAACTTAATTCTAAAAAATTAGGTCAAAGAATAAATGATAGAAACAATAAAACAAAATTTCAACAAATATTATACTAAAACTTATAAAATGCAGCTAACGTAATCCTTAGGGGAGAATTTATCTCTCTAAATGCTTTCATCGATAAAAGAAAAATAAGACAAATCTAATTTGGATAAGTGATTATAAAATCGTCTAAGAATTAACAAATCTAAAAAGTTATAATAAAAGGAATTAACAAATCAAAACCTTTCAACTAAGCAAATCAAGAGATTAGCTTGAAATTAAAAACCATTGATAAGCACAATTAAACTTTTAAAAAGGGACAGCTAGATGGTGCAATGAATAGAGCATTGGGTTTCGTGTTGGGATGATCCGAGTTCAAATCTCCAGCCTCAGAATTGTGTGACTGTGGCCAAGTCACTTAACCCCTCTTTGCTTCAATTCCTCAGCTGTAAAATTGGGACATCCTGGAGAAGGAAATAGCAAACCACACCTCTATCTTTGCCAAGAAAACCCCATAGGGATTTTTCAGTCCATAGGATTTCGTGGAGTTGGAAATGTCTAAATGACTGAACAACAGCAAAGATATTACGAAAATACCTAACCAAACAGCCCAACTTATTTTATAAAAAAGAGCAGAACCAAAATGCATTAAAAATGGAAAGGAAGGTTATATAACAAGAGGAAACAGGAAATTATAAGAGATGTTTTTGTTCAATTACATGTTAACAAAATTCATGACTTAAAAGAAATTGTTGAATACTTACAAAAATATAAAATATATATATTTTTAATTTTAATAGCTTTTTATTTACAAGTTATATGCATGGGTAATTTTACAGCATTGACAATTGCCAAACCTTTTGTTCCAATTTTTCCCCTTCTTCCTCCTCCCTTCCCCTAAATGGCAGGATGACCAATACATGAAAAATATAAAATATTTAAAAATAAAAATATTTAGATAGCTCAGTTTTAGAAAAATAAATTGATTAGATCATAAACTTTTTTTTTTTTTACTTTTTTTAAGCTTTTTATTTTCAAAACATATGTATGGATAATTTGGATAATTTTTCAACATTGACCTTTGCATAGTCTTTGTGTTCCAGATTTTTCCCTCTTTCCTTCCACCCCCTCCCCCAGATGGCAAACAATCCAATATATGTTATACATGTTAAAATATATTGTTAAAGCCAATATGTGCAAACATTTATACAATTCTCTTGCTACACAAGAAAAATCAAATCAAAGAGGAAAGAAAATGAGTAAAAACAAAATGCAAGCAAACAACAACAAAAAGAGTGAGAATGCTATGTTATGATCCACATTCAATTCCCATAATCCTCTCTCTGGGTGTAGATGGCTCTCTTCATCACAAGATCATTGGAACTACCATCAATCATCTCATTGTTGTAAAGAGTCACATTCATCAGAATTGATTGTCATATAATATTGTTGTCATATACAATGTAGATCATAAACTTAAAAAAAAATTTTTTTAAACAAACATCTCCAGGATAGATGAGTATATAAGTGAATTTTATCAAATACTGAAAATTAAATAAATTTTATTATACAAATTCTTTTCAAAAATAAGAAAAAAGACTTAAAATCTTTTTATCTACAAAAAAGGAGAGAAAAACAAAGAAAATTAGACCAATTTTTCTAATGAATATTGCTACAAAAAATTTTAAATATTTATACAGAAGTACCATAACATTGGAAAGATTATATAGTATTCCTAAATTGGATTTATACTAGGAATGCAGACAGGTTTGGTTCAATAAAAGAATGGTAACAAAATTAATAAACTATAATAATAGATGATTGGTTTCAACAATAGATATTGAAAAGATTTTTAACAAAATTGGACGCCTGGTTCTGTTAAAATATAGAAAAGCATAGGAGTAAATGAACTTTTACTTAATATATCTAAAGTCAAGCAAACATGGTATTTAGTGAAGAAAAGTTATAGAATAAAAAAGGGGTAAAAAAAGGTTGCCTATTGTTATCCTTAGTATTTAATATAGGGTAAAGAAAAAGAAGGATAAATAGAATATAATGAGGAAATGCACATTTAACAATCATAAATGTGAATGTGAATGAACTCTTCCTTAAAATGGAAGTAGATTGCAGAATGGATTAGAACCTCCAATCCAGATATTTTGTTTACAAAGACACACTTGAAATAGAAAGATGCATATAACTAAAATAATAGGGTGGAACAGGATCTATATTTTAGATAATGTAAAAGGGCAAGGGTAGTAATCATGATCCAACAGACAAAGAAAAAAAAACCCATAGGAGATTTTCAGGAAAATTTGAGCAATCTATAAATGAGCTCCCCCCCTCTCTCTCCTCCCCCCCTTTCCCCCCCAAAAAAAACAGAAAACAAAAATGAGGAGCAATATGGATTTATAAACAAAATTTTCTAAATATTAAAAGAACAATTAATTCAAATATTATATAAACTGAGGAAAAATAGGTAAAGAACTGCCAAATTCTTTCTATGACACATATTATTGTGATTTTTAAATCAGGAAGAGTGAAAACAGAAAGAAAATTATAAGTCATAGTTCTTAATGAATATTGTTATAAACATTTTAAATAAGATAACAGCAAGGAAAATATAGCAATATATCATAAAACTGATATACTCTCACCAGTTTTTGAAAATCAAAGCCAAGTATTATCTGTAATATGGTGATGAACTAGAAGCCTTTCTAGTAAGGTCAAGGATAAAGTAAGATGTTCCTTATCAAACACTATTCAATATTCTAATGGAAACATTAGGTATAACAATAAAACGAGAAAAAGAAATTGAAGGACTAAGCATAGGCATGAGGAAGCAAAATAACCACTTTTTGCAAATAATATAATGCTATATATTTTTCAATCCTATAGAGCCAACTGAAAAGCTTGTTAAAATAATTCATTTAAGCCGGAAATAAGATAAACCCACACAAATCATCAGCATTTTTGTGTATTAGCTATAAAATCCAACAAAAAGAAATAAATAAATTCCACTTAAAATAATTTTAGACATTATACAATCTACTTGCCAAGAACTTTCATGAATAAATTTTATTCATGCAAATAAAGTCTTAGAAATATCAATTGGTTATGAGCAGGCCATGGCAATATGATAAAGATGACAATATTATCTAAATTAACTTACTTATTTAGTACCATACCAATCAAAAATCAAAGAATTATTTTATTGAACCAGGAAAAAATGATTTATCTTTAGGAACAAAAGGTCAGGAATATCAATGAAATCAAAAAAATAAAAGTAAAAGATAGAAGATTAATTAATTAATTAAAATCATTCTAACAAAGTGGTAATTATCAAAATACACTGGTTCTGGATAAGAAATTGAGTGATGAATCAGTGGTATAGAGTAGGGATACAATATAGAGAAGTAAATGACTTCTATAACCTAGTGTTTGAGAAGCCCAAAGATCTCAACTGCTGCATCAAGATCTCACTATTTGACAAAAAATGCTGGACAAATTGGAAGGCAGCCTGGTAGAAACTAGACATAGACCAACATTTCATGCTATATAGGGTATATATATCCCTATATAGGGATAAGATCAAAATGGAGTACATGATTATTTAAAGGATGATGTCACAAGCAAATTAGAGGACCATGGTAAAAGGGGAAAAAAAAATTGTCCAATCTATGGATACAGGAAGAGTTTGTGACCATTCAAGAGAGAAAGGGAATCATGGGAGAGAAAATTGATAATTTTGATTATATTAAATTAAAAAGGTTTTGCAGAAACAAAATCAAATGCAGTCAAAAGGAAAAGGAAAACAGGAATCTGATAGAAAAAGATAATAGATTTCTCTGATAAAGGTCTAATTTCTCAAATATAAAGCAAACTGAGCCAACTTTTTAAAACTGAAGAACCATTCCCCAATTGATAAATGAATGGTCAGAGGTTGTGAATATGCAGTTTTCAGAGGAAGAAATCAAAGTCAACAAGTATCATATTAGGAAATGCTCTAAAACACTAATGATTCAAAACATGCAAATTAAAACAACTCTGAGGTTATCACCTCATATCTATTATGTTGGCTAACATGATAGAAAAGGAAAAATGACCAGTTTTGGAGGGTATGTGGAAAATAGGAACACTTAATACATTATTAGTGGAGCCCAAATGGCACAATTAGATCTGTATCCTAAAGAGATTTTTTTTTTTTTTTTTTTAAGGAAAGGGGTCTTTATGTACAAAAATATTTATAGCAGCTTTTTTTTTGTGGTATCAGAGTTGGAAACTGAGGGGATTCCCATTAATTAAAAATGGCTAAATGAGTTGTAGTATTTGATTTTCATGGAATATTATTATTAGGCCATAAGGAATGAGGAAGGGGATGGTTTCAGAAAAACCTGGGAGATATTTATAAGCTGATACAAAGTAAGGTGAACATAGCCAGGAGAACACTGAGTTATGGCAATATTGAAAGGATAAATAACTGAAAGACTGCTTTGAATAAAGAACTCATGATTAAAAATGCTATCAGTCTCCAGTTAGAGAGCTGGTGACCCGAGTGCAGATTAAAGCATAATTTTTTTTAACTTTTCTTGCTTTCCCCCCCTCTTTCCCAACATAGTGTGAAAATGTTTTTCATGACTTTACATGTATAAATGGGTATTGTTACTTGCCTTCTCAGTTGGGGGACAGAAACGAAAGAGAATTTTGAAATTAAAATTAAAATTTAAAAAATTAGTCCTATAAATGTTTAACAATTACATAAGAAAAACATTTTAAAAAATAGAGGGGGGAAAACGCAGTAACTTTTTGCAGAGATTCATTTGGAGAATTCTAAAGAGTCAACTGAAAAATTAATTGAAACAATTCAGAAAACTTGAAGGATTTTATATACATATATATATATATATATATATATATACATACATATGTGTATAGATATCAGTATTCCAATTTACTAACAACAAAATCTTAGTGTCCATTCAAAACAAGTACAGAGTATATAAATATTGAGAAGTCTTTTTACCCACACACACCCAGGGACTTATACAGATCTAAGTTAATTTGTACAGCACTAATTATATGTTATCAAAGGATTGTTTTATAGAACTAAGAAAAAGTAACCAAATTCATCTATAGTATCAAAAAGCCAATAATCTGCATGCAGTTAATGGGGAAAAAAAGAAAAGAAGAGGGCCTATCAATCTGTACTGTAAAACCAATATCATCTGAAGGATTTGGTATGGATTACAGTACAAAAATTTCATCAGTAAAACAGATGACTTTTTTAATAGTGTTCCATAATCCCAAAGGCCCAGTTCCTATTTGACAAAAACTTCTGGGAAAATTTGGAAGTAGTATGGTGGAAATTAGAACTAGACTACCACTTTGTATACCAATATAAACTTTTAATTGATTATATGAATGAGATTATAAAAATGACATCTTAAGCAAAAAGAGAAACAAGGAAGAACTTTTCTGATATTTCAAGGTGGGAAGGGATAGGGAATAACAGAAGATAAAGTGGACAATTTTAGCAGAAAACAATGTTTATGCATAAACAAAACCAATGCAAATAAAATTAGAAGGTAGCTGGACAAAAAAAAAATTTTTTTGGCAGTAAGTTTCCTTAATAAGTATCTCATGTCCAATATGTACAAGAAACTATTCCACATGAATAGGCTAAATCATTCTCCAGTAGATAAGAAGAAATCAAAACATCATTAGTCATATGGAAAAAAAAACTCCAAACTTTACATAGTAATGTTGCATTTTTTTTTTATTGTAAATCATTTTATTTTTTCCCAATTAGATGGAAAGATAGTTTTCAGCATTCATTTTTTAGTAACATTTTGAGTTGTAAATTTTTCTCTCTCCCTTCCCTTCTCTGCACCTAAGATAATAGGTTAATACATATGCAATCATGCTAAACATATTTCCACATTAATCATGTTGTGAAAGAAATAGGACAAAAGGGAAAAACCGTGAAAAACAAAAAAAAGTAAAAGTAGTATACTTTCAGAATCCAATGCTATACTTTTAAATAAATAAATTGCCATGCCCCTACCAGTTATAGTTATAAATAATTTATTCAAATAATTTATATTTTAAATTATTTAAATATTCGCAATAATTTATATTCATTATATTTTAATAAAATAATTTGCTGTCATTTTAAAATGCAAACAAATATTAAGCTTAGAATGAAAATGCAACATTACTTATTAAAAAATATTTTGCATTTTACATAGTAATGTTACTGTTATGGTTAAGCTTTATTAGTGCAAAGTATATTCATTTTATCTTTCAGTTATCAGAACAAACTTGGAAGACTTGGCATTTAGAATATGCAATAAAAAAATTTGCAAGTTTCAGGGAGAATTTTTTTGTTTTAAAATGAATTTTAAATGAATATTATTATCACTGAGAAAATTGATAACTTGTTTAAGCTTCAACATTTTCAATGTCTGCTTAGGTACAAGATAGTACATTTCATTACAGTATGGAAGTAGCTTGTGCCCTGCCACCATAATTTTGTAGTAAGTCTTCATTCTAATGGACTTTTTAAAAATATAAAATTGCTTGTATATGTAACAGTTTGGTAAAACTATCTCCAAGTTCATATTTTCCCCATAGAAGTGGTTGACAAGCAGATATGTCCAAATTGTAAGAACAGCCATATTTTTAATAAGTGCTTATAAAGATTTGTTTTTCCATCCTTATATTGATTGAGCTCTGTTAATTCAGCTACGGTTTTTCTAGACTTAAAGTTTTAAACATTTTGTTTGTGTGTATTAAAGCATTTAATTTTCTCTGGAAAATTTTTCTTTTTTTTTTTTTTTTTGGGGGGGGGAAGAATGTATTATTCTACATGTATACTTTAAAGATGGCATTTCCATTTATTTAGTTTCATTTTATCTGCCCTAAAGCATTCTTACAAAAACAAATAACAGTGGTATTTCTTCATTGGTAACTGTATTGGTGAGACTTAGTGAGATATTTTTGGGGGCTTTTTATTTGATGTTTCTATATTTTCTGTTACTTAAACTGCTTCTATTTTGTTTATTAATGATGTTTTAAGTTGTTCCATCAGTTTTTAATCTTTAAATTGATTTTGAATTTATCAAAAAAAGGTTATTTCAATTTTGAAAAATTATAGATGAGAAATCTTAAGAAAATTTAAATTTATCTTTAATTATTGTAAATTTTGAAATTTCACCTGTAACCTGTTGCCATTTTAGCATCTGTAGATTTTTTTAATTGTTCATATTATTCTCAGCAAATAACCTTGAGAAATATACTAAATTGTGATAGTTTTGCCTTCCATATAAAAGTTGTTTAACTTTGAATTTATATGTCTAATGTTAGTGTGTCATGAGGCTTGAAGATACAAGTCTTCAAGATGGTGGCAGATTGAGATATGGCATCCACTAACTTAAATTTGACTGAACATACTGCATTAAATAATAAATTAAATAAATAACAATTTATTTATTAGTATAAATTAGTATATAGCATAATATAAATTATAAATTCATTATAAAATAATAAATTAAGTAACAGTCTTATTGGTTGTAACAAATTTGCTGTTAGTTTCACTTTTTTTGAGTTAGACTTCCAACTTTTGCTTTCCTTGCACAAAAATGGATGCATTTACGGTATATTTTTTAAATGTCCAGTGATTCCGGCCACTGATTCATAACCTACAGGGAATGGCATAGGTGGGAACGCTAGAGCTTAGAACTTCTGGGTTAAACAATGGGCTCAGGGTCAGGGTCACCCAGGCAGTAAGCATTGGGGCTCCATTCAGGTCTTCTGGTGGCTTTCCACAATGCCATGCTTTACTACACCTCTTCCTTTCTTCAAGTCCCAAGGACTGTAATGGAGTAAGCACTTTGTAAACCATAAAGCGGGATGTACACATGAGCCTTCATTACTATTCATGGCAGCTCCTCTTGGCTCAGCCCAGTGTCACAGCTGTGGGAGCCAACATGAAGCGGATTCCCCACCCATCTTGTTCCTTTGGGGGACAGCTGCTATTCAAAAGCATTCTGAATTCTCCTTTGGAGTCCTAAGAGCAGGTTGATGTAGTCCTTACTTGTTAACAAAGAAACATGGCAAAAGTGACAACCCTAGTTTAGAGTAAGACTTAGACTATATAGACTTTACTTTGGCATCCCTTATTTGTAAAATAGTTAGATAAGATGATCTCCGAGGTTCTTCCAGGTTTTAAATTCTGAAATTCCTTAATTTATCTCTCTCTATTTTTTTTACTAAAGGTAGAACATTCAAAATATCTATATAAATTCTGAAATTCCTTAATTATCTCTTTATATATATATATTTTTTACTAAAGGTAGAACACCCAAAAGGGAATATCTAAATATCTATATAAATTCTGAAATTTCTTAATTTATCTCTGTATATATATATATATTTTTTACTATTGCTAAAACACCCAAAAGGTAATATCTATATAAATTCTGAAATTCCTTAATTTATCTTTATATATTTTTTTACTATAGGTAGAATACATGAAAGGGAACACACACATACACATACACACACCAATGAGTGTGGTAGGTAAGATCTGAATACAATTCCACTGACTTCAGATTCTCTTGTCTACTCACAAAATGAAGTGGAAAGCTATTTATTCATGTGGTGAATTTTAGCAGTGCAGGTAGAAAGTCTGGATTATTCAAAACTAAAACCTCTTACCATTTTTTGGGGGGGGGCATTTGGGGTTAAGTGACTTGCCCAGGGCCACACAGCTAGGAAGTGTTAAAGTATTTGAAGGTGGAATTTGAATCCAGGTTCTCCTGACTTCAGGGCTGTGCTCTGTCCAAGGCGCCACCCGACTGCCTCCTCTCCTACCACTTTTTAGCCCTGAAAACCTTGGTTTGGTTCAGCCCATTTGGTCCAAGTACCTCAGCATAGCACAGACTGAAAAAAAATGAAAGAAAAAGTACATATGATGCTAAGTGATGGGGTGAAAGTAGCAAGTCAGTTAATAATCTACTTTTATTTATCAGTTCAATACTTTTCTTACTTTCAATTTCATTAATCTCTTATTTTTAGAATTTCAAATTTGGTATTTAATTGGAGATTTTTAATTTGTTCTTTTTTTTTTAGCTTTTTTCGTTACATTCCCAGTTCGTTGCTCTTCTCTTCTATTTTATGCAAGTAAGCATCTAGGAAACTTCCCTAAGAACTGCTTTGGCTGCATCTCATAAAATTTGGTATGTTGTCTCATTATTGTCATTCTCTTGGATGAAATTATAAATTGTGTCTATGATTTGTTGTTTCACCCATTCTTTCTTTAGGATTAGATTATTGAGTTTCCAATTAATCTTTGCTCTATTTTCCCCTGCCCTTTTATTACATGTAATTTTTATTTTATCACGAGCTAAAGAAATGCATGTACTATTTCTGCCTTTCTGCATTTGATTTTAAGGTTTTTATGTACTAATACATGGTTAATTTTTGTATCAGTTTCAGATACTGCCTAGAAGAAAGTATCTTCCTTTCTGCCTCCAGTTTTCTCTAAAATCTCTAATTTTTCTAGAATTCTATTTACCTCCGTAACTTCTTTCTTATTTATTTTGTGGTGTGTTTTTTCTAGTTTTGAGAGAGCCAGGTTGAGATCTCCCACTAGCATAGTTTTGCTGTCTATTTCTTGTTACACTCCCTTAACTTCCCCGACCACTTGATGCATTCAGTTCATCGAGTTTACGTTCTAATGCAGGAGGTAGCCCTTGTAAAGGGGTTTCAGCATGTAAAAGCTCATTTTGGGCCACTAGGGTTGGGCTGACTTGACTATAGGGTGAATGATGATTTATCTTTCTTCATGTCACTTCCATGACCTCAGTTTCTGATGTTGCATCTTACCGGGGAGATCTGTGCTAAGGCATCCCTCTCCGCAGTCCAGATTTTTGGATTTGTCCCTCTTGGCAGAGCTTGGAGCCCAGTGTTGACAGTGCAGCTACTGTGTCGGCAGGAGTCAGCTGTAGGTCAGATGCAGCTTTGAACAAACACTTGGGATCCATGGGGAGCTGGCCGGGACTTGAAGGATGATGTTTTTCAGAATGGGATGTGTGTGTCTCATAACTTTCACCCAGACAGCCTAGGCATGGCCCAAAAAAACCTTGTGTTTGGGGTGACATCTGAAGCAGAGATGCTATTAGCAAGGTGACTTTTATTGTACTTTTCTTTTTTGTACTCTCTGGTTTGCTTTTTTTTTTTTTTTGGGGGGGGGGGGGGGGGGGGAGGGGGGATAGGGTAGTAAAGGACTCAACAAAGATCACCTACCAGCGTGAGTTAGCTGTAGAATATTGCAAGACTAAGGCCCTGGTAGAAAGACCATCACTTGAATATGACTCCTCCTAACAATGAGATGATTCAGACCAGTCCCAATGATCTTGTGATGAAGAGGGCCATCAGTACTCAGAGACAGGACTGTGGGAACTGGGGGTGCATCACAACATAGCTTTCTCACTCTTTGTTGCTGTTCACTTGCATTTTGTTTTCTTATTCATCTTTTTTCCTTTTTGATCTGGTAGAAAGACCATCACTTGAATATGACTCCTCCCAACAATGAGATGATTCAGACCAGTCCCAATGATCTTGTGATGAAGAGGGCCATCATTTCTCAAAGACGGGACTGTGGGAACTGGGGGTGCATCACAACATAGCTTTCTCACTCTTTGTTGCTGTTCACTTGCATTTTGTTTTCTTATTCATTTTCTTTCCTTTTTGATCTGATTTTTTTCTTGTTCAGCAAGAGAATTGTATAAATATGTTTACATATATTGGATTTAACATGGTTAACATATATTGGATTGCTTGCCATCTAGGGGAGAGGGGAAGAAGGGAAAAATCTGAAAGAAGGCTATGCAAGGATCAGGGTTGACAACTTAGCCGGGCATCTGTTTTAAAAATTAAAAAAAAAAAAAGAAAGACCATCACTATAACTTAAGACTATAAGAAGAAAGCTATAAGAAGGAACAGGGCAGCAAGTTGGGGAGGCAACAAGTGGGACAGTTAAAGATGGGATCAGAAGGCCCCGGGGCTCTTCCACTGTGTGATGCTCCATTCTGAGTTTCTTGTGAAAATCTAAATGGAATTAGGAATATGCCTTAGAGCCCATTTGAGTACCCTATGAGAAGGATGGGAAGTGTTTTGTCTCTATTTGCATTTCAATTGTGACTTTTGGAGGTGTGCCTTGGGGTAGTTAGGCCTCTTGCCTTTTGGCCATTTAATTTTAAATCTAGGTTACAGGTGAAAGTTCCCTGCTTGCCCTAGTTCTTGTTGGGCCTTAAAACCCCTGGCAGAGCCCCGTCAGTACAGGAATTCTGGTGCTGGGCACCAGGCATTGTAATGATGCTTATTTAGACCAAAAAGGCAGCGTGACAGCGCCTGCCAGATTGTGTGGCCTGGGAGAAGCAACTTACCTCTCTGTCCTGACATGGCACTCCTTGGGGTTTGGTATTGCCTGGGGAATAGCTAGAAGCCTTCTGTTCCCTCCGTGCATCTGGGCCCCTTGCTGCAGGAGGCAAGGGCAGGCTACAAATGACCCGGCCTTCCCGAAGGCCCTTGAAATGCTGTGACAGACATATTAGTCTGGGGGGCATTTCTGCGCGACTGCAGCTGGGCAAGTCCTGAGCGAGCCAGTACTCGGGGTAGGGAATGGCTGGGCGATGGTCTGTGCCAAAGAACTCGGCAGTTGTGAATCCATCACTTGCCAGAATACGATTGTCTCAGCTGGCTTTATCTTTTTATCTCCTCTAAAATATCAGTGTTATATATTGGTGCTGTCTAGGGGAGGGGATGGGGAAAGGGGGGAAATTGGAACACAAGATTTTCCAAGGGCTAATGTTGAAGAATTATCCATGCACGTTTTGAAAAATAAAAAACTATGATAAAGAAAAAAATATATAATATATGATTAAGCATTATTATATATTTAAGATATTTGAAGAAAGCTCTGTGTGTGTGTGTGTGTGTGTGTGTGTGTGTGTGTGTGTGTGGATTAGGGTGAGGGTAGTGGCAATTTGGGATACTTAGAAACACTTTGAGTCTCCTTATTGAAAAACATGAGCTCAAATAAATTCAAATTTAAATAATTTAAAGTTAAAAAATTTAACTCTTAAGAAGAGTTTTACGAGTTCCCCATCCTAGAAGGCAATGAGGTAAAATCCCAAGTAAATCTATTGCAGACTCCAGACAAAGAGCACTTAGCGTGCCCTTCGAAAAGCAGTACACAGGAAGTTTATACTGTATTTATATGAGCTCTGGCTCGGTCAGAATTCCAAGACATTTACTTTTCTTGAGCACCCTTTCTCTTTTATTTCATGATGGATTTGTACATCTGTATATATGCTTTTTATCATAGAAATACAGCTGTAATCTACATTCTCCCTCACTGGATGAGATTGTACCATTGCAGCCTTACCTGTAAATGCAAAATACTTCTCAGAGGTTTAGCTTTTTGGTGGGCAATAAACAGATTGTTAAATAGCAATATAAGGGGCAATTAACAAACTGTTTTTCAACATCTTGCTCTGAAAAGAAAGTGTGTGCATGTTGTAGCTGTGACATGATTTGACTCTCATATTTATATATATACTTATAGAGCTGGAATTTGTTTTGTTTTTACTTTCTGGAGAATGAACCCACAGTGTACTTGGCAGTGTTCTTTTTTTTTCCTATCACTGTTCCAAGGTTGTTTTGCACGTTGAAACTGGTCTGTCTTCTGATTTATTCTGGTTTATTGATATTATCAATATTGATTTTATTGATATTATTCTGATTCATGGAACTAAACTGAAGGAGGTGTTGGCTTAGTCACAAGGTTTGAAGTCACCAGATTTCAAAAAGTTTCTATATTATTTATGATAATGATTATAATAATAATAACAACGATGGATACCTCCAAAATATTTAATTGAGAGATTTATCTTTTCCATAAGAAAATTATAATTCAGGATGTCTTAGAACACCAAACTGAAAATCATATTGAATTCCTAATCTATTTGAACCAATTGTTAAACTCTGTTAACATGGCCTTCTTTCAGTTACTACGGCTTCAGTTTTGAAAAGAAGAGTCTTCTTTATAAGTGAGATAAAAATAAAAGCATGAATTGTCTTATGATTTTCTTTGTATCTTCAGTGCTTGGCAAAGTGTCTGGCATATATATATAATAGGCACTAGTTGTGTGACTAGTCAACTAATATTTAGATAGCACTGAAAGGTTTATAAAGTGCTTTACATTTATATTCTCATTGGAACTCACCCTGTAAAGTAAGTGCCATTGTTATCCTTCTTTTACAGATGAGGAAACTGAGACTAAAGGTCACCTAATAAGTCTCTCAAGTAGGATTTGAGCTTGGGTTTTCCACACCCTTGGTCCAGCACTTTTATCCACTCCACCATCCAGTAGCTGAGGGATGCCCTGCTTTGATTGTGTTTGACAATGTCCCTGTGTGATAGGTCTTGACCCCAAAGAGATCACAGAGAAAAAGAAACCAGATAGACAATATTTATAATGACTGTTTTTGAGATGCTGAAGAGCTGAGAACTAATGGGATGCCCATCAATTGGGGAATGGCCAGATAAGTTACAATATGAACAAAATGAGTCCAGGAAGAGTTGTAGGAGTGAAGGAAGCAGAACCAGGAAAATGGCATTGGAAAGATGAGCAACTATGAAAGAATTAAAACTTTGATAAATGAGGTCAACAATCAGTTCCAGAGAACTAACTCACGTTTCCTACCTCCTGAGAGGGGTGCAGACTGAGACGTAATTTTCGGACATGGCTAATAAGAGAATTCGTTTTTCTTGTTCATGCATACTTATTAACAAGGATTTTTTTTTTTTTAATGATGGGTGAGGGGTGGGAGGAAAAGAAAACAGATTTTTGTTAACTGAAAAAAAATCAAATTAGAAAAAAGAAAGTGTCTGCCACAATCTGGTGATTGTGGATCGGCTTGTCAACTTGGGCAGAATCTTGTTTGGGCATAAGGAGGGTGTGTGTGTGTGTGTGGTGTGTGTGTGTGTGTGTGTGTGTGTGTCCATATTTGTAATATAATGCTGATTGTTGGTGAAGGAAGAGGTGGTTGGTAGCTTTTCTTGGTAGAGGTTTCCGTTACCCATAAGTATATTGCTTATGATGACCAGGATGTGAACCATAGGGAGTAAAAGCCAAATAAAGGATAGTATGTTAATAGCACCGCCAGGTTATATCCTTTTCTATTTTTCTCTCAATGTCCTGTATCCCTTTAAAGCCATTTATGAATTTATGTTTTGAGGGAAGTGAACTAAATTCGGATTTAGTTGACATAAAAACAATCTCTGTCTCTCTTCCTCTCTCTTCTACCATCCATCTTTTTTCCTCTGTTTCCCCTCTTCCCTTGCCTAAATGAAATAATAGTAAAAGAGCAACTGTCACATCCTCTGATCTCCAGAACCCTCTATAGAAAGTGAGCATTTAAAAAAATGAAAATAAAAATAAAAAACAAAAAAAAAAATAAAGTGAGAATTTCAGAACTAGCCCTAGTGTGATGATTTTGGCAGTTAGATAAAAGAATATGAAGCTTCTGCTCATTGGGAACTAAACTTATTTGATAAAGGCTTTAGTTTTGAATTCATGTCCAAAACATGTAATAGAATCACCAGAGGTATTCTCTTCCTACTAAACTTCAGGCACTTCTCGGTTCTCTCTTCCCTCTCCTCCCCCCAGATGGATACAGTCGTTTCTGCCCTCAGTAGCTGAGGGTTAAGCTTTGGAGCCCACGGGTTGCCCATACTTGAAGAAATGGCCTTGGTAGTAGACAAAAGAGTGAAAGCCTCGGACCTGGATTTGAATCCAGTCTCAGATACCTAATCTATTCATAAGTACTTAATAAGTGCCTCCTCCTTAATGCCCCGGCACCGGGCCAGATTCTGGGAATGAAACAACAAAAAACTAGCTCTCTCATTCTGAGTAAGCTCTTGGGGAGATAAAATATAAACAACTGTACACGTTAACCTGGGCCGATCACTTGACCTTTTCTGGGGGGGCTATAACATAAAGCCTGCCTTTGACTTGCCTCCCTGGGCCGTTGTGAGGGTTAAATGGGAAAAAAGAATGTAAAAGGTCTAAGTGCTAGATAAATGTCAGCAATTATGTGCTAATCCACTGTCTGTTTTGCTCCTCTGTTTCTGTAGCTTCCCTGGGTCAGTAAGTGTCTGTGATCCTTTGTAAAACTATTGCCCAGGGCGACTGGGCTTGGTGCTGGGTGGATGGTTTTTGTCTTTCCCTTTCCTCTGATAGAGAACTCTGTGAAATAACCCCAGAGACCAAAACAACTTGGCAAACTTGTGGAGAGCTCTAGTGGAGCTCAGATGTACTTAGAACTTTATTGATGCTTTTTTGTTATTACAGCTGGCATTTCTGGGAGAGGATTAGGGGAACGAGTGAAGGTGATTATTGGGAAATGCAGAATCACCTCTGGGGAAAATCTTTCGCACAGTTATTGATACACAAGACCTCTGCCCGTTAGCCTCCCGGTGTACTTTGTATGGCTGAGGAGCAGCTGGGACTAGAGCCACTGGGATGTAGGGGAAGTTTCCAACTTCCTGGTCCCTAGCAAGCCCCAGGAAGAGACCTTCCATGTGGCATTTCCTTGGCTACTGGCCAGTAGCCGTGATCCAGACCTCCCCTAGCCAGTGACCTTAGCCTCCTCCATACGCATCTCCCGATCTCTCTGCCCTTGTAGGAAACAGAAAGTGTCCTTGTTCTCCACTTCCCCTACAAATTACTTGGAGACTCCATGAAGGCTTGTTTGGCAGGTCGATGAATTGTTGAAGAAATACTGTAGTCACAGGAGGGTTGGCCCGTGTTCTAGGCCCTCTTCTTCTCTGATCTCTTGGCTCCCCACTTCCTCTGGGCATATCTTGAGCCTCTCGGACTCTAGAATACAGAATTGGTACAGGGAAATAGAACTGGTAGAAGAGGCCTCCATTTGGAGTCACAAGCCCTGAGTTTGAATCCCATATAATGGTGCTAAGTCACTTTGGTTTTCTATTAAAGCTTTTTATTTTCAAAATATATGCAAGGATAATTTTTCACCATTGACCTTTGCAAAACCTTGTATTCCAATGTCCCCCCTTCCCCTAGATGGCAAAGTAATCCAATAGATGTTAAACATGGCAAAAATATATGTAAATCCAATATAAGCATATGTATTTATGCAATTATCTTGCTGCACAAGCAGAATCATATCAAAAAAGGGGGAAAAAAAGAGAAAGAAAATAAAATTCAAGCAAACAACAACAAAAGAAGTGAAAATGCTATGTTGTGATTTACTCTCAGTTCCCACAGCTCTCTCTCTGGATGTAGATGGCTCTTATCATCACAAGATTGTTGAAACTGGCCTGAATTGTCTCATAGTTAAGAAGAGCCATATCCATCAGAATTGATCATCATATAATCTTGGTGCTAAGTCACTTAATCCCCTCAGTTTCCTTATTTATAATATGGGATTCAGGTGCTAAATTTCATTATCTTCCCTTCACTAAACCTGCTGCTCCTCTAAATTTCACATATTTTTTTTTGACAGTATCATCTTGGCAGTCACCTGTGTTCATAACTTGGAAATTATCCTTATCTCTTCACTCTCATTCAGTTCTTCACGCCTCTATCCCACCTCAGTTGCATAGGAGACCATCTGTCTTGTTGGTACTTCTACAATCTCTTCCTTATATATCCCCTTCTGAACTATTGAAATAGTCCTTTAATTGGTTTCCCTGTTTCTGGTCTCCCCCCTTTCCAATCAGCTGCCAACATCGTCTTACTGAGGTCCAGATCTGACCACACTTTAGTATTCCTGAGGTTTCAGTGGTTCCCAATTTATTTTTTAGTAAAATAACTCCTCAGCTTGTCATTTAAAGCCCTACCCTATTAGGCTCTAGCCTACATCATCATGCTTATTTCACACTATTTCCTTTGATGCACTTTACATTGCAAACTCCTGGAGGATGGAGACACTGCTTTGTTTATATATATATATATATATATATATATATATATATATAACACTACTTTGTGTGTGTGTGTGTGTGCATATATATATACATATATATGTATGTATATTTTCCCCCAATACATATCTTGCACAAAGTAATTATTTAAAAAATGCTGATTGAATTGAATTATTGGTGACATAATTGTGCAGGAAATCATCACATATACTCTGCTGGAAAAAAGTTTCTTATATTATACATGTAAGGGCAGGAGCAGCTAGGTGATGAAGTGTATTATTTGAGGGGCTTGAAATTCCTATTTTTCAAAATTTTTATTTGTTTATTAAAATTTTTATTTTCAAAACATATGCACAGATAATTTTTCAACATTGACCCTTGCATAACCTTGCGTTTCAGATTTTCCTCTCCTTCCTCCCACCCCCTTCCCCTAGATGGCAAGCAATTCAATATATGTTATACATGTTCAAATGTATGTTAAATTCAATATGTATAGGGCTTGAAATTCAAATCTGGCCTCGGACCCTTAATAGCAGTGTGATCCTTACCACCCGGGAGAGGTCACCTAACCCGTTTGCCTCAGTGGCTTCATCTGTAAAATGAGCAGGAAAAGGAAATGGCAAATCAGTCCAGTATTATTACCAGGAAAACCCCAACAGAAGGCACAGAGTTGGAGCGTGACAGAACTAACTGAATAACAACAGACATATGAGTGGTAGGAAAGACCTTAGTAAATCCCTATTTACTTTAGACTAGAGTTATGAAATCATTTAATGAAAGGAAAGGCTTAGCATATTATACAGGCAAAAATATTGAATTTATAATGAGAAAGTCAGTGCTGAAGTCCAGGCTTTGCTTCTACCACTCATTAGCTGTGTTATTTGGGGCCAGATATATAACTTCTGTGGGTCCGAGTCTTCTGATATGTGAAATAGGGATGATTATTCAGAAGAGTTTGATAAATTGTTAAATACCTATAGATAGGTAATCTATCATTTCTTTAAATGGCAGATTTCCATCTGGTACTCGGGTTGAATTTCTACAAAATAAAGTTTAATTGCTATGATTGTTTGAAACAATATCCTACTCTCCTCCCCCACTCCCATAGTGAAACTGCCCTCCTTAGAACACAGGGAATGGATGGGCAGGTAACCATCTTTCTAAAATTAAGTGAAAAATACAAGCAAAAGTATGCACATTAGCATAATTTTCTATTGTGAAGTGAAAGCAATATTTGACTTTAAACACTAG